>NC_044383.1:147777138-148084638 GCF_006542625.1 Nomascus leucogenys | reverse complement strand
TTTATGAAATGAATGGATGGAGTGGAAAATGACAGTTGGCATCTGCGGTTTTATCCTGCCCCTTCTATTTTTATGCCATTTCCAAAAAAGACTTACGTCTTCTAATTTTGCAGAAGTCCAACATCAAAATACGTTGGCTACCCTTTTTGCGGGTAGTGAATTCCCATGGAGAAGTAAACCTGGTATTACCATCTCCTGTTAATTAATCATTGCTATGTTGAAGGCTGCAAAATAGAGTTGCTAGATAAAACACAAGACAACCAGTTAAATTTGAATTGCAGATGAACAACAAATTTGAAATGCAAATTTCACTGAGTGCTTTGTATCCTTAACTTTCCTACCCTGGCAACCCTACTCTTGAGGCAGTTGGTCATAGCTTGGTTATTAGTACTTTCCTACAGGCTGCCTTGCAATAACTCCTTAAACTTTCTGAATCATTAGCACTTTTCACCGAATTAACCGAATAAACCCATTGACTCATTAGGTGTTTCCTCGCTAAATTAAGCCACTTCAATAACTAGTTGCTTATATTGAAAAATTGTAATGCAGTTAGATCAGTTACCACTTTTAGCACACAGGAAGTCGGTCGTTAGAGTCCATGGCTATAAGATGCAAACCATAACAACAGAGAACAATGATACACACTTCATTTGTTTGTTTTTAAGGAAGGAGAGGCATATAAGGAAGGAAAATATTCTTTCTAAGCAGATATAAAAATTTAACTTTTAAAGTCTGCAAAAACATTTAAAAAATATTATTGGATTCTGTTGATCAACCACCAAAATACTAATTTTGAAATATTACCACATGAAACCCTGGTGATCTACTGTGAAGACAGCACAAAGATCGTTTTGAAAAACCAGTTATATAAATATTGGATGCTGGGGACCTGCCTTGGCAGTCGTTCCTGCAAAACACATCCAGATTTCACTTGATCTTATGTTCAGTATAAGACAACAGCATGGTAAGAGTAGAAAAATGTGCCTGTAACTTTCCCTGCATTAATCAAAGTATTGTCAGAGGAGGTATAGTCTGGAATAGTGCAAAGCTCTAAATAAATATTTGTTGGATGGGTGAATGAATTGTTCCTTGGGTTGATAGTGAACATCTAAAATTCAATGTCAGTTCTGGACATACCTTAACTTACTAGGGGTGTTGACAGACTAATGTGACCACAAGAGGACAGTCAGGGGAGTAAGTTGCCTGGAGATGCTGTTCCCTGAGAGAACCTAGGGAGAATTCCTGGGAATGAGTATTCCTGGGGACGTGCACACCTTCTTTAGCTACTTAGGATCTTGCATGTGGAAATGTTAATGCATCTGTTTAAATTACTCTAAAGGGCAAAATTAGAACAGTGGGCAAAAGTCACAATGAAGAATATCAAAAGGATAAACAATGTGGTCATTAACCAAGTATCAGTCACGTTTATACCTCTGGATAATTTTAATATAGTTGATGTGTTTTACTGCACCAGCTGGCCTCTACGTAGTCCAACCCATGTGGAGGAGGCATGAAAAAGGCTGATGTTTAGAATCCTCTTTCTATCACTTACTAGCTATGTCACCTTGTAAGACATTCTCTAAGCTTCCCTTTACTCAACCCAGAACATGGGAGTAATAATCTCTGTCTGGCAGCATTCTTGGGGAGACCAAATTAATTTTGCATGGGAACTCTGTGTTGTGTAATAGACACACCTCAGAGAGCAAACTCTACATGGAAACCTTTTTTGTCTTGACTTGGGTGGTAGTGATATGACTGTTTGCTACCTGATGATTCATTGAGTTGTTTTGTGTACTTTTTGTCAGTTGTGCCTAACAACGAAATAATTTTTAAAAGTTTCAAAATTTAAAACAAACAATAGTATTTACACAGCAGTAGGATTTCTTTGCTAAAAATTTAATTTTAAATACCTATGTTCACAGCAGCATTATTTATAATGGCCAAAAGGTGGAAACAATCCAGGTAATCATTGATGTGTGAATGGATAAACAAAAATCTGATACAGCGGCTGGGCATGGTGGCTCATGCCTGTAATCTCAGCATTTTGGGAGGCTGATGTGGGTGGATTACCTGAGGTCAGGAGTTCGAGACCAGTCTAGCCAACATGATGAAACCCGTCTCTACTAAAAATACAAAAATTAGCCAGGCATGGTGTTATGTGCCTGTAATCCCAGCTACTTGGGAGGCTGAGGCAGGAGAATCACTTGAACCCGGGAGGTAGAGGTTGCAGTGAGCCGAGATCACACCATTGCATTCCAGCCTGGGGAACAAGAGCAAAACTACGTCTCAAAAAAAAAAAAAAATTGATACAGTATACTAGTGCGACATGCAATAGAATATTATTCAGCCCTTGAAAACGCATGAAATTCTGACACATGCGACAACATGGAAAGACCTGGAGACATGATGCTAAGTGAAATAAGCCAGTTACAAAAAGACAAATACTGTATGAACTACCTAGAGAAGCCAAATTCATAGAGACTAGAAGGTAAAATGTTGGTTGCTAGGGACTGCGTTAAGGGGGCAATTGAGAGTTATTGTGTAATGGTTTAATGAGTATAGAGTTTCAGTTTTTTAAGATGAAATAGCTCTGGAGATTGGCTACACAACTGTGATCCTTAGCACTACTGAACTATATACTTAGAGATGGCTAAGGTGGCAAATTGTATGAAATGTGTACTTTACCACAGTTTAAAAAATAATTTTACTTTTTACAGCAGAAAAAAATCATTTTCATTTTATTGCATGAGTAATTCTTTCTTTGGCCTGACAGCAAAGGTCAATCAAGATTATTTTTAAGGTATATATGTGGTATCATCTAGATTAAAGAAAATCCTTCAAATTATATTTTCTTCTGGCATCTAATGTACATTTCTTTTAAAGATAATGTAGATGCCTCAATATTTAAAAGTATCTTCATTAGATACTGTTAACCTGAATGTTCTAAACTCCAGGAGTTCTAGAGATGTACTTCAAGGGAAATCCTTGAATCTTCTGAAATTTTATGCAAAATGCTGTGGCATGTGTGTGTGCACAGCTTTTGGAAAAGATAATCCATAGCTTTTATCCGATCCACAAAGGCTCTATGACCTCTACAGGATCAGGATCAAGAACGACTTATGTAAATGAACTTCCACAGAAGCCCATGAGATGCTTGTTTCGATGTCTGGGAATGTTAGAGGTGTGTGTTATCCCCTGTCATCCCCTACATTTCTCCTAACGAGTAATTAATAATGGAATGCCATTAACTTGGCAGACACAGGTGTTGTATCGCCAGGGTCAGCCCTGTGCCCGGGGCTCTTCATCAGTGACTGGGATGATGGAGTAGAGTACATGATCACCTTGCTTGAGGATGTCGTAAAGTCAGATGGGGCAACAGAACCTAGCTGGGTAGGAATGGGATTCCAAATGCTCTTGACAGGTTGGAGAAATGAAGAGAAGCCAGTTACAGCGAGGGCAGCAAGGACAAGAGAACAGTAAAAATCAGAAAGGGAACATAGGCCAGCAAGTCTTATGAAAGAACTGGTCAAGGAAAAAGCCAAATGACAATCCTAAGGCCATAAAATGAAACAGTGGCGGAGGGGTGGGATAAAGGTCAAATTCTTAGCATTGAACCTGCTCTGGCAGCGGAGCAATACTAAGAGAAAAGACCCATTTTCTTTCCTGGATATTATCGTAACTAATTGCCTACATTTCCTGTGTTTCATTGTCTGCCAATGAGTTCCAGGCAGTTATTTACATGCCTTCTTCTGTTCGCGAAGCAAGATTTTTGTATGCAAACACACACATATACACATGGTGTGTAAGTGTGTACGTGTATGCATGCACGTGTGTGTGATCAAGCAGCTTGGTTATGTGCTTTGTTGTCTGGGTATCTGAAACTTAAAAGGGATAGTTGTGGGGGATGTTGGAGATTTATTCAAGACAGAAAAACAGACAGTGAAAAGAAAAAGAATATTGGAACGTGAGGAATAATTGTCTCAAAGAATAGAAAATAAATGGAGAGAGATGTGCTGAACAGCATGGCCAGTGGCTATGCTCTAGGACCAGGCAGGAGAGAACAGACCCTCCCTTGGGAAGGCTTTCTCACCCTAAGCACTGAGCAGTTTGAAGAATATGACATATAATAATTATTTATAGCCTGGCCAACACGGTGAAACCCCGTCTCTACTAAAAATACAAAAAAATTAGCTGGGCGTGGTGGCACGCACCTGTAGTCCCAGCTATTTGGGAGGCTGCCACAGCAGAATCGCTTGAACCCAGGAGGTGGAGGTTACAGTAAGCCAAGATTGTGCCACTGCACTCTTGCCTGGGCGACAGAGCGAGACTCTGTCTCAAAAAAATAAAAAAGAAAAAAATTTATTATTACTTAAACAAGTTGAGATTATGTGTCGTTAGAGTCACTTTTGTTTTCACCTGTATAATAGATTTTACAGGGGAGGATAACTTAGCTATGTTTCTAATTTTGAGACTCCTCATGCTTTGATTAGACCCAGATCAGTGAAGTCATTGTAAGCTAATGATTATGAGTTGCCAGGTACAAACCATGTCCCAGGAAGCATCTTTCACAGCTATTTTTCTTTGCTACAACAAACATTTTAACAAATCTATTCTTACAGCAAGTGTTTTAAATCTCAAAGTTATAAATCAGCAATCTTTCAAACCACTGTAACAAAACTTCAACTCTTACAGGAAAGTTAGTTGCCCTTGTTAGCAGAGACAATGACCTTGTTATTTCTTTCCAGCCAGGGCTTTTTTGGGAAAAGATAGCCTTTATGATTTTCTGTTTTCACTATTTCAGGTACCAAGTAAAAAGAACCCTGTGGTCATCAGAGAACCTTCCTTACTCAATGATTGTAAATTTTCACTTAAATACTGAAAAGATGGTATACTTAATGTTATTAATAATTATGTAATAATATATGGACACTACCAAAATATTTGCTGTGGTTGTTTCAAATTTCATTGACCCTAAGGGTATGTCAGTTGTTTTGAATTCACTAGTTTTTAAAAATTATACATAAAACCTTCATGTATCCAGTACTATAAAGTCTCCCATTGCTGCTTTTTTAATATATTTTTTATTATAATTTAAGTTCTAGGGTACATGTGCACAATGTGCAGGTTTGTTACATATGTATAGCTGTGCCATGTTGGTGTGCTGCACCCATTAACTCGTCATTTACATTAGGTATATCTCCTAATGCTATCCCTCCCCCCTCCCCCACCCCAAAATTACCATGAATGTGGGAACTTAAACAACAGGAATTTATTCCTTTAGACTTCTGGAGGTCAGAACGCCCCAGGCAGAAAACAAGGTGTCAGCAAGGCTGTTGCTCCTGCAGGCTCCAGGGACCCATTTTCTTGCTGCAGGCCACCTGCTTTCCTCAGCTCCTGACCCTGCATCTGGCATCCTCTGCTTCTGGCATCCTCTGTTTCCATCATCATGGCGCCTGCTAGGACTTCGGCCCTCTGGCTATGGTGGGGAACTGGCCTGGTAGAGGCAGGGCATCCAGGGCGGAAGCTATTATGGTATTACAGATGTTGAGAGGCCACTTGGCCTGGACATGAGACGGTGGATCAGACAGCTGCAGTTTTGGTTGACATGTGACATGAGGGAAGTATCCTAAGTTGGTGGCAAAAATTAAGATGGTTTGGTGGGGCTTTAGCTCTTATCTTCCATTACTCTCTCTTTGTCTTCCCTTCTATATTCTCATACAGACTAGATAAAGAAAATGTGGTACATATACACCATTGAATACTATGCAGCCATAAAAAAGAATGAGATCATGTCCTTTGCAGGGACATGGATGGAGCTGGAAGCCATTATCCTTAGCAAACTAATTCGGGAAGGGAAAACCAAATACAGCATGTTCTTACATATAAGTGGGAGCTAAGTCATGAGAACACATGAATACATATAGGGAACAACACACACTGGGGCCTACTGGAAGGTGGAGGATGAGAGGAAGGAGATTATCAAGAAAAATAACTAATAAATACTTGGCTTAATACCTGGGTGATGAAGTAATCTGTACAACAAACCTCCATGACACAAGTTTACTTATGTAACTAACATGCACATCCTGCACATGTACCGTTGAGCTTAAAAGTTAAAAAAAAATCTAATCTAACAATTACAATGTGATAATATTAAAAATAATTTCAAGAGTACAACTTTTTCCATACAGATAAAGGATATTTTCTCAAGCTTATGCACAGTGTAAGTAGAAAGATTTTTGGTGATCTGCAGTGCACAATCGAAATAGAAATCAGCTCCATGTGCTTATTTGGCAAAACAGCTGAGATAAAGATCACTTCACCACATCCAAGGAGGCAGCTGATCCTATCCCCCTGGATGTCAGATTCAGGAGCATCTTCTGGATAGAGTTGTGATTTTCTGGCTCACACCTGTAATCCCAGCAGTTTGGGAGGCTGAAGCATGCAGATCACTTGAGGTCAGGAGTTCAAGAACAGCCTGACCAACATAGTGAAACCCCATCTCTACTAAAAATACAAAAATTAGTTGGCCGTGGTGGCAGGCACCTGTGATCCCAGCTACTGGGGAGGCTGAGGCAGGAGAATCGCTTGAACCTGGGAGTCGTAGGTTGCAGTGAGCCAGCCGAGATCATGCCACTGCACTCCAGGCTGGGTGACAGAGAGAGACTCTGTTGTTGTGATTTGTTTTTGTGAGATTTCGAGTTGTGATTTGCTACAATCTCTGAGGAAAACGGGTATCATTGTCACCTGTGTTTTAAGGTCAGTCATGTCTCTGAGGCCAGTGGCTGACTTCTGAAGCCAGTCTCTGAGATACGTAACATAGTGCTTGATCTTTCAAGATATCTGACTAAGTTACATCATTTGTTTTCATTTTTTATGTTTATTTCCTTGATTTCAATAAATTGAAATCAGAGTATTTGCATTAAAATATCCTAGTTGAATAACTATGCTAGAAAAAAAAAACCCAGAATATTATCATATGACTGATTAGGACCCACGGTTTGTCTCATGCACATAAGTAAAAAAGGTCAAGCAGGATGGGCTGCCCTGGCACCAGAAAATATAATCTGATAAAGGACCACTAGAAGATTCACTTGTCTTTCATGGGGCTTGGCTGTTTACAGTCAGTGTTTTCTTCTGAAGGAAGCTATTTTATCCCTACCCGTACAACAGATGGGTACTCTAGTATTTTATAAAAGATGACAGGAAAATTACATTACCACAAATGGCAAAAGTTGGAAGGTATGCAATAGGATAGTTTATTGGGAGAAAATAGACTAATATCAAAACAGAAAGAACACAAGCAGAAATAATGAATTTGCCTGCATCAATCTCTTCTTTCATGACCTCATCATGCCAGAGATACCAATCAATTTCACTACAAGCAATAAATATTAAAATGAAATTTTTGAGTGTCTTATCTAAAGCTTCCTGACATCAATTGTTTTCCCAATTTTTTCCCTGCAAGCATTGAATACCTCTTCATCAATCTGTTATTCCAACCAATTTTGTTCCAGTTTCTCTCTTCCCACAAAAGGTTTTTTTTTTTCCCTTCTAGTTTTGACTTTTCTTTCTTAGCAGAGATGCATGAATATTATTTTACACGCCACTGTGGCTGCATTTCATCGATCAGGAAATAAAAAGTGGATTTGAAGGGTGTTTCTTGACCCTGCAGAACTACAAACAACCGAAACATGTGTAGTGATCCCTCGGTTCCTGGTAGCAGTGACGGTGAAGAAGGCCACGTGCCTGTCACCACCCATGCATTTGCATCCTTTCTTATTAGAAAGGATCCTGCATAGGGCAGGCATGGCCAGGAGAGGAGAGTTTGCAAAGAGCCTTTAATCCTTAAATGTCATCTCCACACAATGACCAGCTTGACAAATATTTCAAAACATCTTGAAAGCAAATGTTAGGGTCATCATTCTTGTCTGTGTAACCCTCTTGATCTTACAATGTATTAACAATAACCACTTTTTATATCTTAAAAGCTGAAAGGAACAAGGTTTTCATTTTCATAATCATCTTCTTAGTAGTGGAAAAATGTTTGGGAGCATGGATGTTGTTCACATCTGAGTTTATATGAAAATTATTCAATGTTTGCAGTGCCTTCCAGATTTTTCTGTGAAGGTCATGTCTCCGTCATTTAGGATACTTCTCCATTGTATTAGGATGCAATAAAGCATCATTAGTCATGACATGTCATCAAACTGTTTTTTTCCCCTTACATTTTCTATAGTCAAAGGTGTAGTATTTTCCTTCCAAATTCAGTTCAGGTCTTCCTTCTGTGGCATTTTCCACTTCCAGTTTCACTTTTCCCATATATGCACATCTTGTTTGTAATACATAATTTATTATGTACATAATACATAATTTGGTGCTTAATTTGCTGTTTATTTATATCTAGTTGGTGTTTTTGTTTTGTTTTGTTATTTTTTTTATTGAGACAGTGTCTCTTTGCTGCCCAGGCTGGAGCGCAGTGGCATGATCTCAGCTCACTGCAACCTCCGCCTCCTGGGTTAAAGCGACTCTCCTGCCTCAGCCTCCTGAGTAGCTGGGATTACAGGCGCCTGCCAGCATGCCTGGCTAATTTTTGTATTTTTAGTGGAGATGGGATTTCACCATGTTGGCCAGGCTGGTCTCGGACTCTTGACCTCAAGTGATCCACTTGCCTTGGCCTCCCAAAGTGAGGGGATTACAGGCATGAGCCACCACGCCATCCCGCTAATTGGTTTTGTTGTTGTTGTTTCAGATCCATAGTCTCACAATGTCCTCAGGAGCTGAATGTGACCTATAGATGGGTGGGGATTGGCCCACAGATAGATAGTTTTAAAAATACAAATCTTGAATTTAATGCCAACATTGGAAAACTGGTTAATTACACATAAAAAGCAGTATTTCCATTTTCACTTGAGTTAAACAACACATCTGGATACAATGGTGATCATGTCCCTCGGTGGCATCAGCTGGAGTGGGGGTGCTGGGCCTCAGCATTGGCAGGGTGCCTGGGCCTTTGAAAGAGTTGCTCTTAGCTCTTCCTCATAGGCCACAGGCATTTGAAGTTGTGGCCTAACCATGTCATTTCAGTTTTCTTACTAGCTAATAAATCCCTTGAAGTCAGAGATTGTCTAATAATTTTCTTCATTCTCACAATGCCTGGCATAGTACCGGACACATAGTAGTTGTTCAGTAAATTAATTTGTTAAAATACTTCCATTGTGTGCAGCTGAGCATATATTGAGCTTCTCAAAGAGCTAGGGGAAAACAATTTTCAAACAGTTCACACAAATTAAATGATTAATCTTCATAGCTCCTTTTTGAGATTCACAGGGGATCTACAGCACGTATAGGGATTAATTTATGGTGTGGAAAGAATAACATTTAATGAAAGTATTCCCAGTTGCACATTCAGGGAAGATTTAGATGCACAAAAAGTAATTACTCATATTGGAAATTGCCCCATAGGGGTTAACACCAGCTGATCATTTACTAGAAAGTGGCCTCCGCAGAGAGGAGTATCTGGTCTCTCTCCAGCCCTGCAGCCGCTTAGAACCATCATTTCTTGTGAACCAGCATTACCAAATTACCCAACACCCTCAGTCTGGCCATCTCTGACCATTTTACATCTTTTGTTATGTAGACTAGGGTTCATTTAGGGTAACTTGTTGTAGAATTCTTTTTCTGTCCCATCTTTAATTGTATAAGAATATTTACAATATACTATTTGGGAGAAAGAGAACTTAAGAACATTATTTTCCATATATTTAAAAAATAATAGAAATAACCCAATTATTTAATAATGTCATAGAAGATTTGGTCCTAAGAACTTCTTTTTTATTTCCATTGTGAAATAGTCAAGGGAATTGAGCAAGAAAAAGATTAAAACATGTAAAAGAAAAGAGATGATACCAACATGTCATTAACATGACATTAACATGTATATAGGTAAAATATGTATCTGAAATAGATATAGATACTATAGATAGATAGGTGTATCTATATGATAAATGTACATATGGTATTAGATAAAGAATTTTCAATATACTTAGAAATAGTTCCAAAATCATATATATTGTGACAGATAATAATACTTGAAAATACACCAAAATAGTACTTATTCAGCAATCAAATGCTAGTGACACAGAGACACTAGAAGTCAGAGCTGACAACATTGATTTAACAAAACTTAATTCGGAAACTAAAAACCAAAATATTTTTCTTATAAGAATGTCATGCACTCATAGTTTTCTTATCTTCAGTTTATGCAAAATTCTAGCTAATATGGCTTTTTGGACCCATGGTCTAAAAGCATTTGGAAATAAGAGTGAAGCTTGTTCAAGAATTATACTCTGACCCACCAAGAAGTAAAAACAACTGGACATTGAGAAAAGATCAGAAGCATTATATGAAACATACTAACAACTTTAAAAAAAAAGCAATGATAATTTTTTTAAAAAATTAGAGGCAAAATGGGGAAATCACATTATAAACATGTCATGTTTATCTTCATCTTTCTGGATGTATCATAATATTAACTTTTCAAGGTTTGGTAAAACCAAGCTAAGTTTCAGTGAACAGTGGCCTGGCACTTCTGTTCACAAAGACACTGAGGGCATAATTAGCCATGACATATTGGCAAACTTTTTTTTTCCTTCTAAATTCAGTTCAAGTCTTCCTTCTGCAGCAGTTTCCACTTCTGCTCCCAGTTTTACTTCTCCCTTGTGTGCAAATCTTGTTTGTAATACATAACTTGGTGCTTAGGTATCTCTAGTTGGTTTTGTTGTTGTTCCATATCTGGGGTCTCACAATGTCCTCAGCAGCTGAATGTGACCTGTAGATGGGTTGGGAGCAGCCCACAGATAGTTTAGAAATAAATATCTTGAATTGAATGCCAATATTTGAAACTGTTTGATTACATCTAAAAACCTGGATTTCCATTTTCACTTGAGTTAAACAACACATCTGACTACCCTGGCACTCACAACTGGCAGCAGCAGGTGGAGTGGAGGTGCTGGGCCCCAGCATTGGCAGCAGGGACTCCAGGTCCCCAGGACCCTCAAGACAGTTGCTTTTAGCTATTTAGTAATTTTTGTTTATCTGGTACCCTTAAGTCTGTCTTCTCCCCATTTGTGTGAAAAGCCAGTGGAGTAACAAAATGTTGGAAAGTTCCCCAATTCATTAAAAGAGGATCATATATAAGTGTGGGGGAAGTACAGATAGATAGACAGGTAGATGGATAGATAGATAAATGGACAGATGGATGAATAGATAGACAGATAGATACATAGAGAGAGAGAGAGAGAGAACTGGATGAGTCAAGCATTATATTTTAGTTATATGGAAAGTTTGTGGTTCCAAGAAGTATGTTTATGTGTGAAACAACTTTTTCTAATAGCCATAGGCAGCAATGTTAAAATAAAGGTAACATTTTTAAGCCAGCAGTGGTCATTAACAAAGAGGGAAAAGTTTACTACAGTGAAGTTTCCATTTCTATAGTGTGTACATAGGAGGAAAAACAGCATAAATAAAAGATGAAAACTGACTATTTAGACCAGTCATGAACCCTGCCAAAATAATAGGGGATTGTGGCAACATAAGAGACGACCTTCAATCACTTAAATACCAACAACCCCAGCAATTCAGAGGTGAGGAAAAGGCCTATTCCAAATGAATTATAATCACTTGGATTACTTCTATTTCTTTTTTTTCTCCCTTCACAGAGTTAATGATATACATTTGAAATATAATTAGATTTATTTGTTTCAGTATGTTTTCAGTTATAGGATTGTCCTGCCTTTGTTGACTGAATTTAGTTGGAACTTTAACATATTTCCAGGAGCAAAATCTATCCAAAAAATTCCCTGCAGAGAAGGCTCCCTCCCTCCTCATTCCTATCCTCCCATTGCCTCCTCCTGGCCCTCCGCTACCTCCACCACTTGTGTTCCGTCAATGCCATGTTTCCAGCTTACTCTTCCTGAGCTTGTTTTCTTAAAGATAAGCAGACATTTTCTTATTTTCCTTCTCTGTTAAGCAAAAGATAGCCCACTATACATGTATACTTTTAAAAACAATGTCTCCTTCCTGTGGTTTACAGACATCTTTTGTAAAATAGAGATGAATTTTGACCAGTATCATTTGATATTGTTGCATAGAGATCTTTATCTAATTTTTTTATGGCTTTCTAATCTTTATTAGCTTTAACCAATTTCCAATGGAAAAGCATCTCATCATTTTCTAGTATACCCAGTAGGTACTTCGGTACATGTTTGTTAATTAATGAATTTATGAGCGGGAAGTTATGTTAGATGCGTCTCAAAGGTTTGGATTGATGGAGAGGAATTCTTCTTCATAAGTGGTTCTGAAGAGGAATCACATTGAACAGATGCACAGTGGAGCACTGAGAACATTGGCTTACCTGAAACGAAAGTTTTTGTATTGCCAAATTGGGGGAATAGACTTGCTATCTTAGGTGAAGCAAAAATCAAAGTTCTTTGAAAACTGGGTGTAAGTTTCAATGGCAGGAATTAACATGATAAGGGATAAAATAATATTTCGGCATAGTACTGATGGAACTTAACATTAGTTGATGTAAATGCTGCTAGATTTTTGCTATTTAATAACTATTGCCATTAAAATATTGTGGATTTTTTTTATACCATAGCAGAACAAATAGTACTGAATTACCTTTCCAAACATGAGTAACTAGTTTTATGTTCTTTTCACAGCTTGGTTATGTTTCCAAAAGTCATGTAACTACTTTCTTTGGGAAGTGTGTGTGTGTGTGTGTGTGTGTGTGTGTGTGTGTGTGTTTAAGGCATATAATACTCACCCATAGGCCCTTAGCATTATGATAATATTCAATGAGGTTGGTAAAAGGGTACCAAAATAATGAACTAATTGAACAAGGAATATAAATGTGGCAGTGGGAAGTGAATTGGAGGGTAACCAAGTAATGTTAGCTTTCTATGGCTGTGTAACAACTTACCAAATATCTAGAGTCTTAAAGAGACCCCTGTTGGTGATCTCACCATTTCTGTAGCTCAGGAGTTTTGGCATAACATAGATAGATGTGTTCTGTGTTTGGAGTGCCACAAGACTGAAATCAAGGTGTCAATAAGGACTGAAATCTCATTAGGAGCTTGGGGTCCTTCTCCAAGCTCAGGTAGCTGTGGCAGAATTCAATTCCTATGGTTGTAGGATTGAGGACTCCATTCCTCACTGGCTCTTACCCGGGGACTGTCACCTGCCTGCATTCCTTGCCACAGTGAGTGCTCCCTTCATTTTCAAAGCTAACAATGAACAATCTGTTTCTTGTTGAATTTCTCTCATGACTGAAGTCTCCTTCACCAGGCTGAGCTATGTCTCTTCTAAGGGTTAACTCGATTAGGTCAAGTCTAACTTAGGTTAATCCTTTCTTAAAGCTACCTGTGTCATATAACATAACCTAACAATAAGAGTGAGATACCATCCTATTAATGGATTCCTCTCATTCACAACAGGAGGGGATTAAATAAGGTTGAGCATCTTTGTTGGGTCCAAGGTAGTAGATGATTACCGTGCTCTTTCAGGTGTGAGGTTATGAAGGCCTTTACTCAAATGGTAGAGGGGGAGGATAAAACGAGTAAATGCAAACACATTTTGAACAGAGTTATCAGTAAGACTTGCTTATTGGCTGGAGAAATGAGGAAGACAGGAGTAGTGAAAAGTAGTTCAAACCAAATCAAACCATTGATTAATGCAAGGACACGAGAAAAGAAAATGTCTTTGACCAGGATGCCAATGAGTTTGGTTTGATACAAGTTTAGTCTAACAGGATATCAGAATGAGAATATTGGGTAGGTAGTTGGAAATAAATTTGTGACTGTAGCACAAATAAGATCTGAGACCTGAAGAGACAGGTTTGGTGTACGTCATATTGGAGATACAATCGAAGCTTTGAGAATAAATATGCCTTTCAGGGAAAGTGAATTTTGTCCCCCCCCCGCCCCATTTATATGCTGAAGTTTAACCTCCCCAGTGAGGCTGTATTTAGAGATAGGGTCTTTACCGAGGCAATTCATGTTAAACGAGGCTGTAAGTATTGGGCCCTAATAGGGCTGGCATGCTTTTAAGAAAAGGCAGAAATACCATGAGAGCACAAACACAGAGAAAAGGCTATGTGAGGACACAGCAAGGCAATGGATACCTGAAGACCAACGCAAGAGGCCTCAGGAGAAACCAAACATCCAGATGCTTTGATTTTGGACTTGGAATCTACAGAGCCATGAGAAAATAAGTGTCTATTGTTTAGGCCACCCTGTCAGTGGTGTTTTTTTGACTACTACAAAGACCAGATACAGTTCCTAGGAACAGACATATATTTAGGAGGCAAGAGCAGGCAAGTGAGTGAAAGGCAATCAGAAGTTTAAGAATGCTGAGTCTGTGTCTTTGACTATACTACAAAGATCAGTAGCCTCGGGGGTTAAATGGCCTGGAATCTCGTCTTCACTCTTCCATGGACAGCGCTATTTTACTTTGGCAAGCCTCTTTAGCTCCCAAAGCCCTTGATGCACAAAGGAGAAATCATAGTGCATCTCTTCCTGGTTATTGGAAGGTTTAAAAAAGTTTTTGCATTTCTGTGGCTTTTTTTATGTTGATATATGTGTATACAATTAAACGATTTCTTCTATAAAAATCATGTATAAGAAGTACTAGATAAATATATTATCTTTTTTTTTTTCAGAAGTTATAAAACTGTGGAGTTCTGATTGCATCCATTAAAAAAAAACTCTATTCTTCTTTAGTGCATGTCTGTGGATGTAGCTCCACCATCAGCTCCAATTTGCTATTGGTGTTTAGGTACTGTCATCTGTGTCCTAACATGCATTTTATTTTGTTAATGTGTAGGTCGAAGACAAGGTTGTTAATGGTTGTTGGTAGGTTGTCTACAAAAAGAATAAGTGGGTTACAATGGACCTGAGTACGGGTTACAGACCTCAAGCTTTGGTGCAATTCTGTGGCCTGTTAGTTGGTCCTGTGAAGATGTGGCATCTCAGTGGTCTTTTGTCTACCTCCTGGCTCTTGACTCTTTCATGAGTGACTGAGCTTGCCCGGTAAAGGTTAACTTTAGAGAAGTGAGGTGTTCTAATCTATGTTTGGTTGGTGCCAGGCCTCCTCTATTAAAGATGCATGTGGAAAACTTGAAAAGTATCCAGGTGAAAGGTTTAAAGAAGTCAAATAATTTAGACATAAAAAGAATAAAAAAAACATGCAGAGAGCTGCATAACATTCTTCAGTCTCCATTAAGGAGACCTAAAATAAGCATTTTGCATGATATTCTCTTTTAGAAACCTAAATGAGCGCCCACAAATATTTAACTGGCATCAAGAGGTGGAATGGATAACTCTAATACGTTTTTCTCTGTTGGTCTTTGCAAATATGACCGCTTTTCACATCTCTGAAATAGTTTAGATGGATTCTGATAGAATGTGATTTTTTTTTTTAAAGAAGAAGAAAAGCCGCTGTGTTCAGAAATAAGTTTTTAAAGGCTGACAAAACACATTGAATGTCATAGGCATTCCTATTCATGTTTGTATTCCATATTTTATGAAAGTAATTGTGTATGTATAACACTGTTGTATTATCCAGAGTAGATAGTTTCATAAATCATTTGCAGCTACTGCTCTGATTCTGTAATGCTACTACACGTGTTCAGTACATTTTTGTATGAAAATTTCTGTGTTATTAAAAAAAGACAGCAGAGAATGGAAGGCAGACATGAGTGTAACTCAGCATTAAGAACGTGGAAAAATAACATGAGTATTTTATATAAGTATGAAATGAATAAAGCTAAAGTGAAAGCTAGGATTTTCTGCATGGAAACATTGATCCAGATTTTATGTCATTTTGGTCTAGCTTTACTTTACTTTATAATTATGTATAATTATTTATTTGTTACAGGTGTCTTTTGAACACCTATGTGCTAAGCAGTAAGTGTAGTAGGTAGGAAGAATTCCTGCAAAGTGGCCTGCAGCACACTGTATGGCCATGAGAACAAAGATCTATAGACACACATATATATAAAGGAATAAATACATGTATATATTTATTCAAAGGAATAAAAACATATATATATATAAAGGATTAAATAAAGGGAAGTGATAATGTATAGTTTATATATATTTGCATAATTTAAAGCCGAGTACACAATAATGGAAAGTTATATCTAATTAAATAGAAATGAGCCCCATATCTTCCAGTGACTTTATTCACTGAAGCCACTGAGCACTTGGGTGCACCTGGGAAAAAAATAGACTGTTTTTATCGAAGAAGCTGCTCACAAAGAGGGAGAAAAGAATAGCGTTCTAGTGTGCCCATTCCACCTTCCACCTAAGGGTAAAAACCAGAATCTTACAAACCGGGAGAGACACTCAAGCGTTTCAGATTTGAAGTCTCCTCTATTCAGCCATTGGCCTCTCTGTCCTGTTTCTGGCTTTGAATCTAAGTCGGGAGCTGACAGTGAGCAGTGTCATGGGCAGCATCCCACCATCTAGCACAGTGTCTCCGTCTGCCCTAAGGGGCCGAGATGCCTGATGTGTCTTCGCTGTTAAGGTTGGCATCTGAGATGTGTTCCAGCAGCTCTGCCTCCAGTTCACACCTCCTTGCAGCTTTCCCCAAGAGCAAGCCTTTGCCCTGACCCTGTGAGCCCCTGTGGGCCACCCGCCCTTCAGCAAGGCCAGCTCCTCTTTTCAGTGCAGTAGGATGTGGAGGCTCTTTTTAGCTCCTGGAAGAGCAGGGGCTGGAACCAGGCCCTCACTGTCTTGGACACCCCAGGCCATCTCTTCTGCTCCCACATCAAGGCCCTCAGGGCAGCACCTCCCAGAGGTCCAGGCTTCCAGCCCTCCCCTCCTCCACCTGGCTCAGCCCTGGCTCTGGCTTTCTTTTCCTGAGCTCAGAGAATCTTATACATTTCAGGATGGACACAGGGTCAAGAAACAGCTCGCACCTCGGCAGTTTTTCCTTAGCATTCCCCCTCTCCCCAAGACTGCTGCTTTCATCAAAATGATAGCCAAGAATTGGAAATCTGTCCTCTGGTGCCTCCATGCTGACCTCGCGGGGTGGGGGATGGGGGGTGGGGAGCGGTGGGAGAGTCACTAAGTTAGAGAACATATGTCATCCTGAGAGGGAAATATTTTCATTAGTACTTCCCATCGTCACCCTTCCCTTCAGGGAAACATAACCCTGTAATTCCAGGGTGTGTCAGTTCAGATTCCAGAAGGAAACAGCACCCTCAGATAGGAGGCTGAAGAAAACGGTTGTAAGAAAAACAGAGAAAGATGTCAAGACACCTGAACTATTCATAGTGAGAAGCTGTTACTATTGTTAGGTCTTTAGGGACAAGAGGAATGAATAAATGCTGTTCCCAGAGCTAATGAGAACGGGAGCCCCAGCAGAAGGGACATCTGGTGAGTGGTAAATCCTAGAGGGTTGCAGTCACCGCCAGAACCAGAGATTTCAAGCAAGCAGGGCCAGGAAGGATGGAGGGAATCCCCAATCGATCAATCTCTCTCTCTCTCTCCCCCGCCTCCCCCATACCCAATGACCTCCTGGTACCTCCCGTTGTCAAAACCCAACTGGAGGAGGGCAGGACAAGGGAGCCCAGGTGATATGGCCTGTGGGTGTCAACCTCTGAGGGCAGAGAACAGAATCGGAAGGATGGAAGATGGATGGACGTGTAGTTGTGTGAAAATGGAGAATAATAGGACAGAGAATCCACTTCTAGCACCCACAGCTATAATCCTGATTTCACGTATTTTGCTTGTTGTAACTACTGACATGAACATACTTGTCAGAATCTGATACTTAATATTTAGTGTTAACAGTATGGTTTTTAGCTAGGACTGGGCATGGAGGTGTCACTAGACTGTAATAAATGAAGCAGGAAGGTGAAGAGCCCACAGTGGTATGTTGCTATATTGATACATTTATTTTTAGATGATTCAAGGAAATTTATTCTTTGTTTCTCCTTGTACTATGTGGTTTTTAATTATATTTTTCTGAAAGTGAACTTAATAGTAAGAATATTTTTTTCTGTTACTCTGAGAACAACCACTCTAGATTAAATGTGTTCATGTTACAGAATATATGAATATATTTTCTGATGGAGTTTAGATATGAACCCACAACAATTTCTTTGTGTTATTTCACTTTATGCCTCCTAATTCATCTGTCCATTCATGTCACATCTATTCTTTTCACTCTTCAAACAGAAATTCTTTCAAAATCCAATCCTGTAGAATTGTACCTTTTTTCCTCCTTTGTGCCAGATGTGAAAGAATGCCTTACATGGTATCAGACACAGGTGGATGGATACCCTTGTGCAGATGGTTTAACTGGTACTTTGATATATCAAGATTACTACCAGGATCTTGTAACAGATGCCATTGATGAAACTGCCACAGTTGAAAAGGACCCAGAGCTATTTTAGGTCCCATGTATATTCTTCAGCTGAGTGACCAATACCATCACAGCCAGCTGCCTTTGTGAAACTAAGATGCTTACAAAAAAAAAAAAAAAAAAGAAAAGAAAAATTCTAGAATCTGATTAGCAGAGCTAAGCAGTTCCTGTTATACTGACATGTAGGATTAAGCTATGGCTATGAAATTCACATAAAATCATGGGGATTAATTTCGACTGGGCCTTTTCTAGTTAACCATTCCAGCAGTTAACTCTTGGCCCCCTTTGCCATTAATTTTTTCCTTGTAGAAGTATGATTGGACATGTCATTTGCAATATGAGAGGCCTGGAGATGTACTTTATTTTTCAGATTTTATTCTTTTTAAAAAATGGATTGGAATGATGGATTTGGAAAGCTGAGGCAGCATGGAAAGGATGCTTTTTTCTAATTACAGTAAATCCTTGGGTAGCTGAAGATATTCTGATCATTTTCACTTTGACTTTTCTAACTAAGTGAAATTCAACCTGAGTTTCCTTCCCCTATTTAATTTTTGTCCTCAAGTAAGAAAATTTTCTTAAATACGTAAATTAATTGGCTTTTTTCCTGCTAGGTATACTAGCTGCATATATTTGCAATCTGAACACATTTTAATGTTTTTAAAGTGTGTTCATTTTTGCTTTGCCTCAATGTGATTGGCATGTAATAATTTGGTTGGCAAAAGAATGGACAGACAGTTGTGGAGTAAGAAATAATCGGCATCCACTGTTTCTGTAAGTGTTTACTTAGGGTCCAGAGTGGGAAGTCAGGCAGCCCCGGGGGATTTCAGAAGCTAGGGTTAAGGAGCCAGCCAGAGGTTCCTTAAAGCCTGCAATACTCAGAAAGGAGATGAGTGTTATGAGTATCAGACTCACGTCAAAGCAGGAGGAACAGAGCTTCTCTCCATCCTCTCCTGCAGTAGGGGCTGTGGTCATACCCTTCCTGGAGAGTGTGGGCTTGTCAAGGCCCCTGGCTGGGAGGCAGCGCAGATAGGGAGTGATGTACTGGGCGCTGGCATAGAAGGGGGTGGGGGGATGGGCACATTCTGTTTTAAGGCGACTGTGGGCCTTGACAGCTCTTGGTGTTTCTCCTCCATCTTATCCTTCTTTTTACCCATTTACTCTCCTTCTCCCCTCCTTGTTCTCTTTTGCTTTGTTTTTGTTTTTAAATTTTATTGAAAATGAGCAAATCCCAGATACAAGCTTGCTGTAATTATTTTTACTTTTCCAAAATTGTAGTTTCATGGGATATATCTTTTTATTTCATGTTTCTTTATAGTGGCCTTGGGAACATCCGAAAATTTCTGTATGGGTATCCACTCCCAATTAGAAAGCCCTTCCTGTATTAACAACACACCTTGTCACACTGCCATCAGATGGCATCCCTGCCTGTCAAGGGGCATCTCCTGAATTTCAGATTCTGACAATTGCAGTGGCAGCCACCTATGAAGAAGTCAAAATAAACCCCAAGAGCAAGTGTAGGCTTGTGTGTAAGGCCCCACTTTGCTCTAGAATTATGAAGTTAGTGGATCTGCCTGCTTTCCTGGGAAGTGAAGAGCAAGGAAGACAGACAGGAAATAATCTGATTGCCAATGAGGTTCCCGCAACTCCTGCAGCGGGGCCAGGTAATACTTCCGTTTTATACTTTGCATTTTGCTGAAATTATTGGGCAATTAGTTAATGACGTTAGTCCTAATAGGAGATCTAAAGTCAGAATAAGTTCCATTTGGAGGGGAGATGCATGTCTGTGAATAAATTCGATCTCAGCTGGTGAGGGATGCTGTGGGTGCCTTACGTGGTGTCAGACCACAGGGCCTGTGTGTAGCCACATCAGGCCTTTTGTATAAATATAGACTGATAAATAGCAATAAATCCATGATATCAAGATAATCGAATAAAAGTTTAAAGTTTTGTCAAACCCCAGTATAAATGGTGCACATGTAACAACTGAACTGATTCATTATTTTGGCCCTAAGTGGACACAGCCTAAATCTTCCTCTGGTGAGAAAGCTTGGCAATCTAGAGGAAGAATGCCTCCATATGGGTACCAAGCGACCAGCATTTGGAAGAGCCCCCTGATGTTGTCACACACAAGCCCCAGCACCAGCAAATGCTGGGAGGCTGCGTGCATGCCTCTTCTCACACAGATTCTGAAATACAACTTGCCTTGTTAATATATTGTTGAGCTGCATATTGGCTCAACTTATGTAGGGCTGTATATTAAATGTATGTTCTAAATGAAAAGCTAGAGGCAGAGGTTTTAGCTAATAAGTATGGTTACTAGGGTTAGTGATAGAGGAAGCACAACCCAGATCCAGATCTTGTCCAGATCTTATCCTGTGTTTTCTGAGTTATCAAAGTGAGTGCAGTATTTCAGTAGTCTCTAGATGTAACTTTGTTTGTGCCTACACCTGAATCCACATGACTTAACATCCCTCTTTTCCTTTTCTTACTCTTTTTTTCTATTCTTTTCTTTTATGTTTTTATTGTATTTCTCTTTTTTTACACTTATTCTATTCTTATTCTCTTCTTAATCTTCTTCAGCAGAAAACTTAATACAATGATGATGCTGAGCAAGCACATCTTTAATAACATCAAAACAAAAGGTTGTATTTCCTTTTCCAATTGCCCAATTAAATTGTGTGCAGGAGTTAAATCATTCCTGCAGTTTCAGCAGGGTCTGTGATTTTTGTTTTACTCAGTCCTGTGGGCACTTGAAGTAGGGAACAAAGTCTAAATTTACTAATCCTGGTATTCAGCCAAGTTATTAATCAATTCCACAATTTGTATTTCTTGCTCATGTCAAGCCACAGGTTCTTCTCTGCCTGACATTGACATTGAGGAAGAGGTTTAATTAGAGTCTCTGTCTCTCTCTCTCTCTGTCTGTCTCTCTCCTTTCTCTCTGTTCACCTCCTTCTCTCTCTCAGGCCAAGCTCTGAAGAAGTTTGAGGAAGCTTGAAAGGGTGTAGGAAGGAGGGGAGTGGGGCCAGGAAACAGAGCTTTTGGCTCGGGTACTTGGAGCCTGGCCAAGGGTTCCAGCTGATTCCTCAGCACCGGTGGGGGGGCTTTCATGAACTCTTCATAGATTTGTACCTCTGGGAAGCTCTTTTCTGCACCTCTCCTGCCTCCCAGTATGATGCCTCTCTATTCAGCCGGGTTGCATGGCCCCTTCTGATCTCTCCTCCTGCCCTGAAGACTTGACTTTGGCTTCTTGTTTCTGGGGTCCTGCCACCCTCCAGGTGGCCCTTATGTCTAAGCCCTAAGAATTCTCCCGGCCGGGCACGGTGGCTCACGCCTGTAGTCCCAGCATTTTGGGAGGCCGAGGTGGGCGGATCACGAAGTCAGGAGATCCAGACCATCCTGGCTAACACGGTGAATCCCTGTCTCTACTAAAAATACAAAAAATTAGCCAGACGCGGTGGCGGGCACCCTCTGTCTCTCTTCTCCCTCTGTCTCTCTCTTTCTGTCTCTCCATCTGCCCACATCTGGTCCTTGGGGAACCACAGTCTTTGCCCGCAGCCCTGGAATACAGGTCCACCCACTGTATTCACATTCCTCCCAACACAGCCTGCTCTGGTTCTTCAGGCTGGGAGGGAGGCCTCTGTGTCCCCCTCTCTGAGTCATCCTCTGCTGAGTCAACCTCTGGCTTCCCCTAGGCTTGAGGTGGAGGAAGAGCACCCAAAAAAGTGGAGGTGGGGCCCCCAATGGGACAGTGGCCTCTCCACAGTGGTGATCTCCCAGTAACCCGCTCCCTCTCCGCTGGGTCTCCTTTTATGTCTGTGAACTGGCTGAGTGGTCCGAGAGCTCAGCAAGTTTCCACCTCTTCCATGAATGGAGCACATAGATTTAGAATTCCAAATCTGTGTTTTCTATATTTTGGTGGCTTTGTTTACATTTTAACCCTCATTCTTTTAATCTTATGAGTTAAAACTTGGGCCCCTTTGGGAAATACTCTTTCTCGTTCGGGTTCTTTCCCCCTTCTTATCCTTTTATCCTTTTCCTGGGGATGATCATGGCCTCACTACTGTTCTGCCTGAAGGAGGGGAGTCTAATTTCCTGGTGGCTTCTGTCTTATTGGCCACTGCTGAAGTGAAACTGGGGATGTTGTGGAATCAATTTTCTCTTCCTTCCCTTTGCATCCGATGTTGAAGCTTGTGAATATCTTACCCAGGCTGCTAAACATCTGGCTTCCATATTTTCATTTTTTGAGCCAGCACCCTTTGGAAATACTGGTGTTCTCAGAAAGTCTCTTTGACCTCCTCCTTGCCCTTCATGAGGTCTTTACTGCAGCCCTTGGGTCCCCAGCGACCACAGGACTCTGTGCATAGACACTCCGTGGGGCCATGCCTGTAGTATTGCTGCTACCCAGTGTTGGAAATCAGGTTTTTTGTGTGCTGTAGGAGATCCCAGAAAGAATTAGGGCAGTCCATCGGTTGCTTTACTTTCACTTAATCAAAGAGATCTGGGGGTTTCTATTTCCCCCTCCCCATCTCCATCACTACCAAAAGAACTGATCCTGGTGGGTCTAAGGAAGGCAGTGGTGCTGCTTCTCACCCAGCTGCTCTCATCCAGACCCCATCACACATCCTGTGGGTATCCACCTTCCTCCAGTTGATCAGACTTATATTCTTATGGGCTGTAGGTCATCCTTGGCTCTTCTCACCTTCGAGCTTCCATGGAGTAGATTCTATCCTGGACCATTATGGCTGCTGTAGATTCACCAACATCTCTGCAATTCCAGGTCTGGTTACTTGACCCTCTGTTTGCCTGGGATTTTTTTTAAGTCTCTCCTTCTCTAAGGCAATGAGCCTCTGCCTGTAGGTGGAGCCTTTAAGGTAGAAAGCTACAGGGTACAAAAGGGTAATGACAAAGGAAATATATCAGGTAATATACTGAAATATTCTACTCCCTTATGGTGTTGCATCTCTGGTGATTAATTGAATGTCTTTGAAAGATGGATCAGTGCCAAATGACAGAATAACTTGGAAGAGGCCGGGTGCAGTGGCTCACACCTGTTATCCCAGCACTTTGGGAGGCCGAGGTGGGCAGATCACCTGAGGTCAGGAGTTGGAGACCAGCCTGGTCAATGTAGTGAAACCTTGTCTCTTAAAAATACAAAAACTAGCCAGGTGTGGTGGCAGGCAACTGTAGTCCCAGTTACTCAGGAGGCTGAGGCAGGAGAATTGCTTGAACCTGGGAGGCAGAGGTGGCAGTGAGGCGAGATCCCGCCATTGCACTCCAGCCTGGATGACAAGAGTGAAAATCCATCTCAGAAAAAAAAAATAATAACAATAATAGTAATAACTAGGAAGATAATATGAGTTTTATCTGGAAGTGGCTGCTCACTTAGAAAATGAGTCAAGTTTGCTCAATATTAGAACATCTTGTTTGTCTTCAACTCTTCATTTCCTGACCAAATCCCAACACCAACCTTTTCCTCTTCTATAATGGAGAAAACGTCTTTGGAGATTGTTGTCGTGGCAGTGAATAACCTCAGGGTAACATGAAAGGAAAAGCTTTTTAAAGGTAAAAATGAAAAGGGGCTCTGTTAAAGCCGGGGCTTTCATCTTTTTACGGGAAATTCTCCTGTCAGCTTAGCTCTCAAAAAATCTTTCATGTTTGGCTCAAGAATCCTTCTTCACCTGGCTTTCGAGCAGGAGGTGAGGTATCTTGAAACGTGTGCGTCCCATGTGTTTCCTTGTGATCCCTGACACCCTCCCCTGAAGGGCTGGAGGGATACTGGGTTGAGAATGGTGATCAAGGGTGGACATGGCACCAGAGGGTGGTGGGGCTGGAAAGTGGTGTGATTCCTGTGATGTCCCTTCCACCCCATCCCACCCATCCCTCTTGTGACATGCTTTTTGCATCTAGTTACCAGAGTTGGTTCATAAGTGTCAATAACACCAAGAGGCTTGTTTCAGGCAATCGCTTCTGTAGACTGATGCGAGGCCTGGCAGTAGACGATGCCAGTGAACTGCCCAGGAAGAGCAAAGCCTGAAGCTTAATTATAACCAACTGCATTTTAGTGTCCAGAGGTCACCATGAGTTTCTTGCCTTAGTTTCTAACATGATTTATGATGATAACCCTCCACATTTTTCCCTTCTACCCTTGGGATTCTCAGATTCATGTTTTATGTGCCTCCATCTTAGCAAATGCTTGGCTGTTTTCCTGATTCTCTGCTATGTTTAGGAAAATCACCCATGGCATCACTCCTTTCTTACAAGTACAGAAAGTTATCCTACTATCTCAGAACTTAGGAGAACATGTTTCATATTTAATTCCATGAATGCTCTTTCTACCAGAAGCTATGAAAGTGAGCCTTTAACTGGCTCAGACTAGCATTATGTTCATTTTTAGAGTTATCCTATCCCTTTTGTGATTATCCTGAAAAGTTATCAATGTCTTTGCCAAGAAACTTGCAGCTCCTTCTTCTGTTATTTCCATGCCAGAAAGTTTATATTTTCCTTCTCCTGGACTGTTAGGGCTGAACTGGAAAAGTTCAAGGCAGTTTGCGAAGAGGAAATTGCCATTAATGATTTAAATTAGTACTTTCATTTTTTATAATTAATTTTCCCTTTGAAAAATAGATCTGCTTTAGCTTGAAAATCTATGGCATTAATATTGTCATAATATTAATAACTCAATGGAGAAATGTACATGAGACAATTAACTTTTGGTGATAAAAAATTACTCATAAAAATCATTGTCTCTTAATTTGACATTTAACATGGACATTTGAATATATTATTTGAAAAATCAAACTTAAGGAATAAATTATGATGTTTTAAATCAAAGAATTTAAATTCTATTAAGAAGGAAAAAGTTCTGATATTTTGTGTTAGATTTATTTGTATTTCCACAAAATGATTAACTCACTAACAGGCCAGTCAAGAGTGGAAAAATGACTTGCTTGTCTGTTTAAGAAACCTATTCAATGGAGTCTTAGTACACAAGATATCTTATATTAAAGCAAACAACTATACTTGACCTGCTGCAGGGGAGGTTAGACAGAAGGCAGTTTTTCAGTGTGTACAATCCCTGCATGCAAAATGGGAGGGAACGAGAGTCGGTCTATTGCTGAGGACAATGGTCGTTCTGTGGACTGAGGACAAAGTGAAGGAGTCTTGGATTCTTCCTCTGGTGCTCAATTCTCATGCTCAGGACATAGCAGGCGAATAAAAATATTCATACAGCACAACTCCGATAAGCTGAAATGAAACTTTCTCTATTTCTCAACTTTCTCAGAAGCCCTCATTTCCACTCTCAGAAGGAAGGAAAAAATCATACTCTTACTTCCAGGTAGGTCATTCTGTTTCCATTTAGGGACTTAGATATGCAGTCACATTCAAGGTTCTTCCTTTCCCTTTCTCCTGCCCTTGATGGTCCCATGGCTATTGAAATTGGGAGGGTCACCTTGGTTTCTTGCTGCCACAGCAGAGGCAGCTGGCAGTCTGCCCTCCAAGCAAGGTACCTAGTCCTTGGATGCTCTCTCCTTCCTCTATCATGGGCATTATAGGGTGAATTGTGTTCTTCAAAAAATCTTTTTTTTTTTTTTTGAGACAGTGTCTTGCTCTGTTGGCCCAGGCAAGAGTTATCTTGGCTCACTGCAACCTCCACCTCCCAGGTTCAAGTAATTCTCCTACCTCAGCCTCCCAAGTAGCTGGGATTACAGATACCTGCCACCATGCCCAGCTAATTTTTGTATTTTCAGTAGAGACGGGTTTTCATCATGTTGGCCATGGTCTCGAACTGCTGAGCTCAGGCGATCCACCTGCCTTGGTCTCCCAAAGTGCTGGGATTATAGGCTTAAGCCACTATGCCTGGCCAAAAAAAACCTATTTTGAAGCACCTGGGAATGTGACCTTATTTGGAGAGATCAGGTCTTTACAGTGGTAATCAAGTGAAAGTGCGGTCATTAGGCTGGGCCTTAATCCAATATGGTAAGTGTCCTTAGGAAAAGGGAAAAAAAAGAGAGACAGACAAGCACAGAGGAAGGACGATGTGCAGGCACAAGGGGAAGGTGGATATCTACAAGGAAGGAGAGGGCCCCGGAGCAGGTCCTTCTCTCTCAGCCCTCAGAAGGAACCAGCCCTGCCGATGCCTTGATTTCAGGGTGTGGCCTCCAGAGCTGTGAGACAGTGCATTTCTGTTGTTTAAACCCCTAGTTTGTGGTACTTGATTACTGCCATCCTAGGAAACCCATGTGTAGGAAACTACACTTTTGCCATATTCCACATCCTAAGTTGTAGTAAAACCCTACGGACAACAACAAATCTCTTTGTCTAACATGGCCTTAAAGTGAAAAACAGACTTCACAACGGTACCACTGACGTGAGCTTCAAGAGCCCGTTTTGATCAAGTGACAATAAGCATCATGTTTCTTTGTCCTCAAGGGGCTTCAGCCTTCCTCAGCAGCCGAGCATAGGTATCTGCAAATGGCAAGAATCCTTGGAATGATAAATGTATCTGATGTTTATAAATGGTATCATGGTAGAAAAATGTGAGTGTTTCACCATTTCTATATGTCTGGGCTTGGCTTAATGGGTCCTCTGCTTAGGGGCTCATGAGGCTGCAATAAGGGGTTGGTGAGGGCTTCAGTGAGGGCCCCGTGTCCTTTTCAGAGAAGTTCACTTTCTTGCAGCTGTAGAACTTATGATGACTTGCTTCTTCAAGCCTAGCAGGAATGTGAAATCTCCATCACTTCATGTCTCTGAACTTGAGACCTCGTTTCATGGAGCTCACTTGCACACTTCTTTTTAGTAGTTCAGGCCCACCAGGGATAATCTCCCTTTTGCTGAACAAGCCAGCTGATTACAGACTTGACGTATATCTGAAAACCCCCCTCTCCTTGGCCCTATAGTGTAACCTAATCACAGGGGTGGCATTCTTCATATTCACAGATGCTGCTCACACAAGGCGGACACAGAGATCAAGGAGTGAGACACTCAAGAGCTACCTTAGACCCCTGCCTACTACCAGCAGCCAAAACCAGAATGGATGTGTTTCCTCTTGTTGGCTACATTTAAGATGAGGATGAGGGTAGGATGTGGGCAGAAGGGTGGCTCTGGACCACCTGGCTGGGTATAGAGCCCAGTTCCAGGCAGGGAGGGAAACTGTAAGAGTTAGGCATATTTAATTCTTCCGTCAGTGGGGCTTAGGTTCAGAAGAAGATTTTAGCTCTTGAGCATGATTCTGATCATGAACACGATTCAGGAATAAGACAGAAGCTGAGGCATTTGGCCTGGGAAATGCAGTGGGAAAATTGTGGGTCGTGGAGCCTCAAGCCCACCCCAACCGTGGTGAAATGTGGAATCCAGGTTCCGTCTGCTGCTGGGTTAGTCACACCTCAGGTGTGACCAGCCTTTGAAATGGCTGGCATGGGTTGCCCCCACTTGGCTGTGAATTCTGCATTAGGCTTTTCTCTTTCATTTTTCATAATCAAAGCTAATTTTCTCACATTCCATCCCTTCACAAATTTCTATTTGTGATAGCTAGTTATTTGTTATCAATGTATGCCTCCCAATTAATCCTTTTGATTTAAATAGAGGTCTTCCATGGTAAACAATATGAATCACAAAAGAATGATGAAAATGATGGGAATTACATTAAAGTAGCCCTTAAATCCAACTTTTTCTTATGCTCAGTGTGAGTCCTGCTTGCATATGTGGTGCTTGCATTCCAAAATATAACAAATAATACGAACTATCTGATTATGACTTACCAGAAACAAAACGTAGTATCTTCTAATTTTTTTGTAATTGTATACCATCAGCAAAAACAGTACATTCTTCTTAAAAATAAATAATTTCATTCTGTCCGGTGATTTTTTTGTAGGGAGCATGGTCTCTCTCTGTTGCCCGGGCTGGAGTGCAGTGGCGTGATCATGGCTCACTGCAGCCTGGACCTCCCAGACTCAAGCAATCCTCCCACCTCAGCCTCCTGAGTATCTGGGGCCACAGGCATGTGCCACCATGCCCAGCTAATTTTTGTATTTTTTTGTAGAGACAGAGTTTTGCCATGTTGTCCAGGCTGATTCTGAACTCCTGGACTCAAGCGATCCTCCTGCCTCAGACTCCCAAACTGCTGGGATTACAGGCGAGAACCCCCATGTCTGGCAATGTGCAGTGAATTTTTACAGGGAGACATCATGTCTTTTCCTCACAGACAAATCAGATTTTTGATATGCTCCTCTGGAAATTTATGAGCTTGTCTATCTGCCTAACCCACCTTCCTGGCTGGAAGCTTTCGTTGTGTCTCATCTTTCATCTGTTATCATTTTTCTGAGTTTCACACATCTGTACCATTAGATGGGACAGCCTTTGAAGACAATAGAGAAGAATTGGAGGGTTCATCTTAAGTGCTTCCAAATTCTACCTTTTAACTGCTTTGGTTATAGAATGAAGCAAGATTTAAATGTGTTAATTAAAGTAGATATCTGTACTCATTGCTAATTTAGTCAGTCAAGGTAAGCAGTTCAACATGGTTTTACAACAAGATGAACCTGGATGCAAACCCAGTGATTTCCCTTTGGGTAAGTTATGCATCTCTTTGAGCCCCAGTTTTGTTGTCCATCATCTTATTTCAAGGAGTCGTTATGAAATTAAAGTTTAGAGAATGCAGGTAACATGCGTGATCTGTTTAAACGCCAGCTACTTGGCCAGGATATTTTAAAAAGAAAAAAGAAAACAACCCTCACTGCTAGGTACTTACGTTCCTAATGAATGCCTTACCATGGTCTTTCTCAAAGAAGAACTCGATATTGTCATAGCAACCATCCAAACCACACTGTGATACAAGTCTCCTCTTACGTGAGAGTGATCTAGCATTTTGTTTTTGGGAGCAACAAATGAGAAGTTTGCCGCCTCTGCTTATGCTAATCCCACATGATAAATTTTATTGGAGTCAGTATTGCACGTATAATGCCAGTGGGCTTAAGAGTATGAAAATGAGTTGGAAATGTTGGTGAAGTTGTAGGCAGTTTGAAGATGGCCTACCTACTATCAGGAAGGAGCAGGTGGTATGTAGCACAAAGGAATGATTGATTTCTAAGAAAGAAAACATGAAGATCAAGGCTCACAGCTATAAAGATTTAGGAAAAACAAACAAACAAAAGAACATCCCAAAACAAGTTTGGAAAGGCATTGGATTCAATAATTAGCTAGCAAATAAACGTGATAAAACCTGTGCCCTAATGTGGCGTTTTATATATTTACAGATCTGTTTAAAAAGGAAGCTTCCAATTTCAACCCAGTAATTTTAGCTGTTGTATCTGATATCATTTTTAAATTTTGGCTGTACAGAGTAATCGCTAGAAAGTTTATTGACAATCCAAAACCTGATGAGGTAAATGTGATTATGCTGCCACGCTGCACTTTGTAGTCTGTGGTTGTGTGGTTGAAACCATAGGATGTGAGCTCCCAGCTTACAGTTGAGAGTTTGTCTCTAACTTATATTTTGCCCATCGCTCCATCTATGCCTCCGCCACCACACACATTTGTCAACCATTTTGTCATGTATTTATCTGTTTGTTGTCTGTCTTTGTTCACTACAACTTCTGTGCTTTGGCTTGAAAGTGGCACACATCTCTTCTAGTCATACCCCATCAGATAAAAGGAATCAGTGTAGCCAACGCTAAATGTTAAGGAATCTGGGAAATCAAGTCATCTGGTGTCGGGGAAGAGGAGGAAACAGATTTCGATGAGGTGCCAGCTGTCTGCTACAATACTCATTTCTCAGCGTGGTTTGATGATTACAAATAAGATGTAAGATATTTAGTAAATATGGTGCTTAGTACAGTTCTTGGGAGTTATTATTGACATTCATTCATTCAACAAGCATGCACTGTACTGGTTTCAGTGTAATTGTGAAGATCCTACTATTTAACTCCTTATTTCCCCTTATTTTCAAGGTGCAGAAATGAATAACCCCTTGTCATCCTACATTTCTTTATTTCTTTGATACAACACCCAATAATAACCTACACCTGCTTTGTCTTGAAATAATGCAGTCATCCCCTAATTAAAATGAAGTATCTGACATAAAGGAGGTACTACCCGTGGTGCCCAGATGTTATGTCAAGAGTATATGCCAGAGGCCCTCTCGGGAAAAAAAAAAAAAAAATCTCCAAAATATCTGTGAAGATCCCTGATACATGCCTGCCGCTGTAGAATTCGAGAGGGACCAGTAAAATGTTGTATAATTCTTGTATAAAATGAGCCTTCACTACAGACTGGGTGGCTTAAATAAATAATATAAGTTTATTTTCTCACAATTCCAAAGTCAGGGTGTCAGTAGGGTTGATTGCTTCTGTGGCCTCTCTCCTGGGCTTACAGATGCCTGTCTTCTTCATGTACCTTCACATGGTCTTTTTTCTGTGTCTGTCTATACTTGAATCTTATCTTAAAAGGATTCCATTCATATTGGATAAGACCCACCCTAATGCTGACATTTTAACTTGGTTACCTCTGTAAAGGCCCTATCTCCAAACAGTCACATTTGGGGTACTGGGGGTTTGGAATTCAATGTATGAATTGTGAGGGGACATAATTTAGCCCATAACACTTGTAGCTGTGCAGCATATTGGCAGTAAATAGCAATGTGTGAGGTTGGCTACATAGTAACTGATTAACTAGATGAACTGCTAGTCTATGGCCCAGATGTATACAAATATCATTCTCAGCTGTGAATGTCTTCAAATGGAGGACCTGAGTTGTCCATTATTCTTGTTCATTTTGAAAAGAAAATCCAGTAATAAGGATATTTATCAAAAAATGCCCAAACTTCAAATGTAAGTAACTACAGTGGAATTGCCATTTACAGGAGAACTGGCAAAGTTCAAGGGTCAGGATGTGAGATGAAATAACACAGTGTGGCCGGGTGCGGTGGCTCACACCTGCAATCCCAGCACTTTGGGAGGCCAAGGCAGGCGGATCACCTCAGGTTAGGAGTTCGAGATCAGCCTGACCAACATGGAGAAACCTGGTCTCTACTAAAAATACAAAATTAGCCGGGCATGGTTGCATATGTCTGTAATCCCAGCTACTCGGGAGGCTGAGGCAAGAGAATCACTTGAACCCAAGCGGTGGAGGTTGCAGTGAGCCAAGATTGTGCCATTGCACTCCAGCCTGGGCAACAAGAGCAGAACTCCATCTCAAAAAAAAAAAAAAAAAAAAAAAAAAAAAAAAAAAAAAAAAAAAAAGAAAGAAAGAAATAACATAATACATAAATATACCCAGTTACCCTTCAAAATCTCTGAAATTACTTTTACATTAGTGGATCCTGGGCCCATGAAAGCCCAAGAGCCAAGAATTAGCTGTTTTATTCCTTCTTTGCATTTAGGCTGTGGTTGCCATTCATGAAGGTCTCAGATTTGTTTATTTTACTGTTTTTATTTTATTTATTTCTGGCTAAATATATGTATTTTGTGAATAATATGTGTACTTAGTATGTTTGTACTATAATTTGAAAATTTTAGAATATTGTTCAGGTAAAATTAAGGTGAATCTAGAGAACACGCTAGCGTGTATCTTTATTTCAGATAGAGGACACCAAACTTAACACATCAAGCAGGGATCAGGATCTAATACTTTTAATACAGTAGCATTTATTCCTGCTTGTAATTCCAGCACTTTGGGAAGCTGAGGCGGGTGAATCACTTGAGGTCAGGAGTTCGAGACCAGCCTGGCCAACAGGGCGAAACTCTGTCTCTACTAAAAATACAAAAATTAGCTGGGTGTGGTGGCACATACCTGCAATCCCAGCTGCTCAGAGGTTGAGGCATGAGAACTGCTTTAATCTGGGAGGCAGAGGTTGCAGTGAGCCAAGATCATGAGACTGCACTCCAGCCTGGGCAACAGAGCAAGACTGTTCCAAGGATTTTTTCACTCTATGCTTCTCTACTTTTTCATTGAGATAGTTACAAAAAACTCATACCATTTCCTTAATCCTCTCTTGTAGTCTCAGAAGGCACCAGATTTACTGGAGAATTCTAAAGACATAAAACCGTGCATACATACAATACATACACTCACACATACATTTCAGTTGGATTGAAATATGATTTCCAGCATTTCTGCCATTCCAAAAATAGACACAAATCTTAGGTGAAAATAAAAAGACTTCTTGGCATGAAGATAATAAAAGTTATAAAGCACAAATGTATTTTTCTTTTCTCAAAAGAGAGGTGAGTGAGTGGCTCCCAACTGTCCATATAAATAACTGTGTGTAAAATGAGCTTGTAGCCAGAAAGGGTAAAACATAGGTCAGAAAGAAGTTACAACTAACAGTGACAAAATGAAGATGACAACATCATCCACAAAGACATTGACAGAAAAGTAGAAAAAAATTCCATTCTATTCTAAGTAAAGCATTTACTGTCATTATCTTTTCTGTCAAAAAAAAAAAAAAGAAAGGAAAGCTTATCAAGAATTAAATGAATATTTTACTTGCAAATAATTTCCCAGGTATCTTTTTAAAATTATCAAAGTAATGTGTGCTTAGACTTTTTAAAATTTCAGAAACATACAAATTCCTCTCTTCCATCATAATCTCATTCTTCAGAGTTAATCACAATTTGCTATGTGTACCCAATAAGTTAATGCATATACAGAATGATACACAACTTACAGACAAATGGGCTAATAATAATAGTGCATGCTATTCTGCAACTTGCTGATTTTATTTAAAAAATAGACTGCCTTCTTTTCCGTGTACTTCCAGAATTATAACAAATGTTCACCAATTGTGTATATGAATGGCAGCCAGCCCAATATTGATGACTGTTTAGATTGTTGCCATGGTTTTTACTGTGGTTGCAAAGGACATCCATGTACATGTGTTTTTGAGGACATATGTGAGAATTTCTGCATGTACATCTAAGACATTGATAAATTTTGCCAAAATAGCTTAATAGTGTATCTGTTTATTCACATTAGCTGTTTATCATAAGCACTTTTATTTGTATACTTTCTAATATGGATTTTAGCAGATGTGATTCTATTGTTTCCATTTTTATCACTTTGAGTGAACATCTGGGAGAGTGTGGAGTGTGGAGAGTGCTCCTGTCTGATCAGCAGTGGCAGTAGATTCTCATAGGAGCGCAAACCCTATTGTGAACCGCACGTGTGAGGTATCTAGGCTGTGTGCTTCTTACGAGAATCTAATTAATGCCTGATGATCTGAGGTGGACCAGTTTCATCCACAAACCACACCCCACCCCCATTGCCCCCATCTGTGGAAATATTGTCTTCCACAAAACCACTCCCTGGTGCCAAAAAGATTCAGGACTGCTGCTGTAGACTGCACAACTGGTTTTTAGGATTCTACAAAGTCCCTATTTTGGGCATTATGCTTATTCACTTTAGAGACCTTCTCAAAACTGTAATGAGCTGCAAAATTTTAACTCATTTGCTATGTTATTTGACTTTAATTCTTCTATTTAAACCGTATTGTTAATCTATATTTATACAATAGCTTTCTCGTATTCCAAAGCCAAGATTTCTTTTTTATAAGCAACTTCGGATTTTGCTTTCATTTTTCCCTCCTTTCTTACGTCAGTTTGTAAGCTATGTGTAGGATATAGCAGGTTAGGTAGCTGAATTCATGACAGATAGCATGAAATACATAAAATTTTTCATCCTAAAAATTTTGTAGTAATACCACATTTCTTATTTTCTTATTTTTTTTAAATTTTACTTTATGTTCTGGGATACATGTGCTGAATGTGCAGGTTTGTTACATAGGTATACATGTGCCATGGTGGTTTGCTGCACCTGTCAACTCATCATTTACATTAGGTATTTCTCCTAATGCTATCTCTCCCCTAACCCCCCACCCCCTGACAGGCCGCAGTGTGTGATGTTCCCCTCCCTGTGTCCATGTGTTCTCATTGTTCAGTTCCCACCTATGAGTGAGAACATGCGGGGTTTGGTTTTCTGTCCTTGTGACAGCTTGTCAGAATGATGGTTTCCAGCTGCATCCATGTCCCTGCAAAGGACAAGAACTCATCCTTTTTATACACAATGGAATACTATGCTGAGTTGTATTTTATGGCATGGATGCAGTGTTTTTTTCTGTTCCTGTGTTGGTTTGCTGAGGATGATGGTTTCTAGCTTCATCCATATCCCTGCAAAAGACATGATCTCATTCTTTTTTATGGCTGCATAGTATTCCATGGCGTATAAGTGAGCAGCTCCTGCATTCACTGATTTTTTGGAAGGGTTTTTCATGTCTCTATCTCCTTCAGTTCCGGTCTGATCTTAGTTATTTCTTGTCATCTTCTGGCCTTTTTTTGTTTGTTTGTTTTTTGAGACAGAGTCTCACTCTGTAGCCCAGGCTGGAGTACAGTGGCGCCATCTCCGCTCACTGTAACCTCTACCTCCCAGGTCCCAGTTCAAGCAGTTCTCCTCCCTCAGACTTCCGAGTAGCTGGAATTACAGGCACACGCTACCCTGCCCAGCTAATTTTTGTATTTTTCATAGAAATGGGGTTTCACCGTGTTGGCCAGGCTGGTCTTGAACTTCTGGCTTCAAGTGATCCGCCCACCTCAACCTCCCAAAGTGCTGGGATTACAGGAGTGAGCCACCATGCCTGGCCTTCTTTTAGCTTTTGAATTTCTTTTCTCTTGCTTCTTTAGTTCTTTTAATGGTGATGTTAGGGTGTCAATTTTAGATCTTTCCCTCTTTCTGATGTGGGCATTTAGTATTATAGATATCCTCCTTAAGACTGCTTTAGCTGTGTCCCAGTGATTCTGGTACGTTGACTCTGTTCTCATTGGTTTCAAAGAACTTTGTTATTTCTGCCTTAATTTCATTATTTACCCAGTAGTCATTCAGAAGCAGGTTGTTCAGTTTCCAGAAACTGTATCAACTAATGTGCAAAATAACCAGCTAGCATCATGAATGCAGGATCAAATTCAAACATAATAGTATTAACCTTAAATGTAAATGGGTTAAATGTCCCAATCAAAAGACAAGGACTGGCAAGTTGCATAAAGAGTCAGTATCCATTGGTATGCTGTATTCAGGAGACCCTTCTCACGTGCAGAGACACACAGGCTCAAAATAAACGGATGGAGGAATATTTACCAAGCAAATGGAATGCAAAAAAGAAGGGTTTGCAATCCTAGTCTGATAAAGCAGACATTAAACCAACAAAGATAAAAAAAGACAAAGAAGGCCAGTACCTAATGGTAAAGGGATCAATGCAACAAGAAGAGCTAACTATCCTAAATATATATGCACCCAATACAGCAGCACCCACATTCGTAAAACAAGTTCTTAGAGGCCTACGAAGAGACTTAGACTCCCACACAATAATAGTGGGAGAATTTACCACCCCACTATCAGTATTAAACAGATGAATGAAACAGAAAATTAACAAGGTTATTCAGGACTTGAATTCAGCTCTAGACCAAGCAGTCCTAATAGACATCTACAGAACTCTCCACCCCAAATCAACAGAATATACATTCTTCTCAGCACCACATAGCACTTGTTCTAAAAATTCCAGTTACCACATAATTGGAAGTAAACACTCCTCAGCAAATGCAAAAGAATAGACATCATAACAAACAGTCTCTCAGACCACAAGGCAATCAAATTAGAACTCAGGAGTAAGACACAGGATTCTTTTCTTTTCCTTCCCTTTCTTTCTTCCTTTCTTTCTTTCTTTCTTTCTTTCTTTCTTTCTTTCTTTCTTTCTTTCTTTCTTTCTTTCTTTCTTTATTTCTGTCTCTCTCTCTCTCTCTCTCTCTTTCTTTCTTTTTTTTTTTTTTTAATGGAGTCTAACTCTGTCACCCAGGCTGGAGTGCAATGGTGCAATCTCAGCTCACTGCAACTTCAGCCTCCCAGGTTCAAGCAATTCTCTTGCCTCAGCCTCCCAAGTAGCTGGGATTACAGGCTCCTGCCACCACCCCTGGCTAATTTTTTGTATTTTTAGTAGAGTCAGAGTCAGGGTTTCACCATGTTGGCCAGGCTGATCTTGAACTCCTGACCTCAAGTGGTCCACCCACCTCAGCCTCCCAAAGTCCTGAGATTACAGCCGTGAGCCACCTCACCTCGCCCATATTTTCAATGGGTACTTTCCATTTAGTGACTGAGTATGAAGATATTTTAGGAGATTCAAACCTTTAAAAATTAAAAAAAATCTATTTATAACAAATATCTGTACAACCTTTCTCCAGAGTCCCCAACTGTTAACACTTTGCCACATTTGCTTTATCTTTCTTTGTCTCCCTCCTCACTCACTCACACCTCCCCCTCACTCACACCTTCCCCTCCTTTCTTTCCTCCGTCTCTCAAGAGGCTAACCATAATTGCAGATAGCCTGACATTTTGGTCCTAAACACTTCACTCTATATCTACAAAGGCAAAGGGCATTCTTCTGCATAGCCACTGTACTGTGTGATGTAAATTTCAAGTAATTTAACGTCGATACAATGATATTTCTTTTGTAGTCCATATTCAAATATCCTCCTAATTGTTCCCAAATTGTCCTTTATAACTTTTTTAAGCCTTTATTTATTTTTTTATTTATTTTATAGCGGTTTTAGGTTCACAGTGTAGAGAGGAAGGTAGAGATTTCCCATCTACTCCCTCCCCCAACACACCCGTACCCTCTCCATTATCAAGATCCCCCACCAGAGTGGTACATTTGTTTGCAACTGATAAGCCTAAATTGACACATTGTCATCACTTCACATTTATAGTTTACATCAGGGTTCACTCTTGGTGTATACTCTATGGGTTTGGACAAATGTATAATAATATTTATCCATCAACACAGTATCACCCAGAGTATTTTCACTGCCTTAAATCTTCTCTGTGCTGTCTCTATTCATCCCTCCATCATCCCTCAGTCCCTGGCAACTACTGATATTTTCAATATCTCTATAGTGTTGCCTTTCTCAGAATGTCGTATAATACAACATGTGGGCTTTTCAAATTGGAATGGCGCAATATGTAGCCTTTTCAAATTGGTTTCTTTCACTTGGTAATACGCACTTAAGGTTCCTCCATGTCATTTCCTGGTTAGATAGTTCATTTCTTTTTAGTAATCAATGATATTCCATGATCTGTGTGTGTGATAGTTTATCCATTCACCTGATGAAGAACATGTTGGTTGCATACAATTTTGGCAATCCTGAATAAAGCTGCTGTAAAGATCTGTGTGTAGGCTTTTGTGTAGACATGATTTTAGTTTTCAACTCCTTTGGGTAAATACTCCAGGTATTGCTGCATTGTATGGTTATAGTATGTTTAGTTTTGTAAGAAACCACCAGATTTCCAAAGTGACTGTACCATTTTGCATTCCCAGTAGCAATGAACGAGAGTTCTGTTATTCCATGTCCTCACCGGTACTTGGTGTTGTCTTTGTTCTGGGATTTATTCTAATTGGTGTGTAGTGGTATCTTGTGTTAATTTGCAGCTCCCTGAGGACATAAGATGTGGAGCCTGCTTATTTGCCATCTCTGTATCTTCTTTGGTGAGATATCTGTTAAAGCCTTTGTCCCTTTTTTAATGTTTGTTTATTTATGTATTGATGAGTTTTAAAGGTTCTTTGTGTGTTTTGGATAATTTTTAAAATTATTCTGACCAAAAGTTTAATCAAATATACACATCACATTCAGTTATCATGTATCTTTATTTTACTTTAGTATAGAACAGTCTTCTCACACACACCTTATTTGCACCTTCAAAAATTTGAATCGTAAGGGCCAGTTGTTTGCAGAATTATCATGCAACCTTGATTTGTTTTATTGTCTCCTCATTGCTAAATTTGGGTTAAACTTTGTTGTCATTAATGCTGAATCCTTTGTAACTGACAATGCCCGTGTGAATCTTAGTTACAGTGATGCCTGCCGAATCTCTCATTGCAGAAATAACCCTCCTCTTATGAAATTATTAGGGAATCTGGGGCAGATACTTGGAAACTGCCAATATCCTGATTCCCAACAATCTTGGATCCATTTGCTGTAGCTTCTACTGGTGATCCTTGAGTGAATTAATTATTATATCAGTGCCTTCAAAAATATGATTGTCTGATGCCGATGGTTCTTGCCATATTTATTCTGTTGTTCGGTATAGAAGAACTCTTTCTTACTCCTCACACGTATACTTTTTAATATTGTCATATATTCATGGATTTTTTTCTTTAATGTATTACAACCTGTTATCAATCTATTCTTTTTTGTATTTATATTTTCCCAAACTTGGCCAGTGGGACCTCATTTGTCATAGAACATAGAGTATTGGTTGAATAAACTATGATTTATCCACACTTGAGGTTACTGTATGGTTGTGAAAAAGAATAAGGAAATGTGTGTATACTACTGTAGAATTAATTGTAGGGTAAATTAAGTGAAAAAAGAATTTTAATGAAAAAAGTATATATAACATGCTATCAATTATCTAAGAAAGGTGCTTAAATACACACACACACACCAGCTTCTGTTAAAGAGGTAAAGCAGAAATCTAAAAACAAACAAAAAGATAGTGAATATATTAAATAGACAAAAGTGGAAATGAGACAACTTTGACAATTTTATGTTTTTAAAGTTTGACTTTAGAAACTTGAAAATGTTTTCCATAATTATAAAACAGAATTAAATATTTTAAATAGAAAGTTCTAAGAATCAAAAATAAAGTCAAACAAATGAATGCAAGTATCTTTACTTGTAATCATAGCTACATTATTCCAAGAGACTTTAGAATACAGCAGTTTGACTATACATCTTTAATGAGGTACATCCCAAGACAAAAAGAACTGCAAGCAGAAAAATCTAAACTATGATTAGTGATCAATTTAATGGCATCATTCACATTGTGTATACAAAGTAGTCTAAAATAATGAGTAATTATGTGACATCTAATCATTTCATTTTCACGATTTTGAACAAGAGGAAAGAAGATTAAGATGGAAGACAAAGGAGATTATTTAAAACCCTCTACTCCTCAGTTTGAATGGGAAATATCAGATTGAACTCATGATGTATTTTATCTTTAAAAAACGAACAAAACATACCTCTTGTCACTGAAAAAGCTGATAAACCTTTATGAATCCAGTAGCAATGAGTATCTCTAACCATCCACATCGTCATCTTTAAGTACCATTTTTATTTGTCAAAATGAATTTTTACAGGTCTAGAACAAAAAGTGTTCAAAGCGGACTGGAGTCTCTTGTCATACAAGATGGCAGGGAAGCTACCAAAGACTCTTGCGCCTCTGCCATAGTTCAGGAATCCATTCTAAGATGTGCCAATCAGCTATAGAAAACCACCAGTCAAAGTAATAAGTACAATCGATGGGCATCATTAATATGTGTATGTCTATAATTTGGTTTTTCTTTTTTTTTTGAGACTGATTTTCACCTTGTTACCCAGGCTGGAGTGTAGTGGTGTGGTCTTGGTTCACTGCAACCTCCACTTCCCAGGTTCAAGTGATTCTCCTGCCTCAGCTTCCCAAGTAGCTGGGATTACAGGCATCCACCACCACGCCCGGCTATTTTTTGTATTTTTAGTAGAGACGGGGTTTCACCATGTTGGCCAGGTGGGTCTTGAACTCTTGATCTCAGGTGATCCACCCACCTTGGCCTCTCGAAATGCTGGGATTACAGGCATGAGCCACCGCACCCAGCCTTTTCTATAATTTCTTAATAATGCTTTTAAAAGTTGCATTTTCATTCATTGCTAGAGTCAACTTATTTTGAAAATGTATAAACCAAGAAAAGAATAGAGCATTTATTCTGCCTTCCTATACAAAATTTATCACTAAGTAACAAAATAGCTATTGAGGGAAAATTTATCTTGATAGAAATATTTTATCTAATAGTTGGAGAAGAAGTGATAATATCAAAAGATCACCATTTTACAATTTTAGCGTAAATAAATTGTTCAAAATCGTGAAAATGAAATGATTAGATGTCACATAATTACTCATTATTTTAGACTACATTGTATACACAATGTGAATGATGCCATTAAATTGATCACTAATCATAGTTTAAATTTTTCTGCTTGCAGTTCTTTTTGTCTTGGGATGTACCTCATTAAAGATGTATAGTCAAACTGCTGTATTCTAAAGTCTCTTGGAATAATGTAGCTACGATTACAAGTAAAGATACTTGCATTCATTTGTTTGACTTTATTTTCATCAATAAATGAGACACCCAAATGTAGTCAGACTCAAGCATAGTCAGATAATGCTTCCTTCTTAAAGAACAAAGCAGCACCCTTACGGGAATCCCAGCAAAACATATTAAGCCTAAACCTAGTCAAGCCTGTAGAAACAAATATAAAATTTTAAGAAATAAGGACAATGTAGAAACTGGTTCAGTAATACCACCCATATGCAATTGGCAAAATTCAGATTATGAAACATTCTACAACGGATTAACCCATTTTTCGTCAAATTTAATTGTAAAGACAGGAAGAGAGATGGGTGAGGGAACTTGTAAAAGCAACTTAAGAGAAAATGTTCTGAAATTAGAGAGTGTTGATGGCTGCATGACCTTGGAAATATTCTAAACACTGCTGAATTATACACTTTGAAGAACTACAATACGTTAATTATGTCATTAAAAAAACATTGAACGCCAGGCACAGTAGCTCAGGCCTGTAATCCCAACACTTTGGAAGGCTGAGGCAGGCAGATCACTTGAGCCCAGGTGTTTGAGTCCAGCCTGGGCAACATGGCGAAACCCTGTCTGTATGGCATATACAAAAAATTAGCTGGGTGTGGTGGCACGTTCCTGTTGTCCCAGCTACTGGGGAGGCTGAGGTGAGGAATCCCCTGAGCCCAGGAAGCCAAGACTGCAATGAGCCCTGATCATGCCTGCACTCCAGCCTGAGTGACAGAGGGAGACCTGGTCTCACCAAAAATAAATAAATAAATAAATAAAATTAAATTAAAAGGAGATATAATATACATTCCTTCCAGTCCCAAAATATGGACCTTGTTTGGCTCTCAATTCAAACAGATTTGGAAACAATTAAAATTATGGACACATAAATATTTGATGCCATTAAATGCTTATTTGTAATTTTTCAGTTCTTCTAGTGGTATTCTAGTTATGTTTTATAGGAAAATTCCTCCTTCATAGAGATACATATTGATCATTTTTGTAGAGTAAATAATATGGTATCTGACATTTGTCTCAAAACCATATAGGAAGGGAAAGTAGGTAGTGATATTGATAATATCAATTATCTATGATAATTGATACTGATAAAATGAGGTTGGACTCAAGTTGATAACTGTTGAATAAGGTGATGAGTAGATACATGGGTCTCATTATTCTGCAACTTCTGGATAGGTGAGGAATTTCCCCTCAATGAATAGAATTTTTTAAAATTCATAAGTATATTTTGTTCCCTTTATTTCAACTCCAACATCATGAAACTCCTTCTCACCTTCTTCTGCCACTGTGAAAAACTCGGTTTCCAAAAACATCAGTAAGTTTAGTAATTTTTCATCTTAACATAAATACAAATAGTTTCTGAATTCCTACACACCTATATCATACCAGTAATCAACTTAGTAAATAAAGTACCAAATGTCTTTTGGGTTCTTTTGTTTGTACTAAAGGATATACAGAGCACTGTGTCCAAAAGTTACTTGAACTACTTTTATTTATGTACTGACTTATCAGCTCAATATGTTTCTGGTAATTTTCAGTTTTAGAGTTTGCATTTTTCCTCCTTTTTTATTTAATAAGTATTGTTGTGATTGTATGAAACATTTTCTGTGCCTCACACGTGAAACTGTAGATAAAGGCATATTAGGGAAACATGGCTCCCATTTGATCCCTTTAACCCATTTCCCTACTCCATCATAGGTAACCATTTTCACTAACTTCGATTTTATCCTTTCTACATTTCCTTTTACAAAAACAGCTACTTTTGTATGTTCTTAATTTTCTTTGCTTTTGACATAGAAAGTCCCCTACTATATTCTATTTTCTGCTTTGTTTTCTTTTCTCTTCACTGATTGTACTTGTCTTCTATGGTCAAGCATTTCACTTGTTTCTGAAAATTTTCTTTTTCCTTTTCTTTTTTTTTCAGACACAGTCTTACTCTGTGGAGTAAGGCTGGAGTGCAGTGGCGCGATCTAGGCTCACTGCAACCTCCGCCTCCCAGCTCAAAGGAGTATCCTGCCTCAGCCTCCCAGCCTGTAGCTGGGATTACAGGCACGCACCACCACACCCGGCTAATTTTTGTATTTTTAGTAGAGATCAGGTTTTGCCACATGTGCCAGGCTGGTCTTGAACCCCTGACCTCAGGTGATCTGCCCACCTCAGCCTCCCAAAGTGCTGGGATTACAAGCATGAGCCACCACGCCCAGCCGATAATTTTCTATTATAAATAATCCCACAGTAAACACCTTGCACAGATGTTGTTTTGCGATCACGGAGGTATATGATTTTGAATGTTAATCACTACCATTGGAATCTGGGGAGCATGGCATAAACTCGCATGTGGTTCTGTTGGGTAGTGCTGACCTACCCGACGTGCCTGAGTTTCTGGGTCAGCTTCATCAAGAGGGCGTGTTGTTAAGCTCTGAAACCCTGACCCCAGTAATTCTATACAGCGTATTCCATGGCTTTAAAAACATTAATTTAATTCTGTCAAGTAAAATGTATATATTTTAAAGTGTTCATAATATTTATCACAACTAGTAATAAAATAATACTTAAAAAAGAAGTGATACTTGAGGCATTTCTTGCATTGTTGACAATATAAAACACAATTTTAAAGTGGGTTTAATGGTCATAGCTTTGGTGATCCGATATCCTTTGTATTTACGAAAGAGGGAACCCAGAGAAGTGAACTCCTGACCCTACTTGCTCAAACAGCACTGTCCTCTGCTCTTCAAAACTAAATCACTTACTGCAGTTGCAGGCATGTAGCCAAATCAAGTGATTCCTGAGCTGTTTCCTCCTCCCACTATGGAGCCCCTCTGGTGTAGGGTCCTCATGAGCAGCAGAAAGTTCCCAGGCCTGTGGCGGGAGGGACATGGAGGTGACAAGGCCCAGGCCTGCACTGGCCAATTAGTGTGGGGCTAATTGACCTTTCGCAGTAATTGTATTGCTCTGCCTTTGGGAACCAGAGAAGGGGCCTTCCAGTATCTTAACACAGCATAATATTTTTGATCATAATGAAAACCAGTCATGAGAAATGTGAAATAAATTCAAAGGCTAAATCACAAATATTCATCTTTTAGAAGTCCCCCTTTTTTTAAATGAAGGATCAGTTTGAAAGGATAGTTTCTGTTCTCATCCAATTAATATAAGTTGGCATTTAGTGTTCATTGAAAACTATGGAGGGGAACTGGAGTTCAAGAGAAAAAATATCATTGGGAACAATTCCCTTTTTGATTATTCTGACTTACTGTGAACATCTCTGGCTCATCTTGTCTTGAAACACATTGCATTGTTAGCAGTGACTAAACAAAATAGTTCTTAGCCATTACATTAAAAAACACCTTTAAATAACACCTTTTTTTTTTTTGGAGATGGAGTCTCGCTCTGTCACCCAGGCTGGAGTGGACTGGTGCGATCTCAGTTCACTGCAACGTCCACATCCCAGGTTTGAGAGATTCTCCTGCCTCAGCCTCTCAAGTAGCCAGGATTACAGGCTTGTGCCACCACGTCCGGCTAATTTTTTTGTGTGTATTTTTAGTAGACACGGGTTTCACTACATTGGCCAGGCTGATCTCAAACTCCTGACCTCAAGTGATCTGCCCTCCTTGACCTCCCAAAGTGCTGGGATTACAGACATGAGCCACCGCATTCGGCCTAACTTATTAAATTATTGCCATTTTGTCTTTTCTTGCCATGGAAAATACATTATTAAAAACTGTGATGGGCTTCCAACCACATCTGCTTAAAGCCAGGTGCAGTGGCTCAGGCCTGGAATCCCAGTGTTTGGGGGTCCAAGGCAGGAGAATCATTTATGCCCAGGAATTTGAGACCAGCCTGGGCAGCGTAAGTGAGATCCCATCTCTAAAAAAAAAAAAAAAAAAAACTAAAACATTAGCTAGGTGTAGTGGCATGTGCCTGTAGTCTCAGCAACTCAGGAGGCTGCCATGAGAGGATCACTTGAGTCTGGGAGTTCGAGGCTGCAGCGAGCCTTGATCGTGCCACTGCACTCCAGCCTGGGCAACAGAGTGAGACCCTGCCTTAAAAAAAAAATCTGTTTGTTAGAAGCTATTTTCAGAAGAAGCAAGAAATAGAAAGAATGCCAAGATTGTTCAGCACAAAAAAGGACAATTTAAGGTGTCATTAAAAGTGTGTCTTCAAAGTTCTTTAAGAAAGAACTCAATGTAAAAATGTTTTAACATTAGAATCTGTTAACACTATTGACTTTTAAATTAGTCTGATCATTCTTGGCTGATTGTATTCCTTCCTTAGATCGAAAATGTAGGCTATTAAAAATCCAAATAAAAATCAGAAATTTTCAGTCTTTAAAATGTAAAGTTATTACACATTAGAAAGGATGACAGCCTTCCACTGAAATGATTTTTTTTCCCATAAGTTATTGGGGTACAGATGGTATTTGTTTACATGAGTAAGTTATTTGGTGGTGATTTGTGAGATCCTGGTGCACCCAACACTCAAGCAGTATATACTGCACCATATATGTTGTATTTTATCCCTAACTCCCCTCCCACCATTTCCCCCAAGTCCCTGAAGTCCATTGTATCATTCTTATGCCTTTGTGTCCTCATAGCTTAGCTCTCATATGTCAGTAAGAACATACGATGTTTGATTTTCCATTCCTGAGTTACTTCACTTAGAATAATAGTCTCCAATCCCATCCACGTTGCTGTGAATGCCATTATTTCATTCCTTTTTATGGCTGAGTAGTATTCCATTGTATTTATATACCACAATTTCTTTATCCACTCGTTGATTGGTGGACATTTGGGTTGGTTCCACGATTTTGCAATTGTGAATCGTGCTGCTATAAACTTGTGTGTGCAAGTATCTTTTCCGTATAATGACTTCTTTTCCTCTGGGTAGATACCCAGCAGTGGTATTGCTGGATCAAATGGTAGTTCTACTTTTAGTTCTCTAAGGAATCTCCACACTATTTTCCATATGGCTGTACTAGTTTACATTCCCACCAGCAGTGTAGAAGTGTTCCCTGATCACCGCATTCACACCAACATCTACTGTTTTTGATTTTTTTATTACGGCCATTCTTGCAAGAGTAAGGTGGTATCGCATTGTGGTTTTGATTTGCCTTTCCCTGATCACTAGTGATGTTGAACATTATTTCATATGTTTGTTGGCCATACACTGAAATGATTTTAAGCATTTTGTATGAGGAAATAGAGCTTAACAGATTTAGAAGGAACTGAAAATGAATGAATAATACTGAAGATATTGAAGACAGCCCTACCTACTTTACAGACCGTAGACAGTGGTACAGTAAGTATACCAATGAGTATAGACTGATCAGTATGCTGATAAAAGCTCACTGGCTGGGCACTTCTGCCAACACATCTACTTATATCATGAGCACAGAGAGGTGGACAATCCAACGTGGGGTGTTTGAAATAGAGCATTGGGCTCAGAGCCAGAAAACTGAGGCTGCAGGCCTGGCTCTTTCATTTCCCAATTATGCATCAGACTTCCGAAATGTTTCCTCATTTCTAGGTATGTGCTTAAATGATCATAGAGTCATTCAACAGACATGGGGGAGTGTGTTTTACGAACAGGTCACTACAGTAGGTACTACAGACACAGTTGCAGTATTTTTTCTTAAAGACGGTATTGGCTGGTAACAGAAAGCAACACATACAAAGAAACTACAATACAATGTGATAAGTGCAGTCTTCCCTGGGGTGACAGGATCTCCAGAGGTACAGACTTTACCTTGAGCCAGCACCAGCATCCGAAGTCTGCGAGATGTGTTACCAGCTCAACCTATACCATTTTCTTTTCACTTTCCATACTCTCACTGATTCCTCTGCAACCCACTTGTTCTTACTTTCATGCTTTTTTTTTTTTTCCTTTTTAAAATCTCACTGGACTAATCTCACTTTGCTACCTCCTATACAGCCCAGTCTCAGATCCTGTCTTCTCACGTTTTTAACATTTCAGCTATCTGGCTCTTCTCTGAATCATTCCTTTGTACCTGGGGTGGTTCTGTGGCAGCATCCAAACCCTGGTCTTCACCATGGGCCCCTGGAGACTTGTCCTAGTTGGTCTGCCTCATCCAAGTCTCCACTTCCTCTCAGCAGAGTCAACGAACACCAGCAGAGGAGTCGACGGCCTGGGTTCCTACCCTGGCTTCACACTTGGGAGCTGGGTGTTGTTGACCCATCGTGAACTTCTCTGTGGCTCCCCTTTGTCTTCTATAAAGTGGAATCAACAGCAACCACAATAAGTAATCTGTAAGACAGCATTATCTGTGCCAGGCACAGTTCTCATGGATTTACACACTAATTCTAGCTCTGTTGACACACTAACTTTATGGATGTTGTCTTGTATTCTTTGTCTTTCTATAACAAAATACCTGAGACTGGGCAATTTATAAAAACTAGAAATTTGTTTTTTACAATCCCGAAAGCTGGGAAATCCAAGGTCAAGGTGTTGGTATTCAGTGTCTGGTGAGGGCCTTCTTGTTGTGTCTTCACTTGCTGGAAGAAGGGAAGAGCTAAAAGGGCAAAAAGGACAGAAAGTCACTTGCACTGCCTTATCAGGGCACTAATCCGCTTCATGAAGGCTCTGCCCCCTCATGACTGAATCACCTTCTAGAAGCTCCACCTCTCCATGCAATCACATTGATGGTTAAGTTGAAACAAATAAATTTTGAGGACATATTGAGACATAGCAGATGGTGATAGTTACTCCCTCATAGGAGTATGAGAATAATAAACAATTTATTATGTCTCAAAACCTGTAATGGTCTGCAATCTATGGCTAAGTATATTCTATATGTTTTTTATTATTAACATAATTATTTTCATGACTCCTGAAAGCAATGTATTAATAATGTGGTATTGTTAACAATTTCAGAATCTCATTATTAATCATTTTAGAGATGATCTATGTAACTCTTCCAAGTGCTTGGGAGAATCTGAAATATTTGGATCTTAACTATGTGCCATTGAAGGAACTTCTTTTTGGAAAAAAAAAATACATCAGTTTTTTTTATATTGTTGGATAATGTCCAACCAGATGAGAGTTGATCATTGTTTGGCAAAAACAAAACAAAACAAAAAAAAAAAAAAAAAAACTCCCATGGATGTTTTGTTAATACTGGTATGTTTCCATATCAAGGATCCTGTAGACAGAAAGCCCAAGATACTGATCCCTCAGTCTCCCGTGGGTCATCAGCTATGCTTGACAGTGTAAGACCAAACCCGGTTACAGAAATACATACTTGGTTTGTCTACACTAAAGAATTTGTTACTGCCTTACTTGTTGGATTAATATATTGTTATAAAAAAGAAAGAACTTTATTATGTGTTTTCTCTTTGACAGGTAATATTTTATTTATTGGAGAAACAAAGATAAATAAGACATTGTTTCTGCTCTGAGGTAGCCTGAAACCACATTGGAGCACTCTGATGTCTTCCCACTGAAAATCTCTTTCTTCCCACATCTGAGGAATTTTTTTGTATACTAGGAGAACTAAGTAGTATTTGGGGCTTGTGTGTGGCTGTACAACTGGACTGTATCCAATGTATTGTCCATGGAATGTGGCTTTGAACTGAACCAGTGTGGTGTGTGAGTACACCATCTGTCAAAGGCACCGCTTCTGGGACCAAGATTTTCTGTAAGAGCCAAAGATTAAGCAATTAATGATCTCAGAAACAGGGATGGTGACTGAGGGAAATGCGTCCTATAAGTATCACTGTAACTACTGAAATCTGTTTGAGGACTTTCTTTTCCCCTTTGCAGCTCTACCCTGAGCATGAGGAAAATCTGGATTTGAAATCTTTTAGATTTCATCAACATTTGTCACATTTCACCTGTCCCTGAAAATTCACTCAGGTTCTTCAAGTGTTTCATGGCATCTGGCTATATGGTGATATAGGAATTTTTTTTTTGTATCGATTTTTAGTTCACAGAAAGTTGGAATGCTACCAGAGAGACTGTCACATTAATAGCTTCTGCTCATTCTGCCTTCTCTGTATATTTTCCAAACAGAATTGTGTAAGTGTGCAGCTAAACAGAATTTGGAGGCCTTATCCACGTACAAGATTAGGGACTCATCCTCTTTTGTTTTCTAAAACTCATAAATGGTAACAATACTACCAACGATGTATCATTGCGGATCGGGATCTGAGCTCTTTACATTTCCTTAAATCTTCAAAGCAGCTTTCAAAGTTGATATGTTATCGTCAATGGCAGAAGGCTGGGGAAGGAAGAATCATTTGCCAAAATTCATACAGCTAATAAATTATGTAGAGCTTGAGTCCATTTGACTTTAAATTCTATGTCTTTTCTTTCTTGTTCTGCTGATTCCCTCTGTGGCACTTTGGGCACTGAGCTTATGACTGTTTATATTCATTGATTCATTCACTCCTTCATTCTTTCTTACTTCCCTTCAGTCATTCACTTTTTCAAACTTTTAAAATTCATAGATATGTTTCTACATCTCCTGGCTCCAGAGCACTGTATGAGGCATTCTGATAAATACTAGTATGGCCAAGTTGCTGCTCTCAAGTATTTCTAAAATAAGTTGGGAGATAAGACTCAGACACACATGCGCGTGCACACACACACACACACACACACACTACATACCGTCCAAGCTCTAACCACTGCAATAAGAAGAGCACAGTAAGCAAAGATTTTTAGATTCAGATGAGGGAGAAAGGTGTTACTTTTCTCTAGGAGGATCACAGGAAGTACCTGAGCCCTGAACATGGAAAGGAAGGGACAAAATGTGGATAGAAACCTCAGGATAGGCTAGGTGCTAATTCTCCACTTTTCCTTCTGTGGCAAAGCTCACGTGCTCCTGTGCAGGTCCTTGAGTGTACTCGGATCCTGATGCCCATTTTTTTTAAACGACTTAGGCTAGAGGCTGTGCACAGCTGGAGGAGTGCTGCCTGACAGGGAGCTGATCATGGACAGTGATAGCTTGTCCAAATAGAATGGAAAATAGAGGACTGTCTGCCATTATTGCTTAAAGGACAAGCACAAATCTCAGCGACATAAAAGTATGCCATCTTTCTTATGTGCCTGCAGGTCAGTGGGGGTGCCTGCGGCCTCAGGCCGGCTTCAGCTGCAGGCCCCTGCTTCACACTGTGAGTGTGGCTGCTCTTGGTCACCTCTGTGGGTTGGACTCAGGTCTGGGCGATGTGTGAACAGGTAGAAGCTTTCTGGGAGGTTCTGTTTTTTGCAACGGAGTCTTGCTCCGTGCAGTGCAGTGCAGTGCAGTGGTGGGATCTCAGGTCACTGCACCCTTCGCCTCCTGGGTTTAAGTGATTCTCCTGCCTCAGCCTCTTGAGTAGCTGGGATTACAGGCACGCGCCACCACGCCCGGCTAATTTTTGTCTTTTTAGTAGAGTCGGGGTTTCACCATGTTGGCCAGGCTGGCCTTGCACTCCTGACCTCAAGTGATCCACCCGCCTGGGCCTCCCAAAGTGCTTGGATTACAGGTATGAGCTACTGTGCCCAGCAGGGATGTTCTTTTGTTGGACCTTAGCAGTGGGACAAATACAAGGCCCTGGTTCAACCACATCTGCTAATGTCCCTTTGGCCAAAGCCATTCACAGGGCTGGGCACAAATCACAGGGAGGAAGTGGGGAGCATGATGTATGCGCACTAATGTACGGGCGTGCATAATTTCGAAGAATAGTTTAATCTGCCACATGTATAATATAGGAGGGGTAAGGAAGATAAATCGTCAAATCTAGATCATAATCTAGAAAGGAAAAAAGTACAAACACACTTGAAGAACATGGGAGATGTTACAGTCCATTTTACAAGTAATACTGAGACACTTTAGAAAGATTATGTAGCACACACCCAGAATTCTTGTATGTATTAGACTGGAGTATGGCGATATTGGATGTGGGGAGTAATTACAAAGCTATTATCATGAGGAAGGCCTAAAACGGGGAGGTGACTATTGAGATATAAAGGAGTTGAAGATGTGAAGGGCAATTCTGAGACAGAATTGCTAACTGTTGGTGCCTTGCCGATGTCAAAGATTAGGTAGGAGGAATTCAAGATACTGATTCTCTTGCAGCCCATTACAAAACATGGGAGGATAATGAGATTTTTAGGTGGGAGGGGAAGGCTCGAAGCGGGTGATGTGGGGGATGGTTTTTCCTTTGACAGAAACCCGGAAGTCATGCAGGGGAGCACTTCAGGTCAGAGAATGATGCACAGTGGCCTCTGCTGACTGGGAGCAGTCCTGGGGAGAGGCTGGGAGCTCTGAGAATGGTGTTGTCTGTCTACCATGTGTAGTGTGTAACTGCTGTGGCCAAACGAGCGCCTAAGTTGGTCAGTTACATGTCACTTTCCCTTCCCTTCTAACAGGGAGGACAAGTTAAACTCTATCTCGCATTTCATGTTTGCCATTTCCTTTTTTTTTTTTTTTCTACCTTGCTCCCAAACAGAACTGTGACCTGGATCAGCAGAGCATTGTTCACATTGTGCAGAGACCATGGAGAAAAGGTCAAGAAATGAATGCAACTGGAGGCGACAACCCCAGAAACATGGCGAGAGGCTGTGAGCGGGAGCTCCAGAGCTTGACTCGGGTGGACCTCAGCAGCTCAGTCCTCCCAGGAGACTCTGTGGGGCTGGCTGTCATTCTGCACACTGACAGCAGGAAGGACTCACCACCAGCTGGAAGTCCAGGTAATTGGAATGCTCTAAGATTATTAAAGCATTTTGTTTGTTTGTTTAGTGCAGTCTCCATGGAGCGTGGCCACACCAGGTGCATATTCAGTTTATGATAAGTTTTGGATTGGAGTCTCTAATTCACTACAAGGAGACATCACTGTAGGTGGAGTACTTTGATGTAAAATTTGAGAATGCATTTATTATAAGTACTATGAAACAGGTTTTCATGTTGAGATTAAATATAAGAGGTATGTTTCTAGTGATGTAGAAACATTCTAAAAAGCAGAAAGAACTTTAAAGCTAATTGAGCCATTCGTGGTTTCTAAAGCCACATATTCCAATGGCAATGACATCCTTAGTGTGAAAGGACTCTTCTCTCTGTGCTACCACCCATTTCAAAATGCATTTCTTTGGCAAAGATGGTTATTGTTTAGTTATTTTTAAAATATTAATACGTGTCTCTTAGTCTTTTATTCTCTAATCTAAATAGTCAAAGGTGTAATAGAATTAATTTTTACTGTGTTTGACAGAAGACACAAAATAATCACAATGACTTTACAGGGTAGAAGTTGATTTTCCTCCCACATACAATAGATCCTGGCAGTTGTGGGCTGGTCTGGCCTTCACGGTGTCAGAAAGTTCTGGGACCTACGAGATGGAAGCCTAACATAATAAGAAATGCCTCCTACTAAAATTACTAAATAAAATTTAAGGAACTTAAAAATTTTCAACGAGCTTGCAAAAAATAAAACAAGATAATTTCTAAAGACAAGTGAAAATGTAGAAACAACATCTTTAAATACAGGAGTAGATAAACCCAGAAAGTAAGGCAATAACTGATGCTCTGGTGATCTTGAGATGATTGTGGGAGGGAAAGAGGCTCTGCTTCATGTGAGCTGGGCACCTCAGGTCTGGAAAGAAGAATTGAGAAATGGAAATAAATGGCAAAAATGGGGAAAAATGAGATAAATCTAAACCCCTGCAATACCCTCGTGATCCAGAATAATATATTAATATAAATATCGAACCAAGCTCATAACAATTCTGATGTTTCAACCAGAGTATGTGTAAGATCACTCTGATACTGACACCTCTAGAGAAAAGCCCTGCTAAAGGATACTCATGCTCCAACATTATAAACCAAACAAGGGAAAATTCCACCTTGAGTGTGTATGAGACCAGAATATGCCACCCCAAAATATGCCACTTCAGCATAAGTATTATTCTGAGTTGATTATTTTGAGAAACAGTAGACACAGGACAAGCTCTAAAAACAGAGCAGAAGTCACCCTTTTGTAAGGGAAATTTATATCTGCCAAGGAAATCTCCATTTGTAAGCGTGTCTCCCTCTCCTTACTAGGATGAGGAGGACAGAGTCGCTGGAGACTGTGATCCTTGAGAAGGCACCAACTGAATAATCTGCCTAACAAACCTTACTCTTGCCTTCTCCTCTCCCTCTCTTCCTTTGCCATTGAAGATAGTATTCAAGTCTGAATTTTAGGCCACTTCTTTGAGATTTACGCATTTTTTCTGGGCGTCTCACATGTACAGTCGTCCCTCCCCATCAATAGGCAATACGTTTCAAATCCCCCAATGTATGCCTGAAACCAAAAATGGTACCAAACCCTATATTTACTATGTTTGTTCCTGTAAAACTGTATAACAGATTGGATTCATTATGTTAGGAGACCTATCTACTAGTTCTTTAATTTGATTTCCCAAAATAAAATTCTTACTAAAAATAAAAAAAACACATTGTTTAGAGCAAAATTAAACCTTGACTTATTATCTGAATAATAAAAAAGCAATTTTAGCACAATAATCATATTGTGTACATATTCACATTCTTTAATCCGTTTCCTAGTGCATCTGTCTCTACTATCTTATCAAGCATATTTATCTGAAAATTTTAGTCTCCTTACTATGTTTTATCATAAAATTGCCCTTGGTCTTCTCCAGAATTTTCTTTTATGAGAATGAACTTAGAATTATTGACACTTTCAATTGACTCTCTCTCTCTCTCTCTCTCTCTAGACTATAATATTTTAGCTAAGAAAATATAGTATTCTCTCTGTATAGGGTCTGAAGTACCAGTAGGCACTGAGAAAATTCTGCTAAACGTCTAATATTCTCTTTATATTTTTAAATTGAAATGTGTAATTATTTCAACCCAAACAATAGACAATAAATTCTAGTAAATTTATGGAATGCAGTAAATGACAGCAGCTTTCAGAGTACAGTATGATCTATGAGGATGCACTGTTTCACCTTTACTTTCCACCCATGTTTGAGTCACATCTAACCTCTGATCACCCTGTTTCTCATTTACCCCTCTGTCTTGTGGCCTGCCAGACTTGTGCTTTTTGCAGGCTAGGGACTGGCTCGGGCAACTCTACATGGTGCAGTTGGGGGCTGCAGGGGTGCCATCCTAATACACTTCTCCCTGCACCACAACAGACTGGGGGCAACTTCCTGGCACCCTACATGCTGCCACTAAAAGGCCTCTGTAAAGTTATATTGCATCTGTAAAGACTGGGAAAACAGAGATGGCGTATCCCAGGTCAACTTTCAGATTTAACTCTGTATTAAACTAACAGCTAAACTACAAGTAATCCTCTCCTACTCATTAGAACTGGAAGGAATCCTTTTCAGAACTCTTAGGACTCTCTCTTATTACTTCCTATTTTGTTCTCCAGTTCCAACTTCACCTTTGAATCTCTTTGAGGACGGAGATATGTCCAATTAACTGTAGTTTCCCCCAAAATCTCTTAGAAAAGTGGTGATACATGTTTACTAAATTGCATAAAATTGTAAACATAGTCATTCAACAGAACTGTGCATTTAGCTTTTAGAACGAATGCTTTATTTAAAATTATACAGAGAAATTGAGATTTCATCTCTTCAAATGTCTTGGTTCATTCTTGGTTTGAGTTAAGACTTTGAATGGAATGATTTGAAATGACTATATGCAAACAGTATGCCTATATGATTATTTTTCTTCACTAAAAATTATAGCATAAAGTTACTAGAGCAGAGATTCACAAACTGTTCTGTGCAGAATTATCTTGCATGCTTTTCCATGTTTCTTTGATGGCCAGAATGGGGAGAAAAAAAAATCTTACTTCATTCTTTTTCTGTGACCAGAAATTTTGATGTATTTGTCTGGGGGTAGAGGCCCCAAAATGTTGGTACTGACCACACTCGGAGAAACTCTGCCCTATGGCTAAGGTTTTCCAGCCTTGCAATTATGGATCCTACCTGTTGTTCTCATGGAATAATTGGACACCTGGTGGAAGAACAGAGGCAGGTCGGTGAGAGGTGAACACACAAAGCCAGTCACAGCAGCCTGAGACGATTCTTCTCTACGTACTTCATATATTGAACACATACAACATCTGTCATTTGAAAAGACACAAAAGATCCTTGGTTATACAATGTTTGAAAACTTCTGCTTCAGAAAAAGAGATTAAAATAAATCCCAATTTTCTGTGCTCCCAGAGTCTTCAATTTTAACTTCGAAGAATATAAGTGCTGGCTGGACGTGGGAGGGCTCTAATGGGTGAATAGCTGGGCTGTAGCTGCACATGTTGTCGAAACAAATGGAAACTTCTGAAACCCAAGAAGGCGCCTTTCAAGTATTTTTAGTTGGCAAAAGATAAGTCGTCAACATGAGAGGTGATAGTATGATGTACATGAAGAACCAGTTACACTGTTGGTACTAAGAATGCAAGCATGCCACACTAAAGACTTGTAAGAGGACGTCAAAGAACTGGAACGAGTCATTGAAGTAATTTTTACAGCAGTGCCACTCAGGCTTTAGTGCTCATCAGAATCACCTGAGGACCTATAAAAGCACAGATGACTGGGCCCAGACTAGTTGGCCTTGGATGGAGGCTGAGAAGTTGAGTTTCCAGCAAGCTCCCAGGTGATGCTAACACTGTGGGCCCAGGGGCTGTGCTTTGAGCAGTACTCCCCTAAATAGTAAAAAATAGTATTGCTTAAAATATGGTCAATGAATAAAATCTGTTTTACTACGTTTTGAACAAGAACACTGAGCTGCACCTGGGCTCCAGAGTGCCTGGGTGTAAATTACCTTCATGTGTTGTTGGTGTTTCCTAAATGAGGCGCCATTCATCATCTCCTGACAGAAGAGATGAAGCTATTGGACCTAGCAAAAAAATAGGAGGCTCCTCTAATATCTGTCATACAGTTAATGAACTACATAAACAAATAATGATCAAGTCCTTACTCTGTGCCAAGCACAGTGCCAGGTAGAAAATGTAGCAGAAAATAGAAACAGACAAAATGCCTATCTCAGCGGAGCTGTTCTATCTGGAGCAGAAGATAATAAAGAAACAACCAACCAACTAATAAGTGTGTGTTCTGTGGAGAAACAGCAGAGTAAAGGGGCAGAGAGTATTGGTGGGGAGTTTTTTGGAATATACGGCAGCTGCGAGGCCTATGTGATGTGCTAACCTGTGAGGGGGCTACCCTCAGGGAGCATCCATTTGTGTGCAGGCAGAGACAACAGCAACTCGTGAGCCCCAGGCAGGGCCCTGCCCAGAAAACGCAGCAGCCAATATGGGGAGGAGCTTGGAGCAGGTGGAGCTCGGAGAAGAGGATGTCAGAAAAAGGGCAGGGTGGAGAGGTCAGGCAGGGTCGGCCGGGCCCAGGATTTGACCCTGTTGAGAAAATTTGACTTTTGAACAATGGAGTGACATGATCTGACTTCAGGAAGGCTCACGCTGGCTGCTTGTGAAGGAACTGCAGGAGGAAAGGGTGGAGGCAACGCATCCCAGAAGGTTTTCAAATCCTAGAACTGCTGCACTGCCCAGAACATCGGGAACGGGCCATACCTGCAGGCGGTGTCGGTGAGTGCTTGCCGCAAACCTGGCACTATAGGAAACCCTGTTTCCCTGAAATACCTCTTTTAATTCCTTGCAGCCCTGTAAGGTAGACCATGTTCATATCCTCTTTATAGATGAGGAAACTGCACAGACCACTTGGGGAACCGAACCAGAGAATTCAAGCCGTACCCAGGGACCGTCTCACTTCAGAGCTTATGCAAAGTATCCAGTAGCCTGTGTTTTCCTGAATATAGATATCAGATGAAAGGAATTTTTGCATTTCCTCTACATATTTTGGTTAGAAAGTAGATATAGTCTTAAAATGGATCTTTTTGAAGAGTCATATTAATTGATTTCAGCCAAGTAGTCACATTTTAAAACTCTATATATCACATGGTATACTACTTTTTCAGAATTTTTTGCTTTTGGAAAGAAAAGAAAAACTCTGGTAATGTTTTCCAGTTTTTTTCGAGTGTTACTGTCTAGCTTACTAAGAAAGCATTTAATTATATGGAAGAACAATTTACTATACAATAGGCTTTTTAATTCTTGCTAAATGAAATAGACTAGTTTTGATGAAACAGTACATCAGGCTTCTCCAATCCATGGCCCACAGGCCGCATGCCACCTAGGACAGCTTTGAACACAAATTCCTAAACTTTTTTAAAACATTATGAAGTTGGTTTTTTTTTTTTTGCAATTTTTGTTTTTAGCTCATCAGCTATCATTTGTGTATTTGATGTGTGGCCCAAGACAATTTTTCTTCCATTGTGGCCCAGGGAAGCCAAAAGATTTGACATTCCTTCATTATGTGCCAGAATAAATTATTGAAATATGACTTGTAAAGATTAAATAGAAAAAATATAAAAATAGACAAATTTTTAGAAATTTAAAATAAATGCAATTGAATTTAAGACTTGAACTCTGGAGATATACCATTGATACATTATAATTGTTAGAGAATATGTTTTTATCAACAGTTTTTTGCCAGTGGTTGAATGTAGTACAAAACGAAAATTATTCTGGGATTGTATATTAACTAACGCCAGTGAAATGCTAATCAGTCATGGAGGCCTGCTAATGGAATAAAGTGATAAGCTTTTGACTTAATTCTCATTTTATCCAAAACCAAATCTCAAGTACTTGAAAATGTGTGTTATACATGCTAATAACTTTAAGCGAGAGGGCGTGAATTTCTGGATGTTTTGCACAGCTTTAAGGATGCCTCTTGTGTAAATCTTCCTTGAAAAAAACCAAAATTTTGGCAGTCATACTGGAGTTGATATCAACATAAAATAATCAAAAATACATTATTATTTTGCCAGGATTTAATCTTTCTTCCAACACTGAAAATTTTACTTTTCAATATTAAAGGTGAAAACACAGAAAGTGATGATTGCCCTGCAGTGAGAGGTCTGCCAGCCTCACATATTGCTGGTTGGGGAGGGATGGTTGAGGTAGGGGGAAAATCCTGAAATATTTTCCAAGAAGTTTGTACACCACTGTAGATGCAGAACTAGTTGCTCCTTACTCTTTTTTTTTTTTTTTTTTTTTTTTTGAGACAGAGTTTTGCTGTTGTTGCCTGGAGGGCAGTGGTGTAATCTTGGCTTACTGCAACACCTGCTTCCTGGGTTCAAACAATTCTTCTGCCTCAGCCTCACGAGTAGCTGGGATTACAGGTGCACGTCACCACTCCTGGCTAATTTTTGTATTTGTAGTAGAGATGGGTTTCACCATGTTGGCAGGCTGTTCTTGAACTCCTGCCCTCAGGTATTCCGCCTGCCTCGTCCTCCAAAAGTGTGCTCCTTCCTCTCTGTAGTGCTTTACATACGGTCATGTCATTACTTGCAACATATTTGTTTACACTTGTGAGGGGCACTCATGAAAGTCAAGTCAGTCATCTAATACATTTTCTACCTCCATTGCCTGGCACATGAGTAACGAGAGATAAAGTGTGAAATATAACTCTTATAGCTCTTCAACTCTTATGAGTCACATGTGGCAGGAGAACATGGTTAATAATCGCATATGGAAAACGTGGTGGAGTGTGCCTTGGGTATGCAGAAAGCAAGCGAAAGTCCTGCCCTGAGGAAGGTAGAGCTTGGCAGAGGGGTCCTTCGAGACAACCATCCCTTGGGGCCATATACCTGTCAAAGAGCAGCACTCACATTTGTTTTAATCTGCTGCCTTCTGGGTAATTCTTATGTATAATAAACCCATTGATGGGAACAGGCGATACAAAGGTTAGTGACAGGAACCAGATCCTCCAGTAGCTCACAGTTTGGCAAATGCACATACACAAGTTGAAATGGAGTAAGTTTTAAAAAATGGGTACAATGACAGTAATATGGGGATTTAGAGGAGGGAGAAGCAAACACAGACCCTGAGCCTGGCTTTGAAAGACAAGAAGGCAACATTGGAGATGTTGGGAAGAGTTAGGTCCCATGCAGGTGGCCAAGCTTCGTGGAGTCTGTTGTTGGTTCAGGGGATCTATGAAGTCGGAAGAGTGGGTTTCCTGCACTCAAGAGCTCTGATGCCAAAAGTCACAGCTGCTGTGACTTTGCATCTCATCTCTCCACCTCTTCTGGTATTTAAGAAAGTATTCCTCATGCCATGCATATTTTTTCCTTTTTTTTTGAGACAGAGTTTCACTCTTGTCACCAGGCTGGAGTGCAGTGGGGCAATCTTGGCTCACTGCCACCGCCACCACTTGGGTTCAAAATTCTTCTGCCTCAGTCTCTGAGTAGCTGGGATTATAGGCAACCACCACCATGCTCAGCTGATTTTTGTGTTTTTATTAGAGATGGAGTTTCACCATGCTGGCCAGTCTGGTCTGGAACTACTGACCTCAGGTGATCCACTGACCTCGGCCTCTCGAAGTGCTGGGATTACAGGTGTGAGCCACCATACTCGGCCCCATGTTTTTGCTTATATGCTTGCAAAAGGAAAGGAGACATGCCATGAAATAGAGCTGGAAGGAGTGTCAGCATGCAATTGACAAAAGCTGTGGAGAGGAATGCCATGCTGCCCCAAGATGCCCCAAGTGGGCAACATAGGCTGAGCTGGCCCCGTCTACCTTGTGCTTCTGTTCATGCCTGTTTGGGTTCATGCCTCTGTGGGAGTTGTTTTGCTTTTTGTGGTTGGTTATCTGTTTTGAAACATAAACAAATAAAAAGTAACTGTGGGGGAGAGTAGGTGAGAAATGACAGCATTGGTTGTTGAAGTTAAGTAAAGTACTTTCAGGGAGCCTCAAAATGTTTTGATTCTTCTGAAGTCACCTCTGCAAATTCATATTGTGATTTAAAGGGGAAGGGAGACATTGCATTCAAGACTCCATGAGGCCTGGCTGGACAGTGTGCTCTTCGAAAGAGAGGCCTCTACAAATGGTAGTGTCTGGGTGTCCCTCTTCTGGAGGCCTACATGGCCAATCAAGCAAATCATTTACATTTTTTACTCTTCAAACCCTGAAGTGTTTCAGAGGACACTGTCCATATGCCAAGATGGGGAGATCTGCACTTGACAGGAATGAGCGCAGAGGCAGGATATTTACAGCTGGGGAGGTCCATCTTGGGAATCATCTGAGCATTCTAATTATTGCAGAGTCTGCCAAAAATGCAGGCAGGCTGCTGGATTCCATTTTCTTAAAAGGAAGATAAAGAAAAAATTTCAAATTAAGTGGTAGAATTTAACTGTCTCTAATACACTCTTTTCAATCTTTCTAAATTTGTTCTGAATAAATAAGGAGTAATGGAAATTTTGTGAAACCTTTATGGAAGGTGTTATTTTGTATGACCTGTAGCTTCCAAACATTTCACATATAAATCAGGAATTTGTGTTCTAACTATGTAAGAAAAATAGAATTAATAAAATACCTATTTTATAATAGAAAATGAAACCCTTATGACAAAGAAAATATCACTACATTCTTTTTTAGGTTACTTTTTGATAATTTCACCAAATCAGGCCCAAATTCCTACACCTTCTACATCTATTTGGCTATAATTAATTTTCCAAATGATACCTCTGATGCTCTGTAAGATCTTAAAATTCTTCTTCAATCCCCAAAGATTGACTAACTTTGGTGTTAGAGGTATGTTATTAGATTCTGATTCTTTGAAAATTAATGCTCGATCTTTTCTGTGCATGATAATTAAACTCACTAGAAAACCCAGTCCATCAGTGGGGTTGTGATTTGCTTCCTGTAAGAAGGGAATCAAATGGCCGATAATTTACTTCAGTGGATTAAATGAAGATCCTTTGAACCAGTGTTTACCACAGTTCCTGGTATATACTACGCAGTTAATACAGAATTTTTGATGCCAGAAAACGCAGTCAAAAAGGATGACAGACATTGATTTTGAATCCTTGAGCGCATTCATGGTACCTGGGCTGTGATGTGTCTGCCATGCAAATGCTAAGCTGACTGGCAGTAAGTGTGGGCCCCGGAGCCAAGCAACTTAGCCCGTCTTGGCTCTACTTCTTGCTACCTCTAGAACTCGGACAATTTACTTTCTTGCAGTTCAAAGTGTGATCTGTGGGCCAGCAGCAACAATTGGGAGTTTATCAGAAATGCAGAATCAATGGCCCCCTATCAGACCTACTGAATCAGTAACCTTCATTTTAATAAGATCCTCAAGTGAATAGTGCACTGTTTTGTTTTGTTTTTAAACATACCAGGCCACAGTTTCCCCATTTCTCATACAGAGATAAGGAAAAAGTACCTAACTCATGAAGTTGATGTCAGATACTTCATGACAAGGGCCTAGAAAAAGGCCTGGAATATACCAAGTGCTGATTATCTGTTATGCATTTCAGTTATCCCTTTGCTTTCTAGTTCACATGTACAAAGGCCCAATATTGTGCTCAGGCTCTAAAATACTACCTAGGTTTACAGATCCAGGGCTACCTGCCTGAATTCCCCCCAGAACAGGTGCTAGGTCCCCAACCCCTACTTGGGAGACGTCAGGTTACTCTAGTTTTGGGGTCAGGGTTTTATTTTATTTTATATTGTTTTTGTATGACTCTCTTTATTTCATTTTAAATTTTGCTCACCTCTGCCACACATTTGGAGCTAAATTATAATAGTGGGTGCTCTGTGATAATGATGGATGGCATGAAGAATAATACTTCCCATGGCTGTTTTTCTAGAGGATTACATTTTCTTTGTTTTCCAGCCCTGAATGATGTACAGCATATGTATTTGTTTTCCATTTTATGTTAGGAAATGTAGTATTCTTTTTTGAGTACTTCATCCGAAAAGTGGATAAATTTTCTACTGGGACTTGCTCAAAGGGCCCTTTGGCGATGAGTGTGTACCCCACTTCATATTTTGAAAGAGAAGATTAGCTAGGGACAGGTCACGGATATAGCTCACAGGGGACTTAACCAAGCTGGCTCTGGCAATGGATGAAGGATGGGGGCAGTTAGGAACAAGTCAGCTTTCAGCAAGTGGGTGTTCATCGTGAAATGCAGACAGAGCTCTTATTCTAAGTGAGCAGGAAGACTGTGGACACAGATTCAGACTGAATCAACTGAGCACTGTTTTCAGATCAGGGTCAGTGCCTCAAACAACACACTGGGAACTGAGTCCTGCTAGTGTGTCTTTTTGGATATTTTCTTTTTTTTTTTTTTTTTTTTGAGATGGAGTCTCACTCTATCACCCAGGCTGGAGTTCAATGGTGCCATCTCGGCTCAGTGCAACCCCCACTTCTCGGGTTAAAGCAATTCTCCTCCCTCAGCCTCCAGAGTAGCTGGGATTACAGACACCCACCACCATGCCCAGCTAATTTTTGTATTTTTAGTAGAGACAGGGTTTTACCACATCGGCCAGACTGGTGTCAAACTTCTGACCTCGTGATCTGCCCGCCTTGCCCTCCCAGTATTTGGGATTACAGGTGCGAGCCGCTGTGCCCAGCCCATCTTTTTGGTTATTTTCATGATTCAAATACATGGATCTTTATATGGGTTGAAGATAATCCATCCTTCCTTAGCTGTAAGAAGAAGGTATGTATGCATCTTCATAAAGTTCTGCTGTTCAGAGCTAAGACACTCTTCTCTAACCCCCTGAAAACTAAGACAAACATTTTAATCTAGAGCGATAGCTTACGAAAGTATGATTTGCAAGTCTTCACAGATTGTTGTTTGCCATGCGATTTCTTTATTGTCACAAAGAACATAAAGTCACAGTTTGGTGAGTGATACTCTTGCCTGAGTAGTTATTTTAAAAAGCTGCTTGTTGTGTGCACTTTTTTAAGCCAATAAAAGATTTTTGATGGTAAATAGCCAGCCAGACTATTTGATTTCTAATTGATGGATATGAAGTCACCTCTCTTTTAATAATAGTTGACTCATTTGATATTTTTTTACTTCATTAACTCTTCCATTGTGGCATCATTACAATTTTGGTGGTGTCTCATATTTTAAAAATGAATACAATCTTGGGGAAAGGTGGACCAAGAATTCTAGGACTAGAAGTCCCTACAAATAGTGAGGAAACATACTTCATATTGACCATTTAGGATTTCCTTTTATGAAAATGAGAATAAGTATACCTTGCATATTTTAATTAAGGTTAGCATAGTTGCTGTGACAGTTGTTTATTTTGGATTTGTCCATTTGTGCTGGTAAAGTAGAACCATAGCTTTTATTCATTTGCTTAATCCATTCTCTTCATACCAAGAAGAAATATTATATCCCAATAAAATATGGACATCTACAGTGACGAGTGACAGCAGTCATTTAGTGCTGTTGTATGATTGCACATTTCTGCAACTTGCTACTTATTGTGGAGAAACAGATTAGATTAAATTAGATTAAATTATATTTGTTGCCTGTTGTTGCCAGCATCCCTGTTTCATTAACAGAGCCATCCACTATTTTTCATACAGGTGATGTTTCCAGTTTCTCTTTCAACTATCATTTCCATAGGTATGCTCCTCTGTTTGACTCCATGGCAAATAGTTTTTTTTTGTTTCTGTGAAGAAAGAAAAAGTGCTCTTTTAACCTAATTAATTTATGAGGTTACTATAGACAACAGCACCCTGACCACCAGCATAGCACGCGCAGGTGGTAGGCTGCCTGCTGGAAGGCAGGCTCCAGGAAGCAGGCGCATTTCCTCTCACTCTGCGCTGTTGCAGTACCTAATACAGTGCTGGGAACATTGTTGATGCTTAGCAACTTAATAATACGTGTTAAATGAATGTAAACAACATTTCTTTATTCACTCATTGATAACCTTTTTGAAAATGGGAAATATAATTCATTCTCATCCAAGATTCCCAATTGTGGGTGTCTTAGCCCCTTTGGGCTGCAATGACAAAATACAAAATAGTCAGTGGCTTATAAGCAACAGACATTTATTTCTGCCAGTTCTGGACGCTAGGAATTCAAAGAACAAGGCACCTTTAAAGCTGGTGTCAGCTGAAGGCTGCTTCCTGGTTCATAGGTGGTGCCTTCCAGCTGTGTCCTCACATGGTGGAGGGAGCACAACAGCTCTCCAGGGCATCTTCTGTAAGAGCACTTATCCCGTGCACGGTGGCTCCACACTCATGATCTAATCACCTCTAAATTCCTTATGTCTGAATGCCATCACATTGGTGATTAGGTTTTAACATCTGAATTATTTGGAGACAGAAACAGTCAGACCATAGCAGTGGGAGAAGTTTGCATTCCTGAAGCAGGGTCTAGCTCTTTTGTCAGAGACAGACAGATGGCTTAACCATTGCAGTCAACATTAGAAGGTACCCTGACTTCAAAATTCTATATACAAATAGGGAAACTAGGGAAACCTTATTCGTGAATTCTCCACCTGACAAATATCCATGGGAGGTTTATGCTGCACCTGCGCCCAATACAGTGATGTATTGTTTATTGCTATCATGTTTGAATCACAGCTTCCTAACAGCTACATTGGTTATTTCCCCAAACATTAAAATTCAATGTGTGACAGCCCTAAAAGATAACAGTTAGCATGTTTCCTTCCCTCTTTATGCACACTTGCTTCTTCATTTCTACTTCTTTTCACGTGCCCTAGACTTTTCTCTTACTTCAAACTGATAGTGAATTATTTTAGAACTCTCACAAGAGAAAATGCAACTTCGACCTTTTGACTTAGTCATTTATACTCTCAGAGTTTATGATAAAATTGTATTACAGATGTATACAATAAATTATCTAGAAAGATGTTCAACATTGTTTATATTAGTAAAAAATGGAAAACAAGAGGTGCAACCATAGGTTTTGAATGTTGGGCAGTTCTATAAAATGGAATACTATGTATCCATTGAAGATGATATTTATAATATTATTTAATGGCATGGAAAGACACCACATGACAAAATTCAATTCCAAATTACTGAGTAGAATATGATCTTACTCTATAAAAAATAAGCATATACATCCCCATGTGTGCATATGCATACATAAAGAAAAATATTAAAAGGCAGATGCAAGATTTAATAGCAGTTTGTTCTTGTGATGGGATTGTGACTTATTTTTATTTCAAGTATTTGGTTTATATGAACTTTCTAGAATGAATATGTATTACTGTTTAAGATAAGAAAGAAATTCTTCAACTGCTAAACATATCTAATGTACTGGATCCCAAGGTCTGGAAATGTGGCTACTTGGAGACTGTAACTCAGCACTCCCGCCTAGTGGGCCCCAGGGTGACTTCATTTCCTGAGGGCCTTTTACGTAACCTGGGCTCCACTTTGATCATCATATTCCATAATGGTTGAGGCCTGAGAATCTCTATGTTGAAGATTTCGCAGGTGATTCTGATGAGCAGCCAGTTTTAACACTTCATGTGCTAGTCTTTTCCTGTCTCCTGATCCTCCCGCTCTTCCCTCTTTTCAGATAGAGTGTCTGGATCATTCATCTAAATCTATTAACTAGGAGTAAGTTTGTGGCCACTCAGATTATGGTCTCTTAATACTGCTTTTAACTAAAAAAGACAAGGAATTATTGAAGAATAGAATATTATAGGCCTGGGACTAATCATATGCCAGATGAACCTTGAGTATCTTGTGTGGCTGTCTTATTTGAAAGCTAGCGGAGGTTATGAAATCAGACGGGACATACTTGAAGGACACAGGGTCTAACAAAGATTCAGTGTCCCAAGATGGAATAATCCAAGATGAAAACAAGTATAGTCTAAGACAACAAAGTTATTGAAGACTTAACAATTCATAATTTTGCTGAAAAAACAAATACATTAGAAACTCCTGGAAATAACTAGAGCCCTAAAATCAAACTCAGGAAATTGATAATTAAAAAAAAATAAGGGTTTATCTAGCTTCTCCTGTAGGAATTCTATTTCAAGGTAACCACATAGCCCTAGTAGTTGAGGAAAATTTTTCCTTACAGAGAAGTTTCAGACAGTAATTGGAGATGCATTGTGAAATTAGATACTCACCATTTTGCAAGTCCTACTTTATTCTGCCAACAGATATAAATAGATGAAACAATTAGATGAAAGTGAATGGGTTGATATAAGTGAAGGGAATCTGGCTGGTGCCATGTGATCAATCTTAGGATTAGTGGAAGTGGGACAACCAGCTAGTTACACATTATTTATAATTGAATCTGGGGGATGGTTACTCATTATACAACTCTCTGTACTTCTGTGTACTCATCAAAGGAAAAGTTCTTTCTAGTGTGTGTGTGTGTGTGTGTGTGTGTATGTGTAATAAATAAATGGTAGGATATTAAACCATAGACTTTGGGGTTATCTGTTACACTGGATGGAAATCTTTACCAAACAAAGATGTACAAGGTATCTCAGCCTCTATAAAGTGGTACAGCTCCCTGCCAATAGGAAAACAAGCTCAACGCTGCACCGAAAGGACATCTAGTTGTCTATTTGGCCCATTTCTAAGTTGTGGCTATTTTTTTACACTCCATTTCCCCCCTTATAAATAATCAAAAAGGTTTTCATTTGTTTGTTTTTGAGATGGAGTCTTGCTCTGTTGTTACCCAGGCTGGAGTGCTGTGTTGTGATCTCGGCTCACTGCAACCTCCCCCTCCTGGGCTCAAGCGATTCTCCTGCCTCAGCCTCCGGAGTAGCTGGGACTACAGGCACCTGCAACTATGCCCGGCTAATTTTTGTATTTTTAGGAGAGACGGGATTTCGACCTGTTGGCCAGGCTAGTCTGAAACTCCTGACTTCAAGGTGATCTGTCGGCCTCGGCCTCCCAAAGTGCTGGGATTACAGGCATGAAACACTGCACCTAGCCCACAAAGGTTTTGTTTTGTTTTGTTTTGTTTTGTTTTAATCACAGAAAAATGCTATTTTCGTCCAGATGAAACATGGCCTCATTTTTTACATAGTTCCAATGAGACTGTTAATTAACCAGATAGGCCTGCTTGAGTTTGCTTTACAAATCTATAGCCATATAATTTGACCCAGATAATTAATTCTGCCTGAAAATTTTTTTAAAGGAACTTAGATTTGACTTTTAAAAGCCTTTATTATTTGCTTTTCTTTCTCAAAGCTCGGGAAACAATTCCAAGACATTCTCTCCACCATATTTTGCCTGCACTGTATATATAAATTGGGATGAATTCCTTTCTTCTTGAAGTTCTCAGGTACAGGACTCTAATAGCCAGGTAGTAAACCTGATTTGTCCACTGGGCTTCATAGGCACTAGCTACGTGTCTCGTCAGTTTTCCGGACTAGCGTGTCGCTGTATCTGATGAAGTGAGATTTAATCTCAAATATAATTCTCCATGTGTATCCTTTGTTGCACAATCAATTTGTTCAATTGTATCCTGGTAAGATGAGAACAAATCCTAATTGAACCTATGTTAATAACTATGTTCTCATGAAAAAGTAAGGAGAATCAGTAAAAGTATTTCTTTCTGCCTTTCAAAGGATGCTAAAAATCAGATACTACTTACAATTTTCTAAATTTTATATGCAAAAGCTGCTGGTGGCTCACGCCTGTAATCCCAGCACTTTGGGAGGCCAAGGCGGGAGGATCACGAGGTCAAGAGATCGAGACCATCCTGGCCAACATGGTGAAACCTCGTCTCTACTAAAAATACAAAAATTAGCTGGGTGTGGTGGTGGTGGGCACCTGTAGTCCCAGGTACTCGGGAGGCTGAGGCAGGAGAATCTCTTGAACCTGGGAGGCGGAGGTTGCAGTAAGCCAAGATTCATGCCACTGCACTCCAGCATGGTGATAGAGCAAGACTCTGTCTTAAAAAAAATAAAATCATATACGAAAGCAATAGTGTATTATATTCAAGGTGATATTTATGAAGAAGAAAGAGATCTTCATATATCCATAAAAATAGATATTAAATGCAATACTAAAAACATTCAAAATAAGTAGCCATAATTTAACTCATCAGTTCATTTGTTCTTGTGTAATTAATTGTTATTTTTTGGATCTTGGATTAGGTGCTAGTTTCATGAAGAACATCTATTTCCAGACTAAAATAAGTCCTGGAAATTCTGATTCATTCCCTGGTACAGTCTGAAAGTTGTTGAGCTGATGTCAGCTCTAACGCCAGTAACCAAGAGTCTATTCTTTGAAGTATCAGTAGTTCAGAGTATCTGGTACACTCCTTTCTGAGAAGTCTGGAAACAGGAGTATATGCTGAAGATACAACCCCAGGCCTGTGGTTTATAGCACAGTTCACAGGCAAGCATCAGATGGAGACAGAAACCAGTTTGATACTAAGAAAAAGCTGGATTAATTATTACAATGACCAACAATATCAGAATGACGAGTGTAAAATTCCCCTTTGTGGCACAGTGCATAACTATTTTATAAGAGTTTGATCAATGTTTCTCTGGAGAGTAAGAACATATAACGGACAGCATGGGCTCTGATGACTCTCCTTGGTCTTCCCATAAAATGTTCAATTAGTAACAGATTTCTGTGCATAACATTTCATGTACACAAACTGAACCCAGGGAAGGCTGAGCATCCTTCTGATTTGACAGCTCATTCCATAGCTCTTCTGTAGTGGGGAGGCGATTAAGAAATACAAAGCCCTTGAAACAAACCTAAGGCTTTCCAGCTCCTCTCTCCAGGGAGCCTGTGGGAAATTTTAAAGCCAGTTTTAAGTATAAAGTATATTCTTGAATTTTTATAGTCTATATTTTTAAATTTTAGATCTGATCGTGGGGCTGGGGGGAAATTAAAGTAGTTGTCAGAGTAGACTTTTTCATTTGGCTATAATAAAATGCTTGGTGCCTCAAGACAAATATTTAATTATCGATTTAATCAAATTGACAAGTATTCAAAAATGATTGTTGGTAAATGTAATACGATTGCAGGGAATCTTGGTTCATTCTCAAGTGAGGAAACTTTGCCTTTCATAATTTTATATTTTTATTTAACCCTATGCTAGAATCAACACAAAGCAGAGATTATTCTGGTGGGTTATAAAATGTCTACTTCCTGGTCATGTCACACAAAAGGGAAAAATAGTATTTTTACTATGCCTTGGTAAGAATTCTAAGATGGATTTATTAATTCAACCAAGAAAAAGACTACTTTTAATTTTGCATTAATGCATTGGAAATATAGGTTTTATGAGATCATTTTCCCCCTTAATTTATCTCACAAATAAGCCAATCAAAATTAGGTGAATTTTAATACATTTTATAGCTTCTTTTCAGATGTAGGTGTTATAAACAAAAGCAATTAAAATTCACTTCCCTCAAATTTTCCACAACTCGCTGTGTTCTCTCAAGTTTCATCTTTCATGGTGTCATTTCATATACTGGTACAAACCAACACTCTGCTTTAGGGAAAAAATATCCTATTCTTTTCATTCTTGAAAAAGAAAGCTCATCCCATTACTTTGGATAAATAGTTGTATTTTTCTGTTACTATTTCTTCTATTTAAGTCTTAACCACCCAATCCGATTATAACTTGTAATCAAAATAAGAACTTTGATTTCACAAAGCAACTGGAAAGTCATAATAGAGAGCTCCTTGTCAAACACAAACATTTTAGCAGACTAGCAAAGCTATAAGTATATATAGTACAATTTTTAGAGCTACAGGCTCCTAAAGTAGCAAAATTAAAACAATTAACATGACTCAAAAGTATAGCCATTCTATAGTATGTATAACTAAACGGCCAAAAATATGTAAACTAAATATTATATCTGTTTATCATTGCTTTTGTTTTCAGCCTTAATACAAGTTATCTAGCTGTCTGAAGATCAATCCATGTTTGCAAGTTATATATAAAGATATAAGAAGCTACTACAGAAAAATTTGCCAGAATTATAATTCTATTTAGTCAGATAAAAATGTATACTTTTCAAAAAACTTTAAAATTATGTGAGTGTAATGCGAGATTATGTGATTGAAAAATAGTTTGAGAAGTACGAGAAGTTCGGATTAAGTACGCTCTTCCTGGGAAACCAAACCCCAACCTGATAAAATGTAAAATAGAAACCTTATCACATATTTAACACTGAAAAATGAGAGAAAAGTTTTTTCTTTCGTAAACCCAAATTATTAAAACTGTTCCATTGTCCAAAGATTCACCATTTGTATGTGATTGGATTTCTGAGCTAGCAGTTTCTATAAGAGGAAATCCTTCCCTAAAAGTCTAGAACACTTGAAGTATTCAGAGTTTGCTTTCTTTATTTTCTGTGAATTTTGGCGGTATTCCATTTGTAGATGTCATTATTTATTTTTCTTCAACAACCACAATCTATTTTTCATGGTTATGGAGGCCAAATGTCCAAGATCAAGGTGTCGTAGGTTTGCTTTCTTTCTAGGCATCTGTCTTCGGTGTACAGATGGCCGTCTTCTCCCTGTTTCCTCTCATGGGGTTTCCTCTACGTGCCCACGTGTCTGTTGTGTAAATTTCCTCTTCCCGTAAGGACAGTAGTCAGATTGCATGAGGGCTCAACCTAAAGACCTCATTGTAATTAATCAAATACAGTTGGATTAGAAGATACTGGCGGTTAGAGCTTCAACATAGGAATTTTGACATAATTCAGCCTGCAACAAGCAGGGAAACATTTCACACAATGGAGGCAACAGCTTTTGTGAATTACAGATACGTAGACACAAAGCCATGTAGAGAATTGATAGCTTCAGTCCTACAACTTCAGTCATGCGTCAAAAGAAGATACAGAATCACAAAAACGTACTAGTCCAGACCTCAAAGAGCTGTTTTCCTCCCCAGTGGGCATAAAATTTTTAATTGATCTGAGGTCACCAAGAGGCAAGCAAACACAAGTGATTTACACATATTCTCTGTTGTCTCTTATTCAACAAAGAATAAAGCTCTGTCATCCAGGTCCAGAGATCGCCAGTCAGAGCAATTCCCAATCACTGTGGCCACCAAAGGGAAATAGATTATTGTGAGTCTGTGCTCCAAGCAAAACCAAACACACAAATTCAGAAAAGAGAAAGGGGAAAAAGTGGAGAACCCCAGTTGCAGATTTCAAGATCTGTCTGACTTCAGGAACTATTCCTTGGCATATTAGTCCATGAAGCGAACTTCCTGGAAATAAAGGTTATTTGGTCCATTTGAGCGTGACCTCTAAAACCCATTAAATTATAATTTTCAGTAAGGTAAAATAGCTGTTTTGCAGTGTTTGGAGCTACTCAATGAGAAACTATATAATAATTTGAATTTGAATTTGTCAAGAAGTTCTATAATCCTTTTATATATTTTTAAACACAATTTTGTGAACTTGGGTTTCCAAACTATCTTAGACCCATTTCTAAAACTTTTTTTCCCCCTGTCAAATTAGTTCCAGGTGAGGAAAGAGTATATTGTGTGTCTCCATCTCTGTACTTTAATACAGAATAAGATTGAGTGTGCCCAGCCCTAGACCGCAACCTGGCTTCTTACTCATCACTTCCCTGGGAATTGCATCAAAAATGCAATCAGTGATCCATTCAAAATGGCCTCTTGAATTTAAGGTACACTCATATTGTAGAATATTAATATTCGTAACCACTTAGCTACTGAACCAGACAAAACAGGATGACAAATCTAGCAATGCAGTTACCGTTGTTTACATTCTGCTTGTTAGGTTGCATTAAAAAATCGGATGCCAAATGTATACCAAGTGTTTCTTAAAGAGCAACTGTTTTTCCTCAGTGTTTCTATGGTTTCCAATAATTGGTCCAAAGGGAGCTATCTGGTTTTATGTGTTTTTACTCGGCTGTTTGACAGTTGTTGCCCATAACTGCAAATTATTGATAGATTGATGGCACCATATATTCGTGAATTACATCCACAGTCAGTCCTTCATGGTTGGAAGGAATCAGTAGTTCTTGAAAAGATGGAAACAAAACATTTCTCTAAGGAATAACATCTAATTTGCATTGAATAATTAGCTGATCATCTTTCTTTTCCCTAAGAACTCACTGAGATGTGGGATTTGAGGCTAGTCAAAAATCTCCGTATCCTCCTTATAGACACAATGAGGTTACACTAAAATATGCATATTAATTTTTGCATTCTTTGTAGATCTTCAGCAAACTTATCTTTGAAAGTCTTTGAAGATGGTAGCTAATTTAAACAAACTGGGTACTATGTACTAGAAACCTCTATTAAACACGTATTAAATGTACCTGTTATACTTCACACTGATGGATAAAATTTCAATGACTTTTTTTTTTTCAAATGATCAACCTGTGTTAAAACCAAGTTTTAATACGTTTATACTTGAAGCATTTTTGTGTGTGTGATGTTAAGCTTGGAACAATATTCCCCTTTTTCTCTTTTGTTAACTAAGAGAGCATGCTGAAGAGCTGTCATTGATAAGTCCTTGAATGTACTTTGATGGCTTCTTATTAACCCTTGGAGTCTGTGACTGCTATACAACCTCTTAGTTCTAAATGCAAAAATTTATATCCCCTCATGACCTTCCAGCAACAGCAGAATGTGATTTTGTAAGACATTAGCATAATGGAACCTTTTCAATAAAATGATAAATTGAGCCCATCTCAAGAAAACAGAACACACACTGGTAATTTATTGCGGTCATTGCCATGTGGAGGGCCCCATTCATATCATATGCTTTTAGCTCTGATGAGAACAGTGCTGTTCTTCAGATCCTACAAGTCTGCAAGATTGGCTGAGAAATGTTTTTTTTTTTTTTTTTCTAATGGAACCAACAGCTCTTTGGGGAATAGGCATCATTACATGACATAATCATCTCACAAACATGTCTAATTATTCTATTGTTTTCAAGGCTCTTTCATGTAAATGTAAGTGTTGAGTATAATTCCAGAAGGCACAGACACGTTTATCCTTACCATGAAGATGCAGTTTTCTACAGTAATAAGGTTGATTGCCATTTTGCAACAGAAGGCGAAAATGCAGTCCAGAAACTAAGTCTGTTGGTGGTGAAGACGAGCTGCCTCTCTGTAGGTGTAAAGCCTGCAACAGGTGAGGGTAGACATGAGTCATTTTTGTCCAGATGTAACTCAAAGTTGTTTCACTGCCAGACGTTGATGGCATTCGTTGCTGTGAGTAGTTTCCTTTAATTTAGCAGATAATTGTGAAAATGTTATCAAAATATTTTTGCATGAGTCAATAGTTGATTGTTGTTCAAGAGGCGTTTACATCTAGGAGGCAACTCTTTGTGTATGTATTCCCACTAAATGGTTTATGTACTTAGGTACATTTTACTTGGGAAGGATCCATTTAGAAAATAAAGGAACACGTTACCTCAATAGCATATGTTGCTCTGACTCCTAAGAGGTTCACGTTAGGCACTCTGCTTTCTGTATGAACTGAGCAACTTTCTCAGTTTCTGGCCTGCATTTTCTCCCATTGGAAAAAGGTAAACAACCTTAACACTGTGGAAAACTGTATTTTCCTGGTAGGGACAAAGGGACCTGCACCTCCTGGATTCTATACTTAGAATGAGGAATCACACATACAACAGTGAAATGAGGGGTAGCCCAGTGTGTTTTTGAGTCTTTGTGTCTGTATTTTGCTGTGAATACCAGGAGCATCAAACTCAATTAAAACTTGGTGGTAATTTGTAGGTTGTGAAAAATTTTACTTTTTCTTCTCTCTTTATGCAATTTCTTATCTTATTTTAAAAGTGTCTTTTGTGGCTCCTTAATTTTAAATGTGGGAGTTCATTTTAGAATTATCCATGGAATATGTTATAATTGAATAAATAAAGTAGTTTGAAATATGGACTGATAAATTATACAGGTGCTTGTTGGGGATGGGGAAAGCCAGGAAATTCAGCTTCTTTTAAATTCCTTCTAGAAAGAATACTACTTTACTAGAACTAGATAAAGCGACTTCATCAAAGTTGAAGAAAACCTGGCATATCTGTGTTAGAGAATTTGCTGATATAATTGAGAAAACTCTGAGTTTTCTGATTATTATTACATATAGAATTCAATAGCCTGTATATGTATGTTGGGTATCATCAGACACAATACATTTCTATTAAAATATAAACATTTGTGTGATGAAGCATTCAAAGTTTAAAATAAAGAAACAGGGTAGCTTATACTCTTGAATAAAGTAGCTTTCATTTAGGATAAGGAAATACTTAAAGTGACAATGTTTCTTTTTTTTCCCACCAAACCATGCCTATCAATGTAAGTAGGGATAAGACCTAGATATTATAATTTGTCTTAAAACACTTTAACCACTTCTCACTTCTCAATCACAACCTCTCTAATTCATTTATCTCCATAAAATGATCTTATCTCTATTTGAACTCATTATACTTCTTATTCAATTGCTTTATTTAGCAATTTACTATGCCAATTCTATGTCTTTTTAAATGATGAATAGTTAGATGCATTTCTCGAATACTGCTTGTGCTAGCAGTTATATATTGTATCCTTAAGATTTGGTGCTATTTACTTATAATAAAATTCTTACACAAATCTAAATAATGTAGAAAACCTCTTAAGCAAATCAAAATCCAGTTATATTTTCCTACAGGATAGACTAAAATAATAATGACCATGATAACAGTAATTGTAATGGCATCATAAAAGACATTTGACAGAATTGCAGTAGAGGAGGAAAATGGGTCAGAATAACTTGTTAAGTTTTAATCAACTTTAACATACATTTCCGAATTTAAATTTCTAACATTGAAAGGAAACTTAAAAAGTCAACTCCAAATCTGCTTTAGAGTAAGATGGCTAAAGTGCCTAGGAGAGGTGGAGGCAGGACATTTCTGTCGTTTTCACCACAGTGATTCTTTTACTTTCTTCAAAACATCATTCTAGATGTTTTATGCTTCACATTTTTATCAGTGTGTATATGAGTGAAAACTCATCATATATGAAAAAGAGGCCTCCAAATGTGTTGAACTGAATGGTACTTCGGTAGGTAACTCTACTCTTGAGTATTGATTTATTTCCCTCTCTTTTCTCAATTTTAATGGGTTCACCCTAATGCTTTAGCATTTACTCTTCACTGGGATTTGGACGCAATTATACAGCTACAGGTTGACTTCCATGGTCTTGATTCCCTTGCTGTGAGTAAGGAGGTAAACGATCAGTATGATTTTTCAATGTACAGACAACTTTGCATAATGTTATTGTTACTTCCTACAATTAATATTTCTGTATTTATTAAATACGCTTCTCCCACAGGCTTCATTTGCTAGCCTAATTTTTTTAAATAGAAATAAGTTAATTGCTTCTAATCAGTAGGTAGCCATGAGACACATAGCAATTTTTCATTAATATCTCTAAATTTTTCCCAAATGATGAAAATCCTCTTAAAAGTAAAAACACTCCTGCCAATCCACACATAGGGCATGCCTGGGAAGGAAAGAAGGTGACAGAGAAATTTTGGAGGGTCTGTTCAGTAACAGCTTTTATGCCGCAAGATGTCATTTGCATAGTCTTTGAAAACACTTATTGAATGATAGAATTAATAATATACTTTCAATGATTTTATATAAAAAATATTTTAATTGTTTTTCTCTGGCTCCTCATTTGCTCAGAGCTGCTGGGGAGCTTCCCCCGACTCCTCGAAACAAACCTCAATGGCTTGGTTAGCAAAGTGTCATTCAAACCTGAGCATAAAACCTGCCGGTTGGGATTATTTACACTCGTGAACAAATGCAAATTTTATAAATTTCTTAGCCCTCATAAAGATATACTATGATGCGACCTTGGACCTGGCCATAGATCTCATGAGAATAGTATGGGAAACTAGTGTTCATGCTATGACATTAGGAAGATAACTTGTGAACACAGACTGAAGCCAACATCTGGGAGGCCTGGGTTATTGTTTTATTTTTGTTTTGGTTTTATTGTTTTAAGACAGCTAAGTTGTGTAGAGTAGTGATTGGACCAAAATATTAAAAATATAAAAATAGTCAAGTCCACTGGAGGCCATGAGAACACCCGTTTCAGTTGGTCTTGGTGGTCTTCTACTCATGCCATTTTCCCTAATTAGCTTTGCACTGTAATGCCTGGGAACGGGCCGCATGCAGAATTCTCAAGTGGCTTTTGCCCTTACGCTGAACATAGTCTTGAACCTTCTCACCCATTTGTCCTGGGTTCTTTCCTTTTCATGGGTTCTCCTGACATGCAGTTGAGACACTCCTCAACTCCCACGAAGCCGAGATGCCGTGAGAGTGGAAGTGGGTTGGATCACAGCTCTGCCATGAGTTGGATGGCTGACTCTGGGCTTGCAACTTAACCATTCCGGGCTTCTATTTTATCATCTACAAAATGGCAAAAATGAAAGCTTTACATCATAAAATAATATGTCTTTTAGGGATTTATGCTCAAATATCTTGCGTCACAAAATAGTTAAAGAGGTTTGTAGGAATCTATAAAATGTAACAAAACAGAAGCAAATTAGAGTCAAGAAAAATATAGATAAAATAGAAAATAAATTCTGGGGAGATGAGTCAGCCGACCTGCAAGCTGTGTTCCTGCTCAGTAAGAAAGGCTTGTGGACAAATGTAGTTCCAGTTTTCCAGGAGATGAGCTTGCCATAGAGACATATTACTACATACCGTCAAATCCATAGTGTACTTACTATACTAATTGTATTCACTGATTTATCTAAAGTATTACATTTAAGCATTTCCCTCCTTCTCTGAAGTGTACACTCAGAGAAGTATGCTAGAGTTTTCTCTGGTCACTTGCTGGATACTTGTGCACTTCAGTTTGTGCATCATTAAGGAAATGTCAGTGATCATGGTAGTCTCCAATATCATAGTGAGCAACCCCTTCTGTCACTGGTGCACAGCCACGACCAGAGGAGACCCCCTTCGGGCACTGCACACGTGGCCAGTGCCTCGGCATCATCCTTTGCTTCCTGCTCCACGTGCTTTGCTGCCCACACAGCTGTGCCTGGCACATTATACCTCCAGTGGCTCTGGGCAATGTTTGGGGAGTGGACATTTCAGAGTCTACTTTGAGTCTTTTTTCTGTTTCTCTAAACAACCAGAAAAACAACAGAATATTCTGGGTCACAACCAATGCAGCAGAATGAATAGAAGGGTGGACTTTGGGGCAGCCAGGTGGTGGGTCCTGGCCCAGTCATCTGGCCTCATAGAAGGCCACTTAACTCCCAGGGTCTTGGCTCCTTTTCCGTAAACAAGGAATACTAACATCTTTCTTAGGTTTTTATTTTAAGAATTATGTGTATAAGTTGCTTTGCCTAGGCTTGATCGGAATTAGAGCTTATGTCTTCATTTCAAGCTATTTACATATTTATGTATAGTCACGTGTCACTTAATGACAGCATACTTCTGAAAAACACATGGTTAGACAATCTTCTTGTTGTGCAAAGAACATAGAGTGTACTTACACAAACCTAGATGGTATAGCCTACTGCACACCTGGGCTGTACGGTGTAGCCTGTTGCTCCTAGACTACGAACCCATGCAGCATATTTCTGTACTGAATACTGTAGGCAACTGTAACACAATGGGGAGTATTTTTGTATCTAAACATTAAAAAGTAGGGTAAAAGTACAAAATACCAGCATATACACATGCCATGATGGATGCAAATGTTGTTGTGGGGCACATGACTGTATGTCATAGAGTTAAAATACCAAACACATATACAAGCCATATGGCAACGTATGACAGTTGGTACAATTGTAATTATTAACAACTCATTCATTTTGCTGATGAGGATATTGAGAGGAGTGCAACTACAATTCAGGTTTCCTATTTCTTCTTCATGGCTTCTTTGTAACCTACCACGTGCTCTCTACCTGGGTAATGTAATACCTGGGTTCTTGTGTGTGTGTACAGGGACAAAGGAGATCCTCTGAGCCCTGGAATGGGACTGCCCATTTTCTTTCTCACCAGATGGCCAGTACGTATCTGGGAGAGATAATGAAATGCACCCTCCTCCCTCACTTTTTTTTTAACCAAATATCTAATATTAAAATATCAGATGTGCGTTTATGACAGTTCATATTCACAGTGAAACAAAGCACCCTAAACCCACTGCCTTTTTAAATCCTTTCGGTAACTGCTTGCTTATTGCTAAAATGTTCTTCCTTAAAACTGGGATGCCATAAGCATGTCTCCCTTCTCCACCTTCTTTTTGTGATTGACAGGTAAGGCAGAACCCAAGAGGTATTTTCAACAAACTTATTTCTAGTCATTCGGCTGCCTTTCTTGTTGATAGGTAGGGCACTTCTCATTCCTAACAAAGTTGTTCAGAGGAGCACTGATGTACTGCAAACATTGAACAGACCACTGGAGATAATGTGAACAAAGAAACTTTCGATAATATGAAGAAGAAAAGCAAGAAATCATTATGTAAATTGTTTCACTTTGTGGTTAAGTGGTGGTGGTGGTGCTGTTTTGTTGTTGTTTTTATTCGCTTCACTGACTCTTTTTATGTACTAGGTCTTGCCCTATTGTTTGCATAAATTTCTTTCATGATTTAAAATTCTTTTTGTTTTCTAATAATCACATTTTTTTCCATGCCAAATATACCTTTCCAAGTCATAAAGGGGATGTGGGGATGTGATGAGAGACTAAGGAACAACCACCAAAACTATTCTAACCTCTTAAAAAGCATTTCTCATTAAAAAACCTGTCAAATAAAAAATAAATCTCAATTTAGTAAGAATAGACATTCGAAAGGATTATTGCAGGGGCTTAGGGATGGGCTATTGGTATAGTGGGAGGAGGATGGGTGCAATAGAAGAATGCTCTGACCATAAGATCTGCAGGCATCTCAAGGGTTAGGCAAAAGGGACTTTTCTTTTCTTTTCTTTTCTTTCTTCTTCTTTCTTTCTTCCTCTCTCTCTCTCTTCCTTCCTTCCTTCCTTCTCCCTCTCTCTCTTTCTTTCTTCCTGTCTCTCTCTCTCTCCCATTCTCTCTCTCTCTTTCCTTCCTTCCTCTCCTTTCTTTCTCTCTCTCTCTCTCTCCCTCTTTCTTTCTTTGAAATGGAGTTTCTCTCTTGTCACCCAGGCGGAGTGCAATGGCACAATCTCGGCTCACTGCAACCTGTGCCTCCCAGGTTCAAGCAATGCTCCTGCCTCAGCCTCCTGAGTAGCTGGGATTACAGGCATGTGCCACCATGCCCAGCTAATTTTTTTTTTTTTTGTATTTTTAGTAGAGATGGGGTTTCACCATGTTGGCCAGGCTGGTTTCAAACTCCTGACCTCAAGTGATTGGCCCATCTCGTGAGCCACCGCACCCAGCTTGGGCTTTCTTTTATACAGGGGAATAAACTAGCTAGTAAGAACTGGTGTGGAAGAGTGGGGTGGAAGAGAGACATATGGGATAGTAAGTGAGGGAGGGTTTTACCCTAGGGCCAGCTTCTTCTCAGGAGAGGCTCTCTGCTGGCTGGGGCTGAGGTCAGGGTTCTGAGGATGGAGAGAACCTTCACCAAATTTAACCAACAAGCATTTCTGATTCATCAGTAGGGAGAAGCAATCCAGCTAATCATTGTTGAGGCAAAGGATAGGAATTGGAAGTCTGGCCTTGTCCTATGTAGTCAAGGGGTACAAGTGATATTAATGTCCCTTCCAGTTCCAAGTGCAGTTTAGCGCTTTGAGAATATTATTCAGAGATTCTCTTATAGCAGTCACATTTTTACCAGTGTTACATGACACATCTAATTCATATGGGGAAAGGGGGACCTGGCAGTAAGCTGTTTTTGATCACACTGAAGGGTGAGGAGTCTTTCTTTCTTTCTTTCTTTCTTTCTTTCTTTCTTTCTTTCTTTCTTCTCTCTCTCTCTTTCTTTCTTTCTTTCTTTCTTTTTCTTTCTTTCCTCCCTTCCTCCCTCCCTCCCTCCCCCCCCTTTCTTTCTTTGAGACAGTCTCTCTCTGTCACCCAGGCTAGAGTGCAATGGCGCAATCTCGGCTCACCACAACCTCCACCTCCCGGCTTCAAGCAGTTCTCCTGCCTCAGCCTTCCCAGTAGCTGGAATTACAGGCACTAGCCACTGTGCTCGTTTTTGTATTTTTTTAGTAGAGACAGGGTTTCGCCAGGTTGGCCAGGCTAGTCTCGTACTCCTGACCTCATGATCCACCTGCCTCAGCCTCCCAAAGTGCTGGGATTAAAGACTTGAGCCACTGCACCCAGCCATGAGGAGTATTTCTTTAATTTTCATTATTTTCCAGGAGCTCAGACCTCAGGTAAAATTCAACCTTGACAATATGCATTCTTTATATGTAATGTTCATAGATAGCTATAATATCATTTGTCCATAATATCAGAATGATGGAGGCATGTCTTAAGACTCATTTATGATAGTGCTGCAAATCACATAGATATTCAAACAATATTAAACATTGCCTCCAGATAAGAATACTACTTGGCTAAAAGACAATAAGGCAATGTAATTATTACACAACTGGAAACACACTCAGATTCCCAGTTTACCTCTCACAGTAGAACTTTTAAAAGCAATCTGGACAGTAGGATTTAGTGGTAAGTTTGGTCCTTCATATTTTAAATTTCAAAAAACCTCCCATATTAAAGGACAAATATCCCTTAAGCCTCTCATTCAGCTAGTTTCCTGTGTATAAGAAAAGTAACATACTAATCCTTTTATACCACTTTTTTCATAAAGTTATATTTTATTCACCTAACACTGGTAAAAATGTCACTGCCATAAGAGAATCTCTGAATACTATTCCCAAAGCACTAAACTGCACTTGGAACTGGAAGGGACATTAATATTACTTACCACCCCCCACCAGTTGTTTTTCCAGATGAAAACACTGGAGGCACATTGTGTTGATGTGCTGAAGTCCACATAGCCTGTTTGTCATGCTGTCATTTCTCCCACAGGACAGCCCTTCAAATGATAACACAGACGGTGTCTGTCACCACAGTCTGCCGTCTATTCTTGGATCTGCATCTGCAGATTCAACCAATCCATAAAAAATATTTGGTGGAAAAGCAGTAAAAAATAACAATAAATGTAAAACATAATGCAAATTTTAAAATAAATATGAACAAGTATTAACATAGCTCTTACCTTGTAGCAGGTATTACAAGTCATTTAGAGATGATTTAAAGTATACAGTAGGATGTGTGTAGGTTATATGCAAATACTGTGTCATTTTATATCAAGGACTTGAGTGTCTGCAGACTGTCATATCCATGGGCATCCTGGAACCAACCCTCCTCAGATCCTCAGGGACGACTCTATATTATGTTATATAACTAAATTAAAACATATGACTTGTGCCATTTCTTCACTGGTAAAGCTTTTCGATGAACCAACTGAATCAAACCTTTCAGCATATAAAATGAACTGAAATAAATCAAAATTCTAAATCCTAAATCCAGCCCATGAGGCTCACTGGGACCTGGCTGCCACTTTTCTCAGTTCTGTCTCCCCACTCCTGCCCCAACTTAGTGTGGCCCAGCCTCAACATGATGCCAGGGGCATTCTCCCTCTGAGTCCAAAACATTCTTAGTTGCAAATTGTTGTGTACCTGTTCTAACTTTCCCATTGTATCCTAACAACACATTCTCTATTTTTTTTCCCCCATCTTATGTTAGGTTCAATACTATGATCCTGAGCTGCATCTTTTTCTTTTCCTCATAGAACATGTCAAAATCACATATTTATTTTTGTCATCAAGTCTTTGGTATATGTCTTCGTCCATTTTCTGTTGCTATAATAGAATACCACAGTCTGGATAATCTATTAATAAAATAGTTTATAAAGGGCTCATGCTTCTGGATGCTGGGAAGTCCAAGAGCATGCCACCAGCATCTGGTCAGGGCCTTCTTGCTGCCTCACATGGTGAGAAGACAAGAGCATGCATGTCCATTCGGATCTCCTTCTCTATGAAACCACCAGTCCTATCAGGGTGACCCCTCTGCAATGACCTCATCTAATCCTAGTTACCTCCCAAATGCCCCACTTAAAATCAATATATGAACTTGGGGATGAAGTTTCTAACCACATGAAATCTGGTGGACACATCCAATATTTTTTGAATGTTTAAATAAATGAGTGTATTCAATATAATGGCCTCCCCAAAAGTAGAAAATTTATTTGTTAATTATTTTTTAATTGACCGTCTTTGTCTATAAAATGAAGAGGAGGTTTTTTCTCCGCAGACATTAGAGTCATTTTAATGGCTTCACAGTATTTCACTTTCCATTAACATAATTGAGGCTGTTAGTTTTTATCCAGGTTTTTGCATTTGTAACACTGCATCAGTGAACATCTTGTACATGCATATTTGTATAGCATTTCCTTAGCATAAGTTCCTTCAATTTGAATTACGAGATACGCATTATGTTGGTGTATTTTCAGTCAATACATTACTTAATGAATTATATAAAAATACTTGCATATGCTTTGCTTTAAAAATAAGTCTATATTTTTTCTAGGATTCACATCCAAATAATAGCCAATATTAATGAACAACCTTTACATATAGATATTGGAGATGTTTTAAAAACCTCTTGGAGAGTTAATAAGATGTACCTCTTTTTACAGTACTCATATGACTTTTTATACATAAGGGTGACTATAGGACTCTATCAGTGGTTTTCTTTTAGAAGTCTCCATGTGGTATTATTTTATTGTGAGGAAATATAGTTGTTCATTAGTGCTCATGGTGATATTTATGTAAAATAAATAAACACACTTTTATGCTGGTGTGTATTTCCCCTTTTACTCAGTTATTTACCATGACTTTTTTTTACCCAAACATACATTTTAAATATTGATTTCTGTTCATGAGCTGCATCAGAAATTCTCCAATCTGTGTTAATTAATATCCTCTAAAGCCTGTAGTTTACACACCACACTTTGTGCAAATACTGGCATTAAACAGTCCTGTAACATATAAATGCATAGGAGGTCTTGGCGGGATCTTTTTTCTTACTTGATTAAGGCAGCCCCTGATCACTGACAAACTTGTCAAAGCCTCTGTGATCTAAAGACCTTGAATAAAGTCACAGCAGAGAGAGAAAAAAATCACACAAAGCCTTTTGCTAATATTAAAATGTTTGAAATAACTGGCTTAATCTCAACCTTGAGGCAAATCAATGATTTCATACCAAGAGGCTGCTCCATTATATGCCTATCCTCAGAAAAGTGAAAGGAAAAGCAATTAATCCACCACTTCTGAGGAAAAGGGTCCATTTTCCCTGACATTAGACTGGCCATTCGATAAACTGAGCTATATTTAGTGACGAAGATGGGGATGGACCCCCAGGAGTTGGGGAGTGAGGAGGAAAGGCTGCCTTTCTCCTGGTCATCATCCTTTTACCCCTGCAAAGGAAAGGAAGGCAGCCCCCGCAGAAGAAGGGGACAGTAGCCAGGCATGGGAGGGGAGCTGCACAGGCCCTGAGCACACAGCCTTCAACAGGCACTGCAGGTCAGCAACAGTGCCGTGAGCTAGGCTCAGAAAGTAGGAGTCAGGCGATGCAGAAATCGTCAGGCTAACCAAATCCCTATATGGCTGCTCATACCCTACATACCCCTCGTTTTGCATAATCCTGAGATAAAGCCTCTCCTTTTCTGCGAAAGTGATACTTTATTCTGACACTACCTTAGAAATTGACTTTCCAAGGGCCGTGAAATTAACCTCCCTGAGAGGTTAAGGGGTATGGAAGTGGTCACGGTGACAGACCCCCATCTCTAGGTGACAGGTGATGACACTATGATACTGTGGACACAGCAGCCTCAACCCAGCCAGGCCCTTATTAGTGAGGTGGGGCCAGAGAAATTACAGAGCACTACATTTCCTTAGTTTTCCTTCTGTCTTCTCTGGGAGAGATTTCCTTGTTTAATTCATATGTATTTTTCTCTCTGGGATGTAGTTAATCATTTGGGACAGTGGGTCAGGTGGTTAAATTAGGCTTCCTGGTTTGTGAATGAATAGGTTACTCTCTAATTTCACAATACCAAAACCTCAGCATATTCAGTATTAACCTATTGAATGGGATTACCACACACGTATAATTTTCCTAAGACCATGCTATGTGTATGGCTGTTATTTTCCCAAATGATCAAATTGTGATATTTCACTGTCCTAGATATAGATCCAGCAGGCAGCTGATACTGTCTGCTCTGTCTTTCCAGGATTCCCTCTCACACCTTCTCACTTTGTTGCAGTTCTGAGTATAAATAAAATGCAGTTCCTCATCTGAAAAGATTTTGGGGAATTAGGGAACACCACTGCTAAATTTTTTCTCAATGACTTCTTACTCATTTAAAAAGTATGCTTATCTATTTAGGTAGCGGAACTTCGCATTCTCTGAAATCAATTTGTAATTACAAACACTATTTATAACACTGGGACAATAAATTTGGTTTTCCCTTTCAGAAAGTAAAGTTTCTTCATAAACAATAAGAAATGTTAGTACTTCAGTTTACATGGAAGGTGATCAGGAGGGTTGGCTTCTGTATTAGGGAGGTTCTCTCAGCTCTCTGAAATATTTTCTTTGGAAACTAACTGGGTTTACAGGAGAGAGAGAAGGAGAGGGAGAAAGGAAAAGGAGAGAGAGAGAGGGAGGCATATTTTTCTGAGGTTTCCAGTGAGGAGTGAATTTCCTCTTAATTTCTGAGAAAGCTGATAAGCTATCTATGGAATGACGTCACCACCTCCAGCATTTGTAGTACAGGAACCATCAGTCCAATGAATTTACATTACATTGGGGAGACAGGTGTCTGAACCCACGATTTTACTTTGAAATATTTTTTATGAGATAGAAGATCAGAAAGCTACAACAGAGATTTTAAGTTATTTTTCAGGTGGGCATGCATAGAATTTTTATAAAGTACTGCTTTAAAGAGCCATGGATACCTTCTCTTCACTGTGACTTGGTTTGCCTGGTGCAGGATAGGAGCAGTGAATTAACAGTTTCTTGTCGAATGCAATTCATTGGCATGACAGCAAAGCAAGAATGAGATTCTCTCCAGGCTGTTATTAGATTTCTGTGACCCTTCTGTATTGTTCACAGTTGTGTAGATTCCTATCTTCAAGTTATGTATGCTGTTCTGTATTAGAACATGAAATTGAAGTCAGTAGATCAGTCCTAGGGGACACATTGTTCTGACTAACAGTCTCTGGTGAGCATTATTCAAATTGTCATCAGAGCAATCACTAAATATAAGTGGAGCAAGTGAGGAAGTTGGTTATCAGCTGAGTGCCTTCCTCTTGGCTCTTCCCCTGGCTCCTCCCAGACTTCAAGACCAGCTCGCCTCTTGCAGGATTATTTCAAAGAGGGTGTGCTTCTTCCCACTTGCTTCTAGCCAAGGAGCTGGCTTGGTATACAGCAAATGCAGCCAGCTACATCCTGCTCTGTGAACCGTCACTGTTGTCATACTTCTTGGCTCATGCCAACAGATAGACACACTTACAGTTAATTTGAGTATTCATTGGCTCCATATAGGCCAATAATATAAAAATTGCTTCGGTAAGATATGCACATGCATATATACATATGTAATGATTTGATTTCAACGTACAACCTTGCTATTCAAAGTTGTGTTTATTTGCACTTCAGTTTACCTTTGCAATAATAGAACATAAGAATTGTCTGGTACCCAGGCTGTGAAAAGGGATGCACATTCAATTACATTTCCTTCAATAAAGGAATGTTTATGGAGTGCAGGCTCTGTGGCAGAGTGGTTCTAAGTACTCAGATGTAATGGTGAAAACAACAGGCAGGATTCCCAGACTCATGGAGCTGACCTCATAGTGGGAAAGATGGCCAGTAAGCAAGTAATTAAATTAATTTGTTATATAGTTTGAGCTAGTTATGAGTCCATACAGAAATGTCAAAATGATCGAAAGGATACAGGTATTGGTCATTTGTCCAAAAACAGACTATTTCTGAAAGGCTTCTCTAAGTTGAGTCCTGGATAGATTGAGGGAACTAGCTGTGCAATGTTGAGAGGAATGGTGGAAAGGAAGAGGGAATGGCAAGTGCCAAGGCCGAGAGCAGATATTGAGTTTGGTGTATGTGGCTGTAGAGTGGCTGGATCTGGGAATGAAGTGGTGATCTGGGAGAGAGGCAGGGGCAGATGTGTGTGAAGAATGTGCATAGGTAGCCATCAGCGGGTGCTGAGCAAAGGAATAATGGGCTCTAATTCATGTTTCTAAAAGAGCACCCCAGCATCTGTTGGAGACATGGCTCAGGCAGGCTGAAATGGATGCAGTGGAAGTAGTTCTGAGATTCCAGGCAAGAGCAAGTGCTTGTGTGGGTGAGGCTTGTGTCATTCTGAAGGTGGTGAGAGGTGGTCTTATTCTGGAGTGATCTTGAAGATAAAACCTACAGTATCTGTTGATGGATTAGAGGCTGAATATGATGGAAATAGAGAAATTAAGGATGAATCATAGTTACTTGAACACCTGGGTGACTGGGGGTGTTTTTGTTGGGATGGGGGAGACTAGGCAGAAGCAGGTTTTGTTGAGGAACAATCAGGGATTCTAATTTGGACATAGTAATTTAGAGATGGCAAGGCAGATGAGTCAGGGAGACAATTTGCTGTACAAATCTGCAGCTCAAACCTGGAAACATAAATTTAGCAAAAAGCAAAGGGTAGATACCTAAGCCATAGGACTGAGAAGATCACTTGAGCAGCAAGTATGGATAGAAAACAGAAGTGGTCCCATAGACTGGACTGTGATACCTTCCATTGTTTAGTGGTGTACAAAAGATCCAGCATACAACACCGCAAAGCAGCAGCTACCGGTGGTACGTGTGGAAGCTTGTGGCCAGGCTGATGTTACTGTGGGATCTATTCTCAGTGATGGTACTTGAGTCCAAATATCTGGAAGGATTTTGAAAAATCAGAACAGTGTAAGATTGGAGCTCTATTTAAAGACACCTGGAAATAATGTTTGTAATCCGATAAGTAAAGTACAATATTGGACTCTGCTAGGCATTAGGTAGAGCGAATTTTCATGTTTTCACCTCATTAAAGTGAAGATTCTTAATAAGCTTTGAATAGCTCTTTGAAGGTATTTATAACTTCAATCGGCTCACATATTTATCAGACATTAATTTCAAACCATTTAACGATCTTTCGGCAAAGTGAGATGAGAGATCAATGGACTAAGAACTTTTTTCCCTAAATTTCTTGTTTTTCATTTTAATGAATCATAACTTTTTTTTTTCAAATTTTAAATGAGCGTTCACATTTATACAGGAAAGGATTAGTTCTGGGACTGTCATTACCAATATTTGTCATTTTTGAAGGGGGAGAGAAGAGTCTCTGTCCCTGTCTGTACGTGTGGTTGACCAACTAACATCGGGGACCCACTTATACTTTGCATCTCAAATGTAATGCTCCAGATTTCTGTCTCCCACAAAATATACTCCAAGAAGCCAATTCCACAGCCCTTATGATGAATTTCTATTTTGAATTTTGAACTTAGTGATTTTGTGGTTTGTACATTTCAGTTGAAACATGTCTCTCTAAAGCATACCTGCTTAAATAGAAATAAAGACTAAAGGCTTCTCTCTTATTATATGGTTCAATCCCTCTTGTAATTTGCTTTATGCCCAGGTCCTTGAATGAGCTCAGTGTAGTGAAGTTCCTACACCTTCTATTTGGAGAATTCTCTCTACGATAAACATTGTGTCTGCACATTCACCACCAAACATGAGAAAATAACCCTCACAAGAAGACATTGATGTCACTCAGGTCACTAAGTAGTTAGTTGTTTTTGTTTTTTTTTTAAACGGAACTACTGGTTTTTAAAATACAACATCCTTTGTCCATCTTTTTGGACTTCCTCCAAATTTCAATAGAGGAACACAACCTTAGTGTTTTCTGTCCAGGAGGCATGCAAGTTTTCTGTATGGACACTAGGGATGGTGAGAATGCATTTGCCAGCTTTGACTAAGTAGCTAACTTCACTTTTGCTTTTATGTCACATAGGGGATAAGAATGATAGAAGGCTAGTGCATTTTTCCCTACTATGTTTTTCAAGTTTAAGAGCGAGGGGAAGAGAGTAAGATTAATTAATGTCAAATTAGACCTCAGCTTTGTGCGTTCAGGTAGAGGTCAAGCACAAAGTGAAAATCAACACCATAATTTCATAATGTGGGACTCACATATTTGAGCCATTTCTAAAGTAAAACAAGTGTTTGTGGGTGTCAGATTTATTGATCATTGAGAGAGTCTCTTACATTTAAACTATAATTGGATATGTTTTGGGTTTTCAAAAACCATGATTTTCAGGAACTGTGTTCTAATGGATATAGATATAAACGTTAGAGAGAGAGAAAAAAAGTAGCTAAATTATTCCAGATAATGAAAAGCAAGAGAAAATTTGCAGTAGTTTGGTTTATTACATTAAGGTGGGGGAAAAATCCCTTATTTTCAGAGTGTTGCATAGCTAAAAATGAATGCAATAGCCAATGACTAAAGAGTGTGGATGTTAAGAGAATTAACACACACACTAAAATTTGGACTTTATTACAGAGAAATCATACCAACTACATAAAGATGCACATATGCAGAAGACTGTATGCCGGTCCCATACGTATACTAGGATAATTAAGTAAAGTTAAATGTAGATATATACACTGGTTATCCACTGTGCTCCTCCGCCTGCAAGAGAGCCAGCCAGGCAGCCAGCCGGCTGTCAGCACTTTCTGGCCGATCATTAGCGCGGCAAGAGAATGAACTTCTGTGCTCAGGATCATTAGGATTTGCTCATCAGTAGCAGCATATACCAAGGAGGAGAACAGAGCCATGACTGATTTTGAAGAGTTGATTTGGCCTGAGCCAGTGGGTGAAGCAGTGAGCCGCCCATGCCCAGGAATTCTTAGGCTCAAGTTAATCTTGTTGTACTCATGGAGTCTTCGGGCGGTTCACGACTTCAAGAGATTGAGAACAGCCTGGCCAACATGGTGAAACCCCGTCTCTACTAAAAATACAAAAAATAGCTGGGCGTGGTGGCGGGCGCCTGTAGTCCCAGCTACCTGGAAGGCTGGGACAGGAGAATCGCTTGAACCCAGGAGGCGGAGATTGCAGTGAGCCAAGATTGCGGCACTGGACTCCAGCCTGGCAACAGAGTGAGGCTCCATCTACAAACAAATAAACAAACAAACAAAATTCTTGGTGTTCCCCCTGCACAAATCCCTCCCAAATGTCTTTGCAGAATTTCTCCCAAATTGCAGTAATTTGACCCACATGGCTCTGCTCCTAAGGACTGGTTTCATGCTTGTCGTGTGCCTTTCCCATTACAGTGCCATTGTGGAAGGAGGAGGCCTAGGACCCCAATCTGCAGCACCCAGGAAGGGGTGCAGCGCGGCCTTGGAGGGGAGCGCTCTCTCCTTTCTGGTGCCTGCGTGTCTCTGTCTCTCTCTCTGTATCTGTCTCTGCCTCTGTCTTGTCTGCCTGTCTGTCTCAAAGTGCACAGCCCTGACTATTATTTTTCTGCTTTTCTCAGTATCTCTTTTTTTATGAGTCTTTTCTTTCTTAGGGAAAGCACTGACTCTTTCTCCTTAAGTTCTTTCTAACCTGCCCAGTTTGATCAATTTTATTATTACTATTATTATTATCATTTAACTTCTTAATGCCTTCTCCCTACCTGTATGCAGTAGATCCCCCTGGGGGATCATTGCTTTCCACTCTTTCCATTTGTATATACATATGGTTTCCTAAACATATATGTTTACAAAATAAAATAATAAAAGTATAAATATATAATAAAAGTATATATATACACATACATATATATATACACAGCCCTACATTAACGCAGTCATTTCCTGTAGCCAGCAGTTTATATTCGTTAATAACTATTTCCCAGGTAAATCCACATTGTCCTTTTATATGAGATTTCCCCATATATGTTTTCTGAAGTTAAACACATCAGCTACATCTACTGTCAATTTTGTTATTGTGGGTTGATACAACAAAATCTTCAATCAAAGCACATTTATTAAGCCTCTGCTGTGTGTTCAGCATTGGAGTTGGCTCCATGGAGAGTGCAGAGATGAGAGGAGCTCCAAGGTGCACCATATTGGGGAGGAGCAGGGGAGATGTGCACAGCAGAGATCTCAGGTTCTGCAGGTCTCTTTGGCCACATCAGTGTCAGGTTAGTATGAAAAAGAAGGTTACATTAACTTAAAAATGTTTAAATACTTTTCAAAATTCTGAAGATACCAAAGAGATGAAAGACGTTGTTCTGATATCTCAGCTTTAAAAATAGACCACAATAACACGTAAGCCTGAATTTCTCAAGTTCAACAGGTGCTATGGTTTGAATATGGTTTCTCCTCACAGAAGCTCATGTTTCTTGGTCACCAATGTAGGTGTGTTGGTTTAAAGGTGGTGGGAACTTTAGGAGGTGCTTGGTTCATAAGGTATTTATGGTCATGGATGGATTAATGCCATCTGACAAGAGTGGGTTCTCACTTTTGAGGGACTGGATTAGTTTCTATGAGAGCGGGTTGTTATAAAGTTCAGTCACTTTTTGTGTTTTGTCTTTTGCACCTGCTCACTCATAGATATGCTCTCACCACATGATGCTGTCTACCATGTTATGATGCAGCCCAGATGGGGCTGCCCAATCTTGGACTTCCCAGCCTCAAGAACTGTGAGCTATATAAACATTTTCTTTTTAAATTACCCAGTCTCAGATATACTGTTATAAACACAGAAAATGAACCAAGACAACAGGCCTTCTCTCCCAAGAACACCAGGAGTTTTGGCTACCACTAACACAGGGCATCTCAGATGAGTATGGTTTTTTATAGAATTTGATCAGCAAATGGCTTTCCACTGTGTAAAACTCTTATAGCAGCTCAGAGCAAGATGGCTTGGGCCCCAGGGATTGCAGCAACAACCTTAATTTCCTGCCATCATTTTCTCCCTAGGGCATATAATACCAGAGTAGCTGGGTCAGGGTGGGTCCGTGCCCAGAAAGAGGATGCAGCATCATCCAGTTCCCCAGTCCTACTTCCCTCCAGATAGATTCCTTCCAGAAGGCTTGCATCCTCTCTGTTAATTCCCTTTGATTGGCTTCTCTCCTCCAACTGGGAAACTATAAATGACGGAACGGATTAAGCTTTTTCTCCAACTTGTCTTTCCCCACGTGCACATTAGTGGATGTAAATTCAGTCGTGGGTCACTTTTTGAGGGGGATGCATTCTGAGCAGTCCACCATTAGGTGATCTTGGCATTGTGCGAACATCATGGAGTGGACTTACACAGACCTGCATGGTATAGCCTAGCACACACCTAGGCTACATGGTACAGCCTGTTGCTCCTACGCTGCAAACCTGTACAGCACGTGAATGGACTGAATACTACAGGAAATTGTAAGACATTGGCAAGTTTTTGTGTATCTAAACATAGAAAAAGTACAGTAAAAATACAGTATTATAATGTTATAAAACTACCATTGTATATGCAATCCATTGTTAACCAGAACATTGTTATGCAGTTCTGTATACTCAGTGTATCTGTGTGCCAAATATAGCTCAGCTTGGTCTTAGCTTAAATCCTACTAAGTCAAATAAAATATTGTGAAAAGATAAGGAAAGGAAAAGAAAATATTTTTTGGATATGGAGGAGTATCTATGAGGGGCCATCGACTCAAAGCTTATTGTGGTGGTGGAAGGCACAACCAGGAGGTTGAGTGACTAATTTCAGATGCCAACACCACACCACGAACACAGCCAAATCAGTCTTTGTAGTCCTTCCTTCCATGTCCTTTAAAAACGGATACATTGGAATAGTAATGTTTATCTCGTATGATTCTTATCTCACATTACAAAATGACAACAACAGTTCTTGGAACATTGTTAATACACAATCCTAGGTAGGCAATGAAGAGTCAACAAATTTTACAGGTAGAGCTGTGGGAATGACATTTCAGGGGGAAAAACCAAGACATAAGAAAGAGATTCAAAGGTAGGAAAATGTGTAGTGTATTTGTAGAAAAGTAGACTGTGCTGTTTCTGGAGCATTGTGTGTGTGTGTGTGTGTGTGTGTCTGTAAGTTTGTGTGTATGTGTGTGTAGTGTGTCTATTTGGAATAAGCCAATATACACATATGTATAGATGTCAATAGATTTAATCAAGCATTGATTTAGTCAAATACCAGCCTGTAGAATTCTTCATCCCAATTTTTAGTTTTGTTTACAAGCATATCTAGGAGTTCCAGCCTGTCACAATTACTGCAGTTTATACTGCTGCTACTAATAGTGCTATTAGCAGTGCTATTATTATGATTAACTGCCTCTACTGAGCTCTTATTACATGCTAGCCACATGCCAAGAGTGTCAATCCCATGAAATTCTTGAAGTGCCCTCCTATTATGATCTTCACTTCACATATATGAAAACTAACAGTGAGGTGAAGTAAACCAGCCACATGTATTAGTCATTTTTTGCTATGTAATAAATTACTACCAGTGTAGTGGCTTCAAACAACACCCATTAATGATCTCACAATTTCTGTGAGTCAGGTCCCGCATTTCCGCAGGTCTGACCCGCAGACGTTGTGGGCAGTGCTTAACTGCATCCTCCACTCAGGGTCTCGCAAGGATGAATCAAGCATTAATTGGGCCATGTTCCTTTCTGCAGTTTGGGATTCTTTTTTCACACTGACATGATTTTTGGCAGAATTCATTCCCTGAAGTTGGAGGACTGAAGTCCCAGCTTTCTTGCTGGCTGTCAGCCACGGTTGCTTTCAGCTCCTTGAGGCTCCTGCAATGCCCTGACGTGTGGGACTCTCAACATGGTAGTTCACATCTTTGAAGCGGTCGGAAGCTCTACCTCCATATCTTCGTTTCCACAAGATCTGGACTGTTTTTCTATGGGAGCTTCTCTGATTCGATCAGGCCGACCCAGGGTATCTCCTCTTGGATTAACTCAAAATCAACCAATTTCAGACCTTTTGCACATCTACAAAAATCCTTTATTTTTGCTATTTAATATAACCTCCTAATAGGAGGATATCTGATCATTTTTACAGGTACCACCTGTACTCAAGGGTTACACAGGACATGTATATTAGGGGGCTGGAATTTTGGGGATTGTCATAGAATTCTGCCTCCTATGTTGTCCAAGGTTGTAAAACTAAAAGGTTGTTATTCAAACCAGAACCAATGTTTTACCCGTAACACATTGCATTAAATTTACTTTTATCTTTTTCATCCTTTGTATCTTATCCTCCAACTGGTACGTCATCTTAGAAAGTGTATTAACTGTTAGATAAGATTATGTATGATTGAATTAGTATCTGAATTCTCTATACCTTTAATGTTCTGTTGATTCTTTTGAAAATCCTTTCTTTTTAGGGATTATGTCCTTGTCAAACCCAGACTGCAAAGTGAGAAAGCAAAGACTTATCATCTTACATTTTTTCCAAATAATTTGCATCTGCTAAAAATCTTTTTCTGAACTTACTGAGTTTTACCTGAATATTTACATCTCCTCTCTTCTGCCCACTAGTATTCTACTGTAAGCTTCATATATTTTTCAATCATCTTATTTTGAGTAATGAAATAATGCCAGAGAAGCATAGTCTATGTCAAATTATGGCTTGGGAGACTGAGGTATTTGGCTGATGATTTTGGAGCAGTTGAGCCTAGCTCTGGCCATACCACTGTGGCATCACAGGAATGTTCAGAGTTCTCTGCTGCTCCAAATTTAATTGAAATCTGTGAATTACTGAATAAAGCATGCTTATTTGAGGAGTTTAATAGCTTTGGTTTAAGATAGCAGAGTGAGAAACCAGGGCTTCAGGAATATCTTATTACTGTTCACAGTCCAGTAAATTTCATTCATCAGTCAGGTTACTGTCACAGCAATGACACATACACTCAGTGACAAACAGACCAACTGAAGAAGGTCTTTTTCATTTTGCTGCAAATTCAGTGTCATCAACTAGCAGCAAATGCAAGATACTGAACTGGGCACTAGGACTGAGGCGAACAAGGAAGAAAAGAAATAATTCCTTACTCACTAAATGAATACACATCATGGGAAGAAACATAGGCAGAATATGCATTTTTGTGCATTAGTCTTAAAAAAGAAACTATACCAGTAGGAACCAATCTTTCACACCAAAGCATTCTGATATCATGAGGGAAGATTTTCTAACAAGGCATCAGATTGGTCACATTACCATTCTCCTCTCTGTACTCATCTAACTCTTTGAAAATAAACACTCACCAGAGAATGGGATAGCTGGCCAAAGCCACGCAGGATAATTTAGCTCAATACATTCACAATATATCCCATTTCAAGAGGAGAGTGAAAAGATGAATGGTAACGTTTATTGGGAACTTAGTTTCTATCTGCCTGTTTCTTTCACTGCAAATCCTGCTGAAATCCATGACTCCAAATTTCAATCATTCGATGAGTGTCGCCTTTTTGAGTACTTTTCCCTGATTGCTGCCTGCCCCTCCCCTTGGCTGCGCCATGAGTAGACCATTCTGTGTCCATGTGGAGTTCAGTTTCCTGACCTCTGCCTTGAACTTGCATCTTGACTTTTTTTTCATTGATTGGTTTAGTCTCCCTTTTATCTTTGTTACTGGTTGGGTCTGTGATTTGAGAAACTACCTGCTGGGTTGTGCTCACTGTATAGGTGACAGATTCCTTCCTACCTGGTTTGCTGACCTCTGCTTTGTACTTGAATCTTAACTTCTTACCCTTGCTTGATTTAGTCACTCCCTTTCATTTATGTTGAAATTTTTTCCCCCATGAACTCTGGCCTTGCTGGGCTCATACCTGAAGATTCCAGACGGTAGTTGCCTGTTTACTCCCTTGTTCATTTCTTTTGCTATGCAGAAATATTTTATTTATGCAGGTTTAATTAGGTCCCTCTTGTCAATTTTTGCTTTTGTTCCAATTCCTTTTGAAGACTTGAGCATACATTCTTTACCAAGGCCTATAATGGGAATGGTATTTCCTAGGTTTTCTTCTAGGATTTTTATAGTTTGAAGTCTTACATTAAGTCTTTAATCCATCTTGAGTTGATTTTTCTGTATGGTGATAGGTAGTTTTCTGTATCGGAATCACCATACAGAAAAATGAACTCCAAGATGGATTGTCTTTAATCCATCTTGAATTTCATTCTTCTGTATATTTATAGCCTGTTATCCCAGCACCATTTATTGAATAGGGAGTATTTTCCCCATTGCTGATGAGACAATTTTAATATATGAGAGGTTATACACAGATTATAGGCAAATACCACATGATGTTGTATAAGGGTGTTGAGCACTGTTGGATTTTGGTGTCCATAGGAGATCTTGGAGCCAATCCTTTATGTATACAAGGGAGCAACTGTACATGCCTGGCAAGGGTATTTTATTTTATTTACTATTCTCCGACATCATTAAAGGCAAATACTATTAGCCCTATTTTATATGTAAAGAAACTAATCATTTAATCTCTAAACTGTATTTACTCATGGATCAAAGAATCAAATCAAGGAAACACTAATGAATCTAAACAAGTGTTTTAATTGAAGATATCCATTGGTGAAATGGAGAAGGAAAGATATTATCTCCCCGAAGTATGTTTTTTTTTTTTTTCTCCATGCTGCGGAGGACAATTGGATGATGCACAAGTTTTTTCATCTTTATTTTAAAACTCAAGTGCATTTTCTACCTAGTGTTGCCTTTTACTGTTCATTCTGAATAAAAATCATCTCTGGCAGAAAGAAGATATAGTATCTATGCAAAGATCCAGCTGGCCTGAGTTTGCAGTTTGCAGTTTAACATAGAAATGAAATAAAGCCAGTAATGAACAGTAGAGGAAGGAGAAGAGCTACAGTGCAGGTGGCTTGTCAGTTTTTATTAATTTTTCTAGACAGGTAGTCACCTATGCAGTATTAGATAAAGAAGTGTTTGACAGATTTCTGAATCCACTAGGTTCTAGTAGATTTTGTGAAAGTTTCTGTCAGAGCAAGTGGAGTCTTTGGCTGATTTCTTATTTTATTTATTTATTTAGACAAGAACTCTCTCTCACCCAGGCTAGAGTACAGTGGCAGGATCATGGCTCACGGTAGCCTTGACCTACTGGGTTCAAGCGATTCTCCCACCTCAGCCTGCCAAGTAGCTGGGAGTACAGGTGCATGCCACCATGACCAGCTAATTTATTTATTAATTTATATTTTTTATTTAGGTAGAGACAGGGTTTCTCCATGTTGCCCGGGCTGGTCTCAAACTCCTGGGCTCAAGTGATCCACCTTTCTTGGCCTCCCAAAGTGCTGCGATCACAGGCGTGAGCCACCATGCCGAGGCGTGTAACTAAACAGGCATATGGTTGGCAACTGAGAAACAGAAAAGAAGAAGATGGATGTTCTTTAATTCACTGCCACGGAGGAGCAAGAGTGGAGGCCCATGTGCATTATCTACCACCCCACTTGTGGCACCAGGTCCTCACACAGGGAGCTTCACTGTCAGGGTCCTGGCACTGTCTCAATGTCACCCCACAAAGTAGGGTGCTTTCTACTCCTGGAATGCTTATTCTCTGTCCACTCAACTGATACCTTAGTCTCATGAATCTTTTAATGAATGGTTTCCATACTTTGCTATGCATCCAATTTCTCTGATAAACTTAAAAATTAATAACTAATACACTGAATAGATAACTCATGTCCAATCCCCAACCCCAGATAGGTGGATTTGCTCAGAGGCACTCCAGAATAGGCCTCGCTGTTTCCAGCCCCAGCTGCCATGCTCAGCAGGACTCTAGCCTGCCACACACCTCAGGGTTCTGCCCTCTGCAGCGTGCACTAGACAGTGCTGGGCTTCCCACACCTAGTGAACGAGTCATGACAGCCTCCTGATGTCATGACTCTAGGGCTTGGGGCCCCTCTCAGCAGGAGCACAGGCTGCACGCAGGAGCTCTCCACCCCTGCTGAGCCACCACCATCATGCCTGCTGCCAAGTGTCCTTCCCCAGAGGGGCTTCCGCAGGGAGCGGCCTGGTCAGCACCGCCTTCCAGAAAGCACCTCCATCACACTGCTGTCCAGCAAGTGCTTCCAGAGACACTAAAGTTTATGAACAGTGGTCCTTCCTCTGGAGGGCTATGGCTGGCTGTTCCCACAGCAGCTCGGTCCTCTGAAAGGCTGACCTGTCACCCCAGCGTGCAGTTCTGTGCTGGAGCTGTGTGGGACATGTCTACCTCTTAATCGCACCCTAAACCACCTGTTTCTTTTTCATAGAGATTCTGCCAGACTTTTATCTCACACCCCTGCTCACCTCCTCCTTAGAAGTAGGATAAATTAAGGATTCCTAGATGCTGTTAGCAGGGAGAAAGGATAGGGAAGAAAGGTGAATCTTGCTTACTTATTGAGAGACAACCCCAAGCTGGAGGCTTAACAATACCATGATAGTGTTTTTTTCTCCCTCGCGCTAATAGGAATTGTGCTTCTCAGTAGAATCTTACATATTCCTCTAATTGATGTATTTATTAATAGTCTTTTAAAAATTTAAAACTGGGCATGGTGGCTCACACCTGTAATCCTAGCATTTTGGGAGGACGAGGCGAGCAGATCACTTGAGGTCAGGAGTTCGAAACCAGCCTGACCAACATAGTGAAACTCAGGAGGGAGGCAGAGTTGGGAGAATAGCTTGAATCCGGGAGGTGGGGGTTGCAGTGAGCTGAGGTAGCACCACTGCACTCCAGGCTGGGTGACAGAGCGAGACTCTGTCTCAAAAAAAAAAAATTAAGTAGTAGGACCAAGTCTGAGAAGCCAGAGCAGTAAGGAGAAGAAACATGTGGATGCGTGTGTTTGTTTTTCCGCTTCCTTCTTCCCACCCCCACACAGAGGCTGTAGAAAGGGATGTGGAAACCATGCATATTAGGAGAGGGACTGAGGGGATCAAATGACTGGGCCTTGGTTCATGCAGCACATGAAGAATTTGTCAAGAGGTGCTTTTTACAGTTTTTCTGATATGAATCATTTTCCTTGATTAAGGAAAGATTCTTCAGTTGTAGAATAGCTGCATTAGTTGAGCATATACATTTATACAAGAATACTATATTTGTCTGTACACGGAAAATCGTGGTGTTTGCAGTATATCAATTAAGTATTAAAGTAGAACTAAGTCTATTGCAGGCTTCACCTGGTATAATTATCATGTCCTAATTATTACTGCCAGGTAAATTAAACCTAATAAGAAGTGTCAGTTTCTTCCAAAACCCAGGTTTTACCCCCAAAGTGATTTTCCTTACTTCAAATACATAACCAAAAGAAAGATTTCATTTTTAAATATCATTTTGCTGGCTGTCAAAATCATTGTAATACAACCTGGTCTCATCATCTCATGGTGGCCTCACTGTGTCCGTGAGCGGCTGTTCATCAAAGTGTCCTGGCTGTGTGGCCGTGTGGCTTTAACATTAAAGCCCAGTGATGGAGCTTCCCAGACACCGTCTGCGAGAGTCTAACTAGATCACATTCCTACCGCCAGATGGTTCGGACAGGTGATCAAACCATAGGTCATTTCCTGAAAAAGCCAGGCAAACTGGGTTTTTAAAAGAAGGACTTTTTACTGAAATTAGATTGTTTAATTAGTTTGGAAAATCTAGTTAGAAAGTGAAGATAGCCTTTCAGACAATGATAGTGTTTCCTGCAGTTGGTGGCCGCAGCTATTGCCCATCCTGTCCGTTTGTCCATTTGGGGTCCAGAAGGGTTTAAGTTCATTGCCCTTCAGTTTTTTTGAGACAGAGTCTCACTCTGTAGCGCAGGCTGGAGTGCAGTGGCGTGATCTCGCTCACTGCTATCTCCGCCTCCCAGGTCCCAGTTCAAGCAATTCTCCTGCCTCAGTCTCCTGAGTAGCTGGGATTACAGGCACGTGCCACCATGCCAGCTAATTTTTGTATTTTTAGTAGAGGTGGGGTTTCACCATGTTGGCCAGGCTGGTCTTGAACTCCTGACCTCGTGATCCACCGACCTTGGCCTCCCAAAGTGCTGGGATTACAGGCGTGAGCCACTGCCCGACATGCCTCTCATTTTTATTTCAGCTTTGCTCCTGTATTCAGTGATGCCCACCAAAAGCTTCATCCTCAACTCCAAAGCCAATTAGATAGAATAAACAATAATTTCAATAGTCTTAATACTATTAAAATAAGACTCTCCATTTTCTTAATGATGACACAAACATGGTGGCTATAATGTAAACTTCCCTGCATGATATGGTTAAATGAAGATTTATAACCAATTTACATTTAATCTGTTGACAACATTCATTTAGTATCACCAAATAACAGAAGCTGAGAAACATTTAGTTTAGAATCCTGACACTGTAAAAATAATTATCAAATTGCATGTCATTTTAATGGGCCTGGAAGAACATTCCTCATTATAGTGTCACAGAGATTAAGTTATTATAAGGCCAGTTGATTGTGATTTTATCTTTTGCAAGCTAAAAGACTTTTTTATACCACACCATTAGTTTCAAGTCTAGTTATTTGGTTCCTCCACATAATATTTACCGTTTTTATTCATCAACACCAGGGAGAATGCAATAAAATGTAGCCTTCACCTTCAAAAGAATTTAAAGCCTGGTAGGGGAGATAAAATTATCTATGGGATATTGTGAGATAGAATGTAGCTTATGACCCCTAAGAATGATGTAACTAAAATGTAATGGGCATTTAGGGGGAGGGGATTTACATTAAATGGAGGAATTAAGTAAGACTTCCTAGAGGAAGTGGTATTTCTGGGCCCAATAAGGTTGCGGATGGGGAAGTAGGATGAAATAAGGATTCCTAGATGCTGTTAGCAGGGATAAAGGATAAGGAAGAAAGGTGAATATTGCTTACTTATCGAGAGACAACCCCAAACTGGAGCCTTAACAATCTTCTCTCTCCTTAAAAATAAGACCCTAAAGTATAATTTACAAAAGGTAAAATTATAAAGCAAATATAAAGTGAACACATGTAAAAATTTTTATTTAATCTTTTAATGAATGAGGGACATCATAAGATACCATGACAAATTCAGAGAGCCTTGAGAAATTAGGGATCTATCTTTCTATCTATCTATCAACTAAGAAATTTTCACCAGGCCACACATTTTGGATGTTATCTGTTTCACTGGACAGAAATTATTTGCATATGTACTGGATAAAAGTCTACAAATATACAAGTAACTTCCCTGGAACCTTCAATCTGTGTCAAGAAGGAATTCATTCCCTTAGACCCGTGTTGCCCAAATTTGGATAACCACTGGACAGAACGGCTGTTTAAATTTAAATTAAACAAATGTAAATAAGATTTAAAAGTGAATTTCTTAGTTTCAGGAACCACCTTTCATGTGCTCAGAGCCACAGGTGACCAGTGGCTGCCAACCCCAACCAACTATACAAAGAGAACCATCCAATCCTGAAGAAAGGAGAGGAGGCAGTCTGTGCTGTGGTTTCTGTCTTGACTCTCTATGGGAACCATGATTCTGCTGCTCAAAACCTAGGGTACTGGAGATACAAAAGTTTAAGATGGTACAGCTGAAACAAAGTGCATGCAATTGTAAGTCACAGAACTCTGGGTGTTGAATTGGCCCCACCTCTAAACTTCCCTTCCCTTCCTGCAGGTGCCTATTTGTTTGATCTATTCCCCTTTGAAGGTCTTCCTACAGTGTCTCCTGGCACCTTGGTGTTCATGTGTGTATGCTGTACGTCTGAGACCTGAACCAAGCTCCAGAAAGATAGGGGATGTGTCCGGGGTCACCGCCTAACAGCATTGAGCCAACACTTTTTGATCTAGGGTGCATGGCTGCCTTCTGGCCTCCTAAGGGTATATGAGTGGATGCACCTGGATAGAACACAGGATCATGGGAAAGTGAAGCTAGAATAATTCCAGAACAGGACCTCAAAGAACTTTCAATGTAAGACTCTATTATAAAACTGCATATGGATTTACTTCTCACTATTCATATGTTTGTGTGTGTATATATATATTTTGAAATATTTTTACTATAGTAATAATTCTACAAAAAATATATACATATATATATTTATTTTTATTTTTTTAAGGCAGGGTGTCATTCTGTAGCCCAGGCTGGAGTGCAATAACACCATGTTAGCTCACTGCAGGCTTGACCTCCAGGGCTCAAGCAGTACTCCCACCTCAGCCTCCTAGCTATTCCTAGCTGGAGGTACAGGCGTGTGCCACCACATTCAGCTATTTTTTTTTGTTTATTTTTTGTAGAGATGAAGTCTCACTATGCTGCCCCAGCTGATCTCGAATTCCTGAGCTCAAGCTCAACTTGTCTCAGCCTCCCAAACTGCTGGGATGACAGCCATAAGCCACTGTGCCCAGCATCGTTTTACTATTGTAAGCATGCTAGGCTCCTTCCCAGTTGTGTATGCATTGTGAAATACCCTTCACGGTGCTTCGGAATACATCTCAGTGTCATTCGAGGATTTGAAAACTGTTAAAGGGAGGCTTGTCTTGATTATTTTATTATTTTCTCACAAACTACTAGTGTTGAGTGCACATGAGATTTCCCTCAATATTTGTTGTTAACATTATTGATAGATGGCATCTTGATAGGTTTTTAATATTCTTCTGTTTCCTTAGGACCACGACCCCACTTTCTAACCATCATTCTCCCTTTCCCCAACCAACCTGATCCTTTTTACAGACAAGATTTAAGTACATTTAGAAAGCTAGATACTGCCTGATAAATTATCAGTTTGTATCTTCATTTTTTTCCTATTGACTGCTAATACAGTCATGCACCACATAAAGACATTCAGTCAAGGATGGACCACATATATAACAATGGTCCCATAAGATTTTAATTGAGTTAAAAAGTTTCTATCACCCAGTCATATCATAGCCCTCATAATGTCACATTACCTTTTCTATGTTTAGATATGTTTAGGTATACAAATACTTAACACTGTGTTACAGTTGCCTGCAGTATTCAGTACAGTAACATGCTGTACAGGTTCATAGCCTAGGAGCAATAGGCTGTACCATAGGGCCCAGTTGTGTACTAGGTGATGCCATCTCGGTGTGTGTAAGTACAGTCTGATGTTTGCACAATTCCACAATTGCCTAAGGACACATTTCTCAGAATATATCCCTGTTGTTAAACAATGCCTGACTGTATATAAGCATGTTTGGATTTCTCAAAGTTTACCTTTTCTAGAGGCAATGAAGAATACATGCCGGCCTGTGACTCTGCAGCATTCTCAAAGCCCGATTTTTTTCATCTTTAGGCAGAGACAATGTCAGAAGTAAACACAAACATTACTGTAATCTGTAGCACAGGCAGAGCAACCTTCCTGTGTTTTTAAAATGTTGAGTTTAAACGAGCTTGCTTAATCTCACCAACTTCTTAATTATTTGATCATTCACGGGGTTTAATGTCTTCTTTGTGCAACACTCTTTTTGGTTGAAGGTGGGGTTGGGGAATAGAAGTGAAACCACTGACATAAAACTTGCCCTTGAGAAGCTTCAAATCTCAGGGGAGATCTGACTTAAACAGGTGAAGTCACTGCAGAAGATGGGATAGCTCAGCCTGCTACAGACATTCAACTCGAAGGGAACTTACAGCAAGGAGTATTTAGGGTAGGAGAGAGGCGGCCCCTGAGTGAGGTCGTAGATGGATTCCTGGAAACCTTTTGACTGAGGTACTCATGATATAGAAAGACTTTCATGGTCCCACAGTGCCAGTGAAGAGTGTTTCAGCTGGAGTTATTCCAGTGCAGACTTTTAGAACAGTATGTAATTCACAGTCTTATCAGTCTTGATTAAAGGAAAAAAAAATCTGTTTTCCCCCCAGCATGATGACATCACCATGTGTTTCTAACTTATCAGTATGCTACTAGAGAAAAATATTTCTTCTTCTCTTTTAAGAGGTAGTAGAGATTTTATGAATTTCAATCACTACCAAAAGCTTTTGGAAATCAATAATAGCAATGATCAAAATTTTTTAACATTGAATGTTTTGTCTTATTTGGTACAGGTGAAATAAGATGTTTAAAGCATCAAAATTTGTAAGAGGTTTATGTAATGCTAGCAGCAAAAATAGAAAATATTATACGTAAATAAAATATTTATACAAAACTGATTATATTGGCTATTGTAGATGAATAAAGAATGTGGGAGTTCGGAGGCTCACACCGAGTTGCTCTACTCTCTAATTAATGCATTCCTCTGAGGGTTCATTTACTTAACAGGTTTTTCTAACACTTAGAACGTTTTAAAAATTTTTTTTTAATTATTTTTTTAAATAGCAAGAAAAGTATTACTTCTTTAAAAATAAAGAAATTATATTGATTCTCAGGTCATTCCATAGATTCCATTTCTTGTGATGACATTCAATTTGTAGAACATGTGGTAATCTTTGAAAATGAGACTTAATTTTCCTCATTGGTAATTGCTGTACCTGCACATTCTTACTGAATGCCAGTGCTTTAAAACATTAATGGGAATTTCCATGAAACCGTTAGCACTGATTGCATGAGGGACGTGGGGGTAGCGAGCCACCAGCTGCAGTGGTGTTAGTGACTGCTGGCCTTGGTCCATAATTGCCGACCTGTGTGTAAGTGCCACTTTGCAAGAGCCATAGAATCAGTCCCCTACAGTATTTAGTAAAGTCCACCATCTGACTCAAGGTTATTGTCATGTGGTTAAAAGGAAAGCATGTGCTTTCTAATCAGAAAGGCTTACCTGCAAATCTCTGATGACCCCGGGTGCTGTCTTGGGGACACCACTCAACCCATGAGCTTGTGTTTTCTTTGTTATAAAATGCTGACAATCGTACCTACCTTTCAAAGAGGAGTGGATACAAATTTAACAAGTCTGCCATTCATATTAAATTTTGAAATACGTATTGAATCCCCTTCAGTACCATTCCACAACCATACAATAAAAAATGCTTTTATTTTGGAAATATTTTTTTTTAAGTATATTAGCCAACTTGAAAATTTTATCAACTAGACTAGATCATATAATTATTTATTATTTTCCTTCCTAACTTTTCTACAATCCTCCTCTGTATCTCTTACCTCATAATAAAAAAGTGATTCACAGAAACAAATATGATTCTAGAAAAATTTAAATCAATTTCAGGACTTTCCATCAGGGTTTATGTTCCATAATATTATTAAATATTTAATTGTAAAGGATTTGGTTGGGAATGAAGTAATTTTAGAAAGAATTATTTAAGATTTATATTTCCTCTATTTACAAAAATGCAGTAGATTTAAGATGGAAATACTGTCTAAGAATCAACATTTATAAAAGCAGGAAAGTAGCCACCTGAGGAAGTAGGAGGAGTAAATGCCTATAGCTTGAAGAATCCGTGGGAGGAACTTGAGTTCAGAATTTTTTTGGCAGCAAATACAAATAAAGAACATGCGCTGAACATTCCCTGTATAGCAGACATTGTTCTAAGTGCCTCACCTCCATTATCGTTTTTAAAATCCTTACCACAGTCTATTGAGTTAGACACTATTATTGTCTCAGTATTGCAGATGAGAGAACAGGCATTGAGGGTCAGTTGATTTGCCAAAGGTGACAAGGCCAGGCCAGGGTTTGACATAGAGGTCGTGGCTCCAGAGAGGTGCTGCCTCTTTATTTTATTTTATTTTATTTTATTTTTTATTATTATACTTTAAGTTACAGGGTCCATGTGCACAACATACCGGTTTGATACATATACATATGCCATGTTGGTTTGCTGCACTCATGAACTCGTCATTTACATTAGGTATTTCTCCTAATGCTATCCCTCCCCCAGCCGCCCAACCCCTGACAGGCCCCAGTGTGTGATGTTCCCCACCCTGCATCCAAGTGTTCTCATTGTTCAATTCCCACCTATGAGTGAGAACATGCAGTGTTTGGTTTTCTGTCCTTGTGATAGTTTGCTGAGAATGATGGTTTCCAGCTTCATCCACATCCCCACAAAGGACATTAACTCATCCTTCTTTATGGCTGCATAGTATTCCATAGTGTATATGTGCCACATTTTCTTAATCCAGTCTATCATTGATGCATATTTGGGTTGGTTCCAAGTCTTTGCTATTGTGAATAGTGCTGCAGTAAACAAACATGTGCATGTGTCTTTATTAGCAGCATGATTTATAATCCTTTGGGTGTATATACCCAGTAATGGGATGGCTGGGTCAAATGGTATTTCTAGTTCTAGATCCTTGAGGAATCGCTGCACTGTCTTCCACAATGGTTGAACTAGTTTACACTTCCACCAGCAATGTAAAAGCGTTCCTGTTTCTCCACATCCTCTCCAGCATCTGTTGTTTTCTGACTTTTTAGTGATTGCCATTCTATCTGGCATGAGATGGTATCTCATTGTGGTTTTGATTTACATTTCTCTGATGACCAGTAATGATGAGCATTTTTTCATGTGTCTGTTGGCTGCATAGATGTCTTCTTTTGAGAAGTGTCTGTTCATATCCTTTGCCCACTTTTTGATGGGGTTGCTTGTTTTTTTATGTAAATTTGTTTAAGTTCTTTGCAGATTCTGGATATTAGCCTTTTGTCACATAGGTAGATTGCAAAAATTTTCTCCCATTCTGTAGGTTGTCTGTTCACTCTGATGATAGTTTCTGCTGCGCAGAAGCTCTTTAGTTTAATGAGATCCCATTTGTCAATTTTGGCTTTTGTTGCCATTGCTTTTGGTGTTTCAGTCATGAAGTCCTTGACCATGCCTGTGTCCTGAATGATATTGCCTAGGTTTTCTTCTAGGGTTTTTATGGTTTTAGGTCTAACATTCAAATCTTTAATCCATCTTGAATTAATTTTTGTATAAGGTGTAAGGAAGGGATCCAGTTTCAGCTTTCTACTTATGGCTAGCCAGTTTTCCCATAGGTGCTGCCTCTTTAAGCCAAGATGGACATACCCCAGGCTATAGAGATGTCATTGTGAGGAAACTGGACGCGTTATCTGCAGCATTGATGGTTTCTTCCATCTACATTTATATTATGGAGTTATTTCAACTTTTGGAAAGCTGTGACTTTCCTGGCACCACCTTAACTGTGCCCATTTCCTGGCCTGTGTCCATTTCTGAAAGAAAAAGCAACTACATTTACTCTTTTTGGCTTTGTACTTTGTTATTTATTTAAACCTAATTCTTAAATTTTACTTCACTCTACAGTTTTGTCATGGTATGGGAAATTTTGTTATTATTTCCAAAGTGAAAAATGAAAAAATAAATTGGCAACAACAACCAAAAAAATCAGAAAAAGTTATTAGATTTAATCAGCAGTTTTTGCCTAAGTAGATCAAATTATTGTGCAGATACATTAATTAAAAACCTCAGCAAAAATTTGAGAATTAAGTTATAACTTTTAAGTTCATAGTCTCCTTAGAGTTTGCTAAGCATGTTTTAGAAGTATTTTTTAGAAGTACATTCACTGGATGGATGGTTATGTAATTGGAAGCTGTTTATAATATAGCATAACCTTGGTTACTCTACAGGAGTTAAGATTATGGCTCGTTAAAAGCATGGAACAGGCAGTTTGATTCAGTCGGGTGCAATAACCTGTTGGACAAGGATTGGAGTGAAGAGTGTTCACGTAATAACTGTCTTCCTTTAGAATAGTTCCACTTGTTGGTAAACTTAGAATTTCACTTTTTCTCCTTAACATTCAGTTATACCAAGTCCTATATAAACATTTTTTTGTTTTAGTTCTTAAATAAGTAATTTTTCTGATGTTTAATTTTACTGATTTCAAATATGATATCCCAACAATTTAAAGGGTGTGTGGTTGGTAAGAAAGATGTTCTAGATATTGAATGATCATGGCTGCATTCTATTTTATATTTGTTGCCCTGACACCACCATACTCACTTCAGTTTTCACCCCATTAAAAATATGGGAGAATTTATTGACATCACAAATACCTATTGAGTGTTTATTGAGTTCAGGGAACTTTACTAACCATTTGGAGCATATGAAATAGAGTGAAGTGTTACATACAGAGAGGTTGTATCCATAGAAAAGATTGGACAGGTACAGAAAGGTCAAGGTGAGCGCATTGAGGGCCAGTGGTGTGCACACGAGGTACCATGAGCCTTCAGAAGGGGAGGGAAGGAAGTGTCCAGCTGAAGAGAGTGGTCCACTCACATAGTGAGACGGAAAGATAGGCACGCACAGGGCCACGCAGTGAGTGGGATGTTAGGATGGTCAAGTGAATCGGTTGGCTGCATGACCTTTCCAGAGAGTGCTAACTGTGGCTCCCTAGAGGGAGATTTCTAGTGAGATAATGAAGCCTCTGTGTTTGACCTGCCCAGTTTAGCAACTTTTCCCCCAGTAACCTGTATAATGGTGAAATGGTCATTATCCCCATCTTTTTCTTTTTTGGTTGGGGGGACAGAGTCTCACTCTGTCACCTAGGCTGGGGTGCAGTGATGGGATCTCAGCTCACTTCAACCTCCGCCTCCCGGGTTCAAGCGATTCCCCTGCCTCAGCCTCCCAAGCAGCTGGGACTACAGGGGTCCGGCCACCAAGCCTGGCTAACTTTTTGTATTTTTAGTAGAGAAGAGGTTTCATCGTGTTAGCCAGGATGGTCTGGATCTCCTGACCTTGTGATCCGCCTGCCTCGGCCTCCCAAAGTGCTGGGATTACAGGCTTGAGCCATTGCGGCAGGCTGATCCCCATCTTTTTGATGCTCCAAAGCAAGGCGTCCTTAGAAGAGGTGATTCAGCAAGCCCATTCCAGATGAATTTCATGTGGAACCACTTTAGACTAATTTTGTACGTATTGGTTAAACTAGAACTAATGAATACCTTCAGTCAACATGAAGAAAAATGGGTTCTCTCTCCATAATGTGTAAAGAAGTGCTTGCTGGACATCAGAGGTGGTGCTGATTCTACTCATTTGGTTGTGTCCTTGTGGAGATGTGTATTCCAGCAAATGTGGTCAAGCCCTGCTGAAGGCCAGCACCCAGAAATACAATAGCAAGAATCTTGACGGATGATGAGGGAAAAGGTTCTGTGCCCCTGCTGTTACTTCTGACCAGATCCCTGTCCCGGGTCCAGAAGCTCTGGCCATGCATCTATTCCACAGGAGACTCCAGGGCTCCACCAGAACTGAGGTGACTCCTTGCGTCACTAGGGGCAGGGCTGAGCTGAGGGAATATGGCAGGTGTAACTGAGAAATGGGAGCTACTGACACCAGCAGCAGCATTCTTGATGTGTAAGAAAGAAGGACAACTCTGTAGTCAGAAGGAGGAAAGAGAGTAGGAGCTGAAACCACCAATAGCCAGGCTTGGCAATGTGGGGGGCTTTGGACATGGGGTGGGGGGACGCCTCATGCCAGCAGCTCCTTATCAGTAGCTGGTTCTGTGGTGATGGTGCAAGCCAGCTGTTCAAAGAGGACAAGACTGAATTGGCTACTTTCCTTCTCTTAGATGTCATTTTTAGGGAAATATCATATGATAATGGAAATCAAGGGCAGAAATCATACAAGAAGTGCCAGTCTAACTGTACCTTGAGCATATGGGTCAGATTTCAAAGGTGGTGATGGAAATGGAGATGGGGCCATTGCTGACCAGGTGCGTCTCAAGAATGGATCCCCTTGGTGTAGGAAATAGGGGCACATGATGGCGAGAAGCTTTGCTCTGCCTCTAGCACTACAGAGGTCCCCCCTGTCTCTGTCCTACTCCCAGTGCCACGAGTAAAACCTTCTTCCTTCCCCTTCTCTCAGGCCGACATTGTTTTTATATGAGTGTAGATTAAAACAAGCTGTTTCACTGCCCAGTGAGTCTCCGCATTGTCAGTTGAAGAGGGGGCCAGCCACACCAGTGTTTTTTTATTCTCTTCTGTGCTTTCTAGTTTGGTAGCTGCTACCCACATACAGCTATTTAAATTGAAACTACTTTAAATTAATAAAACTCAGAGAGTAATTCCTCACCAAGTTTCAAGTTCTCCATAGGTAGTTGTAGCTAATGGCTACATATGCTGTGTGTGTGTGTGTCTGTGTGTGTCTGTGTGTGTATATATACTAATATGAGATAGTGCAAATGGAGAACGTTTTCATCATTGCAGAGAGTTCTCTTGGGTGACATTGTTCTACTTAATATTTTAATAGCTCGTGATAAATATCACTTAAAATCAGTCCTGTTCCTGCTGTTCTGCTCTTTTACAATATGTTGATACTGAACAATATTTTACCAAGGTATGAAATATGTTAAATATTACTTTTTCCCCACCTAGAAAACAAATTATCCAAGCAATTAAATTCTCGGTGACAACTAGTGATGGAAACTTCTGAGGTTAATGAAAAGTTTCCATTAGAATCAGAATGACTCTTCCTAAGTATTCTGTCTTCAACCCTTAAGTCTATTATCTAAAATACATAAAAGAAAAATGATAACTGTAAAGATTATGCTGGTTTCTAAAAAATCCCAAACAAAATATACTGTTTTCAAATATTGGCTCTATTCAATATGTTGTAAATACTGTTATTACAGCAACTTTTTTGACCAAGAAAAGAAAGGAAAAGAGAAGATTTGACTGAGTGTTCTGTTAGGCAAAGTGTGAGAGAAAACTAAAGAAGAAGATGGACCTGGCCGGGCGTGGTCGCTCAGGCATGTAGTCCCACTACTTTGGGAGGCTGAGGTGGGCGGATCACGAGGTCAAGAGATCAAGACCATCCAGGCCAACATGGTGAAGCCCTGTCTCTACTAAAAATACCAGAATTAGCTGGGTGTGGTGGTGCATACCTGTAGTTCCAGCTACTTGGGAGGTTGAGGCAGCAGAATCATTTGAACCCGGGAGGAGGAAGTTGCAATGAGCCAAGATTGCACCATTCCACTCCAGCCTGGGCAACAGAGCAAGACTCCGTCTCAGAAAAAGAAAAGAAGAAGATAGACTTCTCAGGCTAAGGAATGGTAGAAAGCCAGTGGACCTCTGAATGGCCACAGTGACTCACACTTTAAAAGGGCCCTGAACTCACTACACTTTTCTTTTTAACTTCTCTGAAGGAAAAAAAACAAAAAACAAAAAAACTTCTGAATGAAATTAACATACTTTATTTGCAAAATCATTACATGAGTAGACTTAACCTTCTGGCACATGACAAAATAATTATATGAGTTTGTTGATGTTTTGGGTTGGAGGAAAGAACTTGACCGTAGGCAGATATCCAGGAGAATTTGGTAAATCTGGGTTTATAAACATGAGCAGTTTCACTTTCTATAAATCAAGCCCTACAAGTGGATTGAATCCTTCATCTGATTTTTTTTCTAAATTGTTTTTTTCTGAGAAGTACAGTTTCACACCATGCAGCATTCCAGGAAGGCATCTGTGGTCAGGAGAAGTTTGAGATGTGCTGTGCTTCATCCTTTTGTTCTTACAGAGTCACTCAGCTCTGAGAAGGGCTATGGTCAGGGGACTTGTTTAATGTGGCTTCACTTAGCACCACCTAAATTGGTTTGACCAGAGAATCCCCAGTATTTTTGATTGTCATCTTTTATTAGTTTGCAAACCACTGTCGTTGTCTGTAATGCCTACTTAAAATATACCTGATTAGTCTATGAATAGAACTACCAAAATAACCAAATCACTTAAAAAGCTAAATGGTTTTATATGAAAAACATCCCTAGTTTTAGGATGTTGAAGAATTTAGGGGTGAAGTACCATGATGTCAGAAACTTTATTACAGATCCTTCAACCAAATAGTTTATACATGTAGATTATGTGTACACAGCTATACACACACACACACACACACGGGGAATCCAAACATGGCGAAATGTCTGCAAGTGATGAATTACAATGAAGGATGTGATTTGTACGATTTTTGAAATATCTCTCTATGTTTTAAAACTTACTACACAAGGCCGGGCGCGGTGGCTCACGCTTGTAATCCCAGCACTTTGGGAGGCCGAGGCGGGCGGATCACGAGGTCAGAAGATCGAGACCACGGTGAAACCCCGTCTCTACTAAAAATACAAAAAAAATTAGCCGGGCGTGGTGGCAGGCGCTTGTAGTCCCAGCTACTCGGAGAGGCTGAGGCAAGAGAATGGCGTGAACCCAGGAGGTGGAGCTTGCAGTGAGCCGAGATTGCGCCACTGCACTCCAGCCTGGGTGACAGAGCGAGACTCCGTCTCAAAAAAAAAAAAAACTTTCTATACAAAAAGAGGAAACTCTTATGAACACAAACATAAGCTACTTTAGTTATTGGGATAATCAAGAAGCTGCCATACAGAAGAGCTGATTAGGAGAGAAAAAGGATTTTAAGGTCCAAGAAGAAGTGGAAGGGTGAGATTCATGCTATTGACTAGAGACAGCTACATACCATGAGGAAGGTTTCTCAGGTCATTTTTGGAATTGCCTTGCCATTCCTCCAAGAGTTGTGACTCCATATTCAAGAGTTTCTACTTTAGGCCCTTCAGCCAGGCCGATGGGAACCTTGCCCAGAAGATTGTCAGGGTGTTATTTGTTTTCATGCCTGTCCAGGTCACAGCATGACACAGAAAACCTTGCCAACTTTTAATTGTGTTGTGTAGCCAAATAAATAGGGAAGCCATTCTGGAGGGGCTCTCAAGATTTACCTGATGCCCCAGCTGCTTGACCAAGTGGAGCCAACAGCTTGAAAAGTGCTGCAGCCGGGACTGGCCTGACCTTGATCTTCCTTAGACTGGCTATTAATCCCCAGCTTGCGGCTGGGTCTGGAAAGCAATGTGTGTGATAGATTGCATGTCATCTTGTATGCTTCCAGGGTACAGACATTGGCATGCAGTATTTTCTGAATAACTTCTGAAGGACTTTAGCGAAGGTTGTAGCATTCAGAGCTGGAAAAGTTCCTTAGTTTTCAGATTCTGCGTTGATATATCATTAGCTGAAACAATATTGCAAACATCACTATTGCCTTAAGGGAGAGGGAAGAGTCATTTAGTCTCCTGCAATTTCTGAGATGCTTCTTTTAATATTGTAAAACTCTTGCTAATATGCTCTTTCAACAATGCTAGCGTATTTGCAGCCCTGACTCCCCTTTCAAAGCTTTTGCTTTTCCTGTTCCTTTTCTTCCTCCTTTTTTGTTTTTATTGTTTGACCTTTACAAAAGGTTATAAAAATTGTGAAATTGGATTTGTTCATATTGCTGATAAAGATTTTAACAGTAAAGGTTCCTACCTTCTTCACTTAAGTGCTTCTTAGTGCACGTCAGAATTATCACAGTTCTTGTGATCTTTTGATACTCTACATGTTGCAAATATTTATGTTACAAATATTTCCATTAACATTTACTTATATATTACAGATATTTCAGTCAGTTGTTACAAATATTTCTATCACATTAATTCATGGTTCTATGCTGCATTTATATTACACATGAAAAATTTTATGTCATTATTATGTTTGCTAACAGCAATGTGATATTTATGTACTTGAATATCTTGTAAATTAAGGCATTAAAGTTACACAGAAGTGTCAGAAAATAGTACTTTCACATCAATATAAACATGTATTTACATTTTATCTTCCATTTCCCACTGGAAACTAAATATTAATCTTTATAGAATAATAATTATAAAATATATTGCAAACAAATGATAAAACTATGAAACTTTACGTCTTTGTTGTGCTTCAGATTTTGCAAAGTATGGTCACCTGCAATATTAGCAAAGATAGCTAAACAAATGATAATCCAATATGTCTGCAAAAGCTCTTTTTGTAAATTTGTGAAACGAAGCTGCAAAGGACTTTAGAATCTCTCATTTTTTTCATTATTTTTGTTCTAGTTGTTTTTAATAGATCATATGCATTTGTGAGGCTGAAGATTTTCATTCCAAGTGTTAAAAAAAAGTATTATCTCTAGATGCCTTTGATGATCATAGTAAAATTTCAAAGAAACTTTTATGTCATGATCTGTTATATTATCCACCCAGGTAAGGATTAAAAGAAAAAACTATTCAGTAATTTTCAAAATTTAGAAATTCAGGAAGGAGGTTGTATTTCTGGTAAGTGCTTCTGAATAAAGTTAATTCTTAACAGATATGGAAGTATAAGATGATTAAATTTCCCTAGTTTACAGAGTATCCCTGTGTGGTGACAATTGAGAGAAATGATCTGAGATTGAACCATTGAATTAGTTGTTTGTTCACCTTTCACTCTTGAAAATGTATTATTTGAATGGTGTTTGCCTAGGTAGAGAGATCATAAATGAAATGCAAACCATCCATTTCTGCGCATAGCTGCTTGGTCTCTGAAAGTTCCTCAGCGTTGGCCTCTTTTCTTATTTTATGTGTGACTGTGAGTTAGAAAGTCACCCCTAGAAGCCCAGCAAACTGTGATCATATCATTTATATCATGGTAAATGGGCTGGGTTTTCTCTGTAGATAAGATATTATGAGGAAAAATCTATAGTCTCCAAAACTGTGTTCAGAAGCATGAGATAGAATTCAGGAGCATCCTGAAAGAATTCCTGTCATCTTTTAAAACTTCCACGGCAAAGAGTGCCTTTGATTTTACTGTGTTGCAGATACACTTGGCCGATTCTCTTGGCAGTAGGCTGCTTACTTTGCTGAGTAAGTCACAGGGCTGTTGGCAAGAGAGAGAAAAGATTTCACTCTTGGAGCATAAAGTTAGATTTTCTAAATTAAATTGTTGTATTCTCATTGGAATATTTATTCCAGTAATGTTTCAAAATGTTCCCGAGGACTGTTTTAAAATTTGCCTCTAACAAGCTTTTAAAGAGTTTCTTGTCTCAATTTAGATTCAGCATTATTAGCCACTTCCTCTGCTTTTTCTTCTCCAGCAGGTAGATCAATCTACAACAGCTTTTATGTGTATTGCAAAGGCCCCTGTCAAAGAGTGCAGCCGGGAAAACTCAGGGTACAGTGCAGCACCTGCAGACAGGCAACGCTCACCTTGACCCAGGTAAGGAAATGCAGTGTCGGCATGAGACTGCCAGGAAAATGAATGTGTACTAACTAACACATTGCCTTTCGGTTTTTCTAATCATGTATCACCCATCTTTGAAAAGAAAAGACATTCTTTTCTGTGGTTGTGATAGTTAATGATAGCCGAAGTTTCATTTATGTGCCTTTGTCTTCTGGATTTCTTTCTGCTCCGTGAAAGTTTAGATTACACAGGGTTGTTTCCCCATTACTTTATCTAGGCCTGTGAAAGGAAGCATGGAGAGTGCTTTGGCAGCAAAAAGAGGTTGGGCTTCTGTTACAGTGTGATTAGAAGGGACCATTTAGGAAGCTTAGGCTGCTAGAAGTGTTTTGTGTCTTGATCTGTGTGATGGTAGCATGGTTATATACAAAAGTCAACATTCACTGGGCTGTTTCTTTAAGATTGGTGCACTAAATGTAAGTTACACCTTAATTTTAAAAAGCAAAAAAAGAGAGTATGGATCAGCAAACAGTATGCATATAAAGCAAGAGTCAGTCAACTAAGGTCTGCTGTGGCCACTGCTTCTTTCTGTACAGCCCATGAGCTAAAAATGCTTTTTACGGTTTTAAATGGTTGGGAAAAATAAAAAGATGAATAGCATTATGTGACCCATGAAATTTAGATTCTCATGTCCATAAATAAAGTTTAATGGAGAGCCAGCCCCACCCATTTCTGTACATGTTGCCTACGGCTCCTTTCCTGCTTTAAGTGCAGAGTGGAGTAGCTGGGAAGCAGACTGGGTGGCCTACAAAGCCTGGAACACATACTCACTGGTGCTTTAAAGAAAAGGTTTGCTGACCCCTGATAGAAAGTGTTAGGTTCCGGCTCGGTGGCTCCGTGGAATTTGGCTGGATGTGATGTGGATGCAATAGAGGGCATGCAGGCCGAGCGTGTCCAGTCCCTGCGGTGGAGAGAGCACAGACACAGAGGTGTCAAGGACACAGTGCTGGGGCAGTCAGGTGGGCAAGTGTGGATAAATACCCCAGGTGCCAGCCAGGAACCCCAGTGATGACTGGCATGTTCAGATTCTATTCTGCAAGCTGACGGAAACCACAGCAGAATTGTATAAACCGAGGTGATGTGTCAAACGCTGTTGAGGACAGTTCATCTGTAAGAGTTTGCCATTAGACTTGAAGATGGGGACAGGTTGAAGACAAGAGGCTAATTAAGGCACATTTCATCTGGTTCACAGATGAGGAGCTGTGGGCCAGGGTCAAGGTGGCAGCCCTGTAGAATGGGTGTTACGGGGCCTGTGAAAGAACTCAAAAGTTCCACCTAATAAAGGAGAAATCCTGGATCCATCTTCTCAGGCCTGAGAAAATGGTGGAATTGCAGAAAGCTGTGATTCAGTGTTTCACTTTGATGAACATTTCAGCTGTCTAGAGAAATTCATTTATAGAGTCAAAGCCACACAGGAATGATGCCCACGGGGCTCTTTCTGGGACAGTTCTTGGGCAGCTCTCCTGCCGGGCAGCATGCTACAGGCCCAACGTCCCCCAGAGGGGTTGCTTCCACCTGCTCCTCTCCTCTGGCTTTTTCAACACAAGACACAACCTCATCTACTCCAATCTGTGCCTAAGTCCTGATTACCTTAGGTGGCATATATGACCTATTTATACCAACTTCCTGGTATTCTTGGTAAAAACAGCAATAAAAATTAATATTGAATTCCAAGCTAAATTCTTTTCAGGCATTATCTGATTTAATTATTTCATAAGAACACTCTCAGTTAAGCGTTATTAGTAACCCTATTTTAGATGTGAGGATAATAAGGCTTAAAGAGATTAAGGCATTTGCCCAAGAAAAGAGGAACTTATGAGTGTGGACTTGGAGGTTGAACCTGGACTGTCTAATCTAAGCATTTAAGTCCTGCAGCTTGTTAGCTTTTTTTTTTTTTTAACACACAGATATAATTACTATAGATGTCACATACTCACGTGTCCACAGTGATCACTCAGGTGATGAGAAGTTAGGTTAGATGTGGGCAGTAGGGGGCGGTGAGTACGGTAGTGGAAGGGTGAGGCGGAATTCCTGTTGAAAAGTCGCTTCTGCCAGTTGCTGGCAAGAGGTGAGAGGGCAACTCAGTATCGCTGGATTGTTTTCTTTTTAATCAAAAGAAATCATCATCTGGAATTTTACATGGGATTTCTCATTTAATAATATGCTTTGTGTGGGAAAAAAAATAGAAAAACAGAAAGAAAACCAACCTGTAGCATTGGCCTAAACATAAAAAACCAAAATAGAGCATTGTGGGGACTAAATGGTACATTAATAGTGGGTGCTTGCCAGAGCCTGATGTGTAGTAATCCTCAGGAACAGTAAGGCATGGCTGAGAGGTGATGACTTGTGAGCCTAAGAGATGCTTCCAGAGCCAGTCTGCCCCATTAGAATCCTGACTTCCTTTGCTCTTACCTATGCCAACTTGGTAATGTCTATTCAATGGTATAATAGCATCTATTTCCTTTTGTGCAGATTAGCTTATTTACAAAGAGTACTTAGAACAGTAGCCAGAACATAAGTATTTAGAAATGTAAAATTCTTTGTTATTCTATTAATATTACCATTTTATGTATGTATGTATACGTATTTGTATATACTCACGTTTGAAATCAATCTAGGCTTTGGCTAACTGATCTCAGAGAAGTAAAACCACCCCTACCTCTACTGCTCTGCATGGAGAGGCTGTGAGCATTTCCGTCTCAGGCTGAGGCTCTGTGATGACGTCATGCCACCCTGCTCCCCGGGCCCAGCATCCTGGGAGGGATGTTCAATCCCTGTGTTTTGTAGTCTCGGCTCCACCTCCATCTCCAAAGCCCAGTCATGTGACCACCTAGGATTTTTTTTCTCAGTTCCCAGAGATGCTCCACCTTTGATATTTAAATTCATTCTGTTTCTTCCCCGAGCACTGTTTTCTGCTCTGCATATCATTGACCCTTCTCTGAAGTTTTTCTAGAGCTGTTGGCCTCTCCTCTCTTCATTTCCTACCCTGAGGGGCCAAAACGTCTACTCCGGTATTGCAGGTATCATTCACTTCCTGCCCTACATTCTACCAAAGTGTCCTTACTTGTCTGTGTCCGAAGAGCCTGTAAGCCTTGTTATAAGATCAGATAACTTTCAGCTTGGATCTCTAGTTTATGTTTAACACCTCACAAAGTGCCTTGTCCATAGAAGGACACTAATCAAGTAATGTTGCATGAATGGCATTTGTATTTGAAATTTTCTATGTTGATTCCATGAATTCATACCCTTTAGAAATTCTGTCTGGCATCATATAATGAAATTAATCCTAGCAATTGTGATGGCTTCACTACAGTGTACTGATTTTCTTCCTTATCTTTATATTCTTGTATTTCTATTTTTCTCCAATTCTCATGATAGTCCTGCAAAGTAGATGCTATTGTCCAGTGTTTTTACAAAAAGACTCCGTGAGGTTAAGTAATGAGCCCAGAGTTACACAGTTCATAAATATCGAAGCCAGGAGTGAAAAATCTACTTTGTATTTTTCCATAGCCCTGGCCGTTACTAGAATATAGTCCTCACTATACAAATCTAGTAATCAGTGTTCTATTTTCTAACTACTTCCCTTGTACTTAAAATATAACTGAAACATACTCTTGAAAAAAATATGCGTATGGATTTAGGGACAATTAAATCAAAGATAATTTATATAATCCATATTTTAGTACAATAACTAGATATAGTGTAGCTATATCTAGTAGAAGATCAGATGTTTCAGTTTTTCAATAACAAAAATACACATTCAGTAACACCTACAAATAATATTTCTGTGGATCAGCTGACCAGTCACACTACTGATTCACCTGCAAATTCAGGCTTTGCAATAATGGAGCAGGTGCTCAACTTTGCCAAGTGTAAAGATTGCTCTGTGAATAATAGGCAATTCTGAGGTTTCATTTTCTAAAACTTTATAAGGATCGATAACTTACATAATTGTCTTTGATCAGGAACAAAAATACAGTAAAACATCTTGTGCGGCTGACTAGTTATAGGTGAGCAGCATGTGGTTTATGTGAACTTCAGCAAGATTTTTATACCTAAGGAGGAAAACTGGAACCTGGTTAGCCACCTGGGTTATTTTTGAAAACATAATTGTATTTTTTCTCATTTGGAGAAATCAGTCTGCAAAGAGATCCACTCATATCATGAGTCTAAATTGTAATCTTCTAAATTTTTTATTGGTGATTTGTTCTTAATTCTAACATTTCCTGAATGCTATTTAAAATTTACATGTAATAATAATGAGTTGCTTTTCACATGTGATGCTCCAGTTTAATCATGTTTCACATTTAATATGATACTCTAACAAATTGTAAAGGAAATGGATAGTTAATTTAGTCCTGATGTTAGGCATGGGGAACTGATGTCTGAAGTTTTCACCTGACCTCATAGGTAAGTTGAGAACCAACCCGGATTCCAAGTTTTCTTCATCTCCATATCAGAATATCCTCTTTCTTTCACGGTGACCTTGATCAGAGTTTGGACTAGACTATAATCCTTTAGAAATATGAACGCTTACTGGAAAACGGTGAACAACGGCTAATTGGCAAGCATTCCGTTTTCATCTGCTTCTTCAAAAGTCATCCACTGAGTTCCATGCAGAAATGAGACAGAGTTGAACACACAAGGGAGGTTGTTTTATATGTGCATATTTAATTCTGATTGGGTTCCTGACCAATGAAATTAATAATTTAAAATAACCCATGTCATTGTTTCCTTGAAATATTTCCCTAGCACCAATTTATATAAACAAACCTTATGAGACACTGTATTAATTTTTAATTATTTTGACTGGGCTGGTAAGGTTAATTAGACTCCATGGCGATGGTAAGTCTGTCCCTTGGCATGATTTGAAAACCAAGCCTCCTCCTTCCCCTGCAGGCTTCTCACTAAATCCTAACAGTACTCTTTCTGATCATGGCTGAGGAGTCCTGTCTCTTGCTACTATCATCATCTGGGCCATAGCCCATATTTCAAGTGACTTGTGCCTCCTCAAGAAAGCAAAGCCCCTGGGATAGGAAGTAGCTGACTAGTCTTTGGAACAGAAAATTGGCTTAAAATATAGTAAGGCTGTTTATAGAGTGAAATACTTGATTGACTTTAATAATAATTAGAATATAGAATTGACATAGAAGTGAGCTGAGAGCACATACAGCGTCTGGTCTTGGAATATTTTCCTGGGAACAAAATTCTCCAGGACTCTAGTTCTCATTAAGGTTATGAATTGCTAATCCCTCCAGGGCAAACTCTAGGTAACCAGAGTTATCCACCATTAGCATCTTTTTGTTTGTACTCAGTTTATTAGTCTTAAAATGAATCAGAAGCCAGGAGATTACTGTAGCCAAGAACTTTGGGTGATTTCCCCCCCGCTACATTCACTGTAATTACTTTATCTCAAAAAGAACTTTATCTTTGCCACTCTAATGAGATATTCTGCCATGGAATAGCATTAAAGCTAAAAAGTTTCTGATGAGAAATGGTGCAATAAATAGAGTAAGATGTAAAGTGCCTGGCATGATGGATTTTGTTTAAAATTGGTTTATAGATTAGGCACAATTTATGTGAGGAAATTTATTAAGAAATACAGTCTAAATGTATAATCATTCCGAAACTTAATATTTGTTACGGATTAATTGTTGGCCGGGAGTCTTCTTTACTTCTCTTGTTATCAAAATTACTCTCACATTTATGTAAGAAATTCGTCTTAGACTAGACCTAAGCTTACTGTCTAGTTTTCACATGGGATGTTTTCGCCTAAGTGTGTGATATCCCGTCTTTGCTTATTGTAGACTTGGTTATCAGGCATTTCAGTGTTTTTAAAGCACAGTGGAGGAGGCATTACACATTATTTTATGTTATTGACAGTATTTGTAGAGCATGTTTTGGATGTCCCGATAGTGAGGGTGGAACCTGCCACCATGCATTCTGTTTTGTGTCTTGTTACAGTGTTAAATCTACAATGAAGCCGGTTTCTGTGTGGATTCATAAGCTCCAGGGTGGAAAGGGTGTAGAACACAGTGCATGTCTGGCATCTGCCAAAGCCAGGGTGGCCCCCGTGTTCACTGTCGCCCTTCATGCCGCCATCTGTTCTGCCACAGGATTTCTCTTGGCCTTGTGGACGCTTCTTCCTTCATCTCCTTTCAACGCCCACTCTCTTTGCATGTGTTCTCCTTGGGCCTTATCACGAGCTCTCATCCACACACAAACGATGCACTCACCTCGCAAAGAGCCAGTCAATAGAGAAGTGAGGAAGGTTAAAATATTTTCCTCTTTTTCCCTTTTACCAAAGCTAATACTTGTAAAAGAGCCAGGTTAAGGTAAAAATAAACATATAAAAACATAATAAACATATAAAAATAAACATATAAAAAAGTATTACCATAAAGAACTTAAAATTTTGATCATTTATTTTTTATATATGTATTATTCTTGATAGTTTACATTTAGAATTTGCATACTATATACAATATATATGTAAAGGGGTCTACTTAAAGACGGTTGATCCAAACCATTTCAGGGCATCAGTATCAGCCAGTAGAAGCAATTTAAAATTGTAAGTAAATGCTGCTACTGTCATTTTCTTGAGACTCATTTTGATAATTCATGCCTGGGTTTCAAACCTGTAAATGTTCTTTTCCACCAGCACACACCTCATATGGATACCATTGAATTTTCTCACTTACTATTTTGCTGACTTTTACCACATTTACTAATATAAGGAATAATATTGTTTTGGAGCATTCTTTTGCAATTTATCCAAGTATTTTGATTGTATTCTGTATTTGATTATTCTCAAAATGGTCAATATTTTCTTAGCAGATTTTAATGAATGATCAATTTGTTGAAAGTTATGAAATATAGGTGAATTCATCTTCTTAAGGTTTTCTTCTTTAATATACTTGTACATCTATTGTTATAAATATAACCTAAACTTCAAAATTCAATATGGGAACTCTTGGCTTATACCGATTTCTTTCTCATCTCTATTTTAGTTATTTTCTGTTCCTCCAGATTTAAAAAAATATTTTCCAAATCATTTTCTTTGTTTGTTGGTTTACCAAAAATATGTCTCTTTTAATCAGTTTTTAGGATCTTCTGTATTTTGTATTGAATTTCAAGGACTTTTCAGGTTATAAGTGAACACCTCTTCTCTTCCTAGGAGCATTTTAGGGATGTTCATCGTTTATGCCCCTGCTCCCTTCTGCAACAGCTCCAGGAAGTTGCACACTGAGGGGCCGGGAGGGCACCTGAAGAGCTCAGGACACCAAAGACCACACTGTGCGGTTCATAAATAATCAAATTTTAGAACTTTTGAGTAAATGATTAGGTAAGTTGGCCAGCCAGGGAATCAGCCTTTGGTGAATGGATTTTCAGCAGCCTTCCTAGAACCAACTCCTACAAATGGCCATGGGACTCACATGTATAGGTCACAAAAGCTTCATTTGCTCAAAGACACTAATTTTTAGGAAAACGTCAGATCATTTGAATGGCTCTCAAAGATTCCTCCAATGTTTAGCTGAGGGTCTCATGGAACAGAGGCATAGTTAAGAGAAGAGGATGGAGGGGATAGAACAGTTCAGGGAGGAGTGAGAGCCAAAGGTGGACTGAATAAGTATTTTATCAAAGTCTACGTGGGGACCTGGACAAAAGCCAGAGTGATGCACATTCAGCTTTGGTGAAGAGGGAGAAACCCAGCATTGATCTGAAATAAGTAAAATCGTATCTAGCTGAGCTGCAGGCAATTTTAGCCAATTCGTTGTTACTCTTCTGTATCACAGAAATGCTTACATTGAGAGCCCTTGTCCTGTGCCTAGTATCTTAGAATTAAAATTTTATTTATCATATGTTATTCATTGGGATGATTTCAGTTAATTAAAGTCTAGAGAAATGTGGGTCAATGTTGGTAATTCATTGACTTTTCAATCCAGCTATTTGTTTTCATCCAGACCACAGTAGTGCTAGCCTTTCATTGCTTCTTTCATAGAGATCCCTCTGTAATAGTAACTGTTTTTTGTTTGTTTGGTAATGATTTTACTCACTACTCTTTAAGAAAAATGGAGACAGAAAAAGAAGTCGGTGTTGCAGACACAAGTTCCCCGAGTGTACCTTTAGAATGCTCAAAAGCTCAGCATCATGAGGACCCTGGAGAGATGGGAACATACCAGATGTCGCTTTGCATTTTGTTGTGTAGAGTGTCTCAGTGTTTTTGTTTTGATACCCAGCCATGCATTTGACCCATGCTGCTAGTTTGAAATTCTCAAAATTGTGTGCAGGAAGTTAAAAGCATGTTACTCTGAAAAACTATGTGTATATATTTTAAAACATGTTATTTATTGCATTACTTCCAAAATACATGGTTTTGTTGTATGTATACTATAAGGAGTGACTACTATTATAGTGAGAACCTGTTTCTACAAAAAATAGAAAAAAAATATTAGCTGGGCATGGTAGCATGTGCCTGTAGGCCCAGCGACTTGGGAGGCTGAGGCAGGTGGATCCATTGAGCCTGGGAAGTCAAGGGTGCAGTGAGCCGTGATCATGCCACCACATTCCAGCCTGAGTGACAGAGCGAGACCTTGTCTAAAAAAAAAAAAAAAAAAAACCTGTAATTTATTGAATGCTTACCGTAAATCATGAGCTAAGCTCAGACTTTACCTAAATATTTAATTGTTATGATATTTGTATAGTGCTTTTTGTAATTTCACATATGCATATCATTACGGCAATGAGGTACACCAAACCAGTATTACTTACTTTTTATGTAAAAGATATTAAAAGTTTTATAAAGTCTGTCAGTTAGTAGTGACATTCAGTCATTAATTTAGATAATTGGAAATTGGTTAAGTGATCTACAATTTTATTCATTGTGCAGGGTGATACATTTTAAAAATATTTGTAAGAGAAATATTTCTTGACATTACATAGAAGGGTTTGAGAAAAGTCAACCTAAAATATCTACAAAGCATAAAAGAAAAAATAAGGTTCTCTAAAGAAAGTTTTTCATATGTCTTATTATTTCATTTTACGTTGCAGTTACATGTATGTATCATGTGTAAAAACTGGGTTGGTTTGTTTATTGGTTCGTGATGCTATCTCCTGGCAGTGATCAGGCACTCACATAGCAGGTGAACCCATCAGGACATTCTCGTTGACTCATACACTGATGGGACTGTTTCTAGCTTTACTAGCCACCGTCCTTCATGGCATAGAACAGAGCATCAAGGCATCAATTCTGTATGCAAGGCCGGATAACAACGGGAACAGCAGTGCCCATCTCTTCTATATAAAAGAGATAATTCTGGCCAGGCACAGTGGCTCACACCTGTAATCCCAGCACTTTGGGAGGCCGAGGTGGGTGGATTACTTGAGGTCAGGAGTTTGAGACCAGCCTCACCAACATGGTGAAAACCCGTCTCTACTAAAAATACAAAAATTAGCTGGCTGTGGTGGCATGTGCCTATAATCCCAGCTACTCAGGAGGCTGAGGCAGGAGAATCACTTGAACCCAGGAGGCAGAGGTTTCAGTGAGCGAAGATTGCGGTATTGCACTCCAGCTTGGGTGACAGAGTGAGGCTCCGTCTCAAAAATAAATAAATACATAAAAATAAACAAAATAAAAAAAGATACTTCTTAGAAGCCTCCTAATAGGCCTCTCCTTACAGCTCATCATTTATAACTGGGCCATATGGCCAGTGATAATAACAAAGCTTGTTGAAAAGCAGGTGCTTGCCACATGGAAACAGAATTACCATGATTGGCTTAGACCAATCCTATTTTATCCTCTAGTCTGGGCCCATTCCATCTCCAAAAAAAATCGGATTCCTATGAACAAGGACAGAGGGTGAGAAGCACGTTGGGTTGGCAATGATCAGCGACTATCACATTTGTAAATGCGTCACCATTTTAGCCCACTTTCCTGAACTCAACAGTTTCTTTCCTGCATGGAAAGCCTGCTGTTCTATGCCCTATTTGTATCACTCTGCCTATACTAGAGTCTTGGCTAGCCTTGAAACTGTTTTTGTGTGTGAAATGCTACTTTTCTCCAATGCCTGTTTCTACACATAGATGTACCTCCGTGAGTCTCTGCAGAGTGAAACTGACGTATTATCCATTTGAGCACTTAGAAGCTTTATCAAGACTTGTGGAAGTAAAAAATAGATGTGTAAGGCAGTGGGTTAATTTATGTGCTTAAGAAGTGAATGGCTCAAAAATCTCACTGGGGAAACATAAACAGAATTTAGTAGCCTTTTCTTCCTTTTTTTTTTAAATTTATTTTTATTTATTTATTTATTTTTTATAATTATACTTTAGGTTATAGGGTACATGTGCACAGTGTGCAGGTTTGTTACATATGTATCCATGTGCCATGTTGTTTTGCTGCACCCATTAACTCATCATTTAGCATTAGGTATATCTCCTAATGCTGTCCCTCCCCCCTCCCCCCACCCCACAACAGTCCCCGAAGTGTGATGTTCCCCTTCCTGTGTCCATGAGTTCTCATTGTTCAGTTCCCACCTATGAGTGAGAACATGCGGTGTTTGGTTTTTTGTCCTTGCGATAGTTTACTGAGAATGATGGTTTCCAGCTTCATCCATGTCCCTACAAAGGACATGAACTCATCATTTTTTATGGCTGCACAGTATTCCATGGTGTATATGTGCCACATTTTCTTAATCCAGTCTATCGTTGTTGGACATTTGGGTTGGTTCCAACTCTTTGCTATTGTGAATAGTGCCACAATAAACATACGTGTGCATGTGTCTTTATAGCAGCATGATTTATAGTCCTTTGGGTATATACCCAGTAATGGGATGGCTGGGTCAAATGGTATTTCTAGTTCTAGATCCCTGAGGAATCGCCACACTGACTTCCACGATGGTTGAACTAGTTTACAGTCCCACCAACAGTGTAAAAGTGTTCCTGTTTCTCCACATCCTCTCCAGCACCTGTTGTTTCCTGACTTTTTAATGATGGCCATTCTAACTGGTGTAAGATGGTATCTCACTGTGGTTTCTTCCTACATAGTAGATCCTTTGTTGTTGCTTTATAAGAAACAAATATCTTATCTTACAGTGATAAAATGCGTGGAGGGGAGTCTCCCTGAAAATACTGCTTCAGAATGAGGCAAGCCAGTACAGACCAGTACTGTGGTATGAGTTTGCATTATGAATGTATGCATGCGTGCTCTTCCATCTGGGAATATCCAGCTACCTGCATAAATGCATCATTAAAGCCAGGTGGGAAACGGAGAGGTAAATTGACTTTACTTGGGTCACCCGGTGAGAAAGAAGCCGAACTGAGAGTTTAATCCGGGGAACTTGAGTTCAGATTCTTGCTGAAAGCATGAGTCATACTAGTTTTCTTATAAGGTTGAGGGAGAGTTGACACTTACTCTGCAGGCTTTTCCTGAAAGGAGTAAAATTCACTGGACTCTGTTTTCTAAAGTGGGGATTAAGATTCTAGAACTGGATTAGAAGTGAAACATGGAGTTTTCCCTTGATGAAAAGAAAATGGAAGAGTATTTGTGTACTTGGAAAAAGGAAATTATGAAAATTAAAAGGGAAATGCTCGTAGAATATGATTTGTAAAGTGACTAGTTAGCCAAGTGGGTTTGTTGTAGGGCACGATACTCACTGATGCCAGAGTCTATGGCATGCACTGGGCGTGGTCCACTTGCACCTCTGAGTATGATTAAAATCCTTCAGTCATTTGTTAGTATTATTGAACTACGAGTTCTCCCAGCTAGTTTCAAAGAATTATATTTCTGTCTAATGTCAGAATGACCCGATTTTTTTAATGTGTTCTGAATCTTCAGTTGTGCATACAGAATTTCTTATTAATTTAAAATGCCATGCTAATAAGTGTACACTCAGAGATGGCCATAATTTAAAGCTAGCAGTAGCATCTCTTGGACAAATGAACTCTACTCCTCCCATAATGTGCTACAAACAAATGAGAACCATGCTCTTTGTCTTTGTCTCTGAATAGGATATTTTTATTTAAAATGCTTCAGGTAAAGGTCAGTGTAAACCAATATGACATAATATGTCTGTTGTTCAATGTTATAGCAATATAAACTTTGCATGAACAGATAGAGTTCACGAAATAAATGGAGTGTGACCCAAAAATTAAGTCTTTATTATTTGGGTCCCCCTGTACTGGGCTCCCTTATTAGATTCATTTCCTTGGGGCAGGGAGCATACTTTGGTACTTAGCATAGTACCTGCCACATAGTAGATATTATTATTATTATTATTATTATTATTATTGTTATTATTATTTTTATTATTATTTGATGTTTAAGATGTTTCATGAAGTAAATGAATGGTAGGCCAAGGTATACAATGACTATAATAATGAATGATATAGTAGTCATTGTATACCTTGGCCTATCCATAATCTTAGAATAGGAATCAACTTTGCAGTCATCTAATCTCAATTCCCTCCTATATAAGATAATTAGAATAGGAATCAACTTTGCAGTCATCTAATCTCAATTCCCTCCTATATAAGATAATTAGAATAGGAATCAACTTTGCAGTTGTCTAATCTCAATTCCCTCCTATATAAGATACTTAGAATAGGAATCAACTTTGCAGTTGTCTAATCTCAATTCCCTCCTATATAAGATACTTAGAATAGGAATCAACTTTGCAGTTGTCTAATCTCAATTCCCTCCTATATAAGATACTTAGAATAGGAATCAACTTTGCAGTCATCTAATCTCAATTCCTTCCTATATAAGATAATTAGAGTAGGAATCAACTTTGTAGTTGTCTAATCTCAATTCCCTCCTATAGAAGATAGTTAGAATAGGAATCAACTCTGCAGTCATCTAATCTCAATTCCCTCCTATAGAAGATAGTTAGAATAGGAATCAACTCTGCAGTCATCTAATCTCAATTCCCTCCTATAGAAGATAATTAGAACAGGAATCAACTCTACAGTTGTCTAATCTCAGTTCCCTCCTATAGAAGATAATTACTCTTACATGCTTGCTTTTTAGTCATCTGACTTTTGCTAGAGCACTTTGATTAAAGGAATAATCATTGCTTTTCACAAAACTGTTTTCATTGTTAAAGAGCTTGAGAGAAAGTTATCTGACCTAAATCTGTTTCCACCCATTCTTCTAGTTTTGTTCTTTAAAAAAAAAAAAAAAATGAAATCTAAGGAATGTTCCATCTGTAGGCTCTTCAAATGTTTAAAGCAGCTACAATGATTTACCTCCTAGGGCTTTCCTTCTGTACTAAACTTAACGATTCAAGCATAAAAAAGGGACAGAGTATTCTCCTGCCTCAAAGTTTTCTAAGAACAGCTTTGGAGCCACGAAAGGTATGGCAAGACTATGAAAGAAGATCCTGAAATTAGAAGGTGAATGTGCTCTTAAGTAGGACCAGGAGATTGCTGTTGGAATGTGGATAGGGCCTATGTGAACATTGATCCAGTATTGACTGTAGAGAAGGAAAAGGCAGAGTATACGCAGGGCCTTCTTTGTGGAAAGGTGCTGGTGTTCAGGTTGGAGAATGAAGAGGCAGGGTTGGAAATGACAATTCAGAGCGAGCAGGTGTGGCAGCCACCGTATCAGACACTGAGCTTAGCACCAGGGTTGGTCATAGTGGGACATGTTGAGCCACTGGAAATTTCATGGCTACTGGTGATTTTTGTAAAGCAGCTCCTGGTATGTCTGTATGTCTGTATGTCTGCTGATAAAGACATACCTGAGACTAAGCAATTTACAAAAGAAAGAGGTTTATTGGCTTTACAGTTCCACACGGCTGGGGAGGCCTCACACTCCTGGTGGAAGGTGAGAGGCACAAAGGAGCAAGTCATGTCTTACATGGGTGGTGGCAGGCAGAAAGAGAGTTTGTGCAGCGAACTCCTCTTTTTAAAATGATCAGATCTCATGAGACTCATTCACTGTCATGAGAACAGTGCAGGAAAGACCTGCCCCCGTAGTTCAAGCACCTCCCTCTGATTTCCTCTTATGACGTGGGAATTGTGGGAGTTACAATTTAAGTTGAGATTTGGGTGGGGACACAGCCAAACCATATTAATGTCCAAGACAAACCTGTTGTAGCTTCAACTGCACAACCCATCACGCTGTATCTGGAGGTGGTTCCTTTTACTGAGGATTCTTTTGTCTCCTCTAAAGGAGTTTCCATGTCCTCCTGGCAGATAGCATTTTTGTTGAGGCCATGGATGCTGCTGACACATTCTTTGGTAAATGTCATGTTATATTAATAGATTTTCTCCCAGGGCCAAATGGATAACTTTAAGTTTCAAATACAGCTTTATTTCAGTACATAGTAGTGTCCAGTCTCTTGAAAACAACCAACTAAACAAATAAAAAGCTTACCATGTACTCCTGCTGGGCCTGCATTAGGCTGGGCACTTGCTGGAGGGATGGTGTATATTGGGGTTGGGGGCATCCTCTGTCCTTCTCCACCTTGAACTTGCTCCCCTGCACTGCCATTTTGCTCTCTTCTGTTTCTGATACCTCACTGTTGAAGCACAATTTAGGAGCTTAGCAAGAGGGCACAGGAAAGTTCTCACTCAGCTGACAATGTCCTGGGATATGTTTAAGCTGTCAGGTGTAGGAAGTGTGAAAAGCAGACTTTATCTCATTGGCTCCTGTACAAGTTGTTTAGAGGTCACCAGATGAAATGTCAGCTTCACCTCCAAGTATATACTGATGTTCCTCCTCCGGTGATCACTTCTTTCTCAGCTGCTGGTTTTTCACTGTTATCCACCCCGATTTTCTCTATTGGAGTCTGCTTGGTCTTCCAGGACGTCTTGGGTAGAAACTAAAGTGGTTTCAGTGCAGCTGTTTTTCATTTTCCATTGGGCATTTTCATACATGTTTGAACAAACTCTGGGATCACAGACTAAACCCAATATAACTATACCAACAAAGTAGCCAGACTCTAACATTATCAAGTGGGACTCAGGTCAGACCCGAACTCACTCTCTGTATTAGTCCGTTCTCGCCTTACTCTAAAGAAGTACCTGACACTGGGTAATTTTCAAAGAAAAGGAGTTTAATTGGCTGATGGTTCTGCAGCCCGTACAGGAAGCATAGTGGCTTATGCTTCTACAGAGACCTCAAGAAGCTTCCAGTCGCCGCAGAAGGCAAAGGAGATGTGAGATGTTTTACCTGTCCAGACTGAGGAGGAGGTGCTATGCATCTCTGTGGGGACACAGATCCAAATCATATCACTGTTTCTCCTTAACTCTAGAAGAGCCATATCAAGCTCTCTGAGTGGAGTTCTTCCATAGAAGCCCTTTTCTTCCACAAAGAAATCACCTTCAAACATTATCTCCACTCACTCCAACAAACCAATCTTTATAAACATGATGTTCATAAGATGTTTCAAAATAGCCCATGTTTGGAAGAAAAGGATGTACTTTCTGCTTGATTTGGCTTTGAGCCTAAAACTGCTAAAAAAAAAAAATCTGTTAAAAAAATTATGTCCGTGATGTTTAGATTTGTATATTCACGTATGCAATCAGCACCTCTTTTGGTTTATAGTATCTCTTGTATCTGGTGCTTTAATTGAAACTTCCAATTTAATATTCTATTACATAAGCTTTTCACGTAGAGCCTTTTACAGCTCAAAAAGTATTTTCACACACATTGTCTTTATTGATTTAACAACCATGTGAATTGGGTAAGGTTGGGATCTTGTGACTATTTTACACCCGAGAAAGCTATACAAGGTTCACAGAGAATAAGAGAATTACCAAAGGAACAGTATGAGGTGGGCTCTCGAACCACATGTTTTGAAAAAAAAAAATCTAAAGATTTTCTCATTCTGCTACATTGCCTTTTCTCTTAGCAGGGAGCTAAATATCTTTGGTTGGTACATCATTATTTTTAACACTACTTGCTCCGTAGAGTCCCTAAGGCATTTAAAATATTTTAAATGTGCAGGATCACTGTCATCCTTTTCTTCTGAGATGTTCTTATATTTTTCTTTGATTTATGTTTTGGAGGCTCCATCTTTGTTGAGGACATGGATGCCGCTGACACATCCTTTGGTAAATGTCACGTTATAGATGTTCCAGCCATCTATTAAATTCCATCTCATGGTATCAGGATAATAAGAGCTGAAAATTAGCTGAAATTTGGACCCTTCATACCACAGAGCTGCAGTCATTTAGACTAAGCTGATACTCACTAGTTTTTCCTAAAGGGAAAAAGATTTTGAAATCACTTATAATGAAGGATGCAGATAACACTGGAACCTCTTGACCTAAACTCTTGTCCTTCCTGTCGTTTTGTTTCCCTTGGCAACATGAAAAACATTTAATAATGACTTTGATTACTTTATGTTTAATTTGGAGCAGGGTATTCAGCCATAAGTTTTTGTTGCCTTTATTTGGAAACCTATGATTTTTGAAGAAAGGGTGGCAGGAGAGTGAATTGGCACAAATGTTAGGTTCTATATATTATTCTAGTTTATCATTTAGTGGGGGGAAAAAAGTAAGTTTACCTTGTATAGCTTGAAATTTAGTGGGCATTTGTTTTCAAATGGCTATGCATTGTATTGAACTTAGAAAATTAAGATGAGTTTAGAAAACATATCCATAAAATTGGAAAATGTGCTGTGGAATACATAGTTTAGGTGAAATATGTACTAAATAATGTCACAAATCTGAAAAATATCAATATTATGTTCAGAAGCAGAGCCCAACACAAGTTTCATAACAATGCCAATTTTGTCTTTATTAGATGAGTCTTTCTTTGTTAAGGTTAGTCAGAACAGGAGACCAAGGCAGTCAGTAGCACCCTCCCCCCTTATTTTAAGATTAGTTTTATGTGTAAGAGTTTTGAAATAAATGCCTCATTTAGGAGACAGAAACTCATATTGTTAAAGAGTGGAGAAAATTGGTTCACTTTAAGTTTCTCAAAGGTTTATATACAAAAACTTCTCAATATTGCCCGGCCTACTCCAAACATGCAGACTTCAGAATCTTTCAAGCACATGTGAAATGTGCATCTTTAACTTCAGTGGGGATCAGCAAAAGGGAAGTCAAAGGAGGCTGGATCTGTCAGTCTGTTCTCACGCTGCTATGAAGAAATACCAGAGACTGGGTCATTATAAAGAAAACAGGTTTAATTGACTCACAGTTCCCCATGCCTGGGGAGGTCTCAGGAAACTTACAACCATGGCGGAAGGGGAAGCAACATGTCCTTCTACACAGGGGAGCAAGAGAGAGAAGAAATGAGAACCACGCAAAGGGAGAAGCCCCTTATAAAACCATCAGATCTCATGAGAACTTACTCCGTATCATGAGAGTAGCATGAGTGAAATCGCCCACGTGATTCAGTTACCTCCCACCGGGTCCCTCCCATGAAACATGGGGATTATGGGAACTAATAATTGGGTGGGGACACAGCCAAACCATATCAGTGGGGCAAGCCCAAATTTGTAAATGTTGGAAGTAATCAAGAGAAAGAGATGACAGTGGATGTTTGTTACTTCACTAGACTCTGCCCTTTTGTGAACCCTCCTATTATGCAATCAGTAATTTTTGCTTATTGAATATTGGATTTGATTGATTAAAAGGACAAATAAAATACAAGATCCTGGATATGTACACTAATTAGCGAAAGTTGATACAGAGCTGTGCTGTCCAATATGTCAGCCACTAGGCACGTATGGCTTTTTAAATTTTCGTGAATTAAAATTAAAGAAAATTAAATAGTCAGATTGTTAGCCACGGTGGCCACATTTCAGGGACTCACTGGGCAGTTGCAACTAGCGGCTTTTGCATTCATTGTACTTTATAAATATAGAGCATTCCTGTCAACACAGAAAATTGTCTTAGATAGCACTAGTTTAGGGGATTCTCCCTGGGGCAGTCAGGTGCACCTGTTTGGATTTTTAGAAATATTCAGTATATTTTTCTAAAGCTAGGAAGAAAGAGGAGCTGGAAAAAAGTTACTTGGCTATTGCAGAAATGGGGTTTATGGTAGGGATTGAGGGGCAGCATACTGCAGCAATTCAAATGTTAGCAAAGTTTTATGGTTATTGAGCCCAAAGCTTAGAAATCAGACAGGCCTTGCCTTGGTCATGCAGCCAGCAGTGACAGATCAGATCTGGGACCAGGATCAAGGTTGTTATCTCCCCAACTTACGGTTTTATCACCATATTGAATTCCTTCCAAGATGTATACTTTGGCATATAATTTTGGAACCAGAAATCTTTGATTTTTATAGGACAGAGAGGCTTACAGTCTTTCCCTCCCCATACCAAGACAGGAGGGGAGGTGACTTTCTTCCACAGAGAAACCCACTTCATAGGCTGCCATCTGTCAAGGACGTCTCCCTCACCTCTCATCCTCAGAGTGGGTCAGCAAGGAGGCCTACCAGAAGATGATGATGGCAGTGGAACAGCTCTGTGTGGCCTATGTGAGTTCCATGTCGGTAGCAGCTGTGTCTCAGATCCCTTTGGGCTGCAGCCTGGGTTCTGCAGCAGAACCCCCAAGGCCTTACATGTCTCCTTAGGACCTCGTTTGTTCTCCATTCTCTTACATCTTCCCCAACTGAATGGCAGCCACCTTCCAATGCATGCAGTTCTCAATGTGAGAACATGGGCCTCCCGACATTTAAATGCATTGTGTAAACGTGCTTCTGGACAGGAATTTATCTGCATGAGACCACATGGTTATGGAAAATGTTATTTTGTTAATGAAATGCAAATATACATTAACCAAGTATCCTTACATTTATAGAAATTCTTTTTTATAATTATTTCTTCAAATCGGCAGAAAAGCACGAAAAAAAAAAAGTTGTCAGAAATGACCCAATAATAATGCATTTTAGAAGTAGGTGAAGAGCAGTTTTCACAAAACTTTAGTTTACTTGAACGTTTCAAATAATACATATTTATTTAGTTGAAGGTTAAATTTAAGACATTTAAGACAATGTGACACAGAGATACAAAATGAGCATATGCTGTTGAAAAAATGGTGCCAATAGACTTGCTCTAAGCAGGCTTGCCACAGAACATCAATTTGTAAAAAGGGCAATATCTGCAAATTACAATAAAGTAAAAGTGCAATAAAATGAGGTATGCCCACACATGTTTTAATAAGAGAAAAATTCCTGTGTACTCCTGTGAGGATGCTGGGATGAGCCCATGGGAGCTGGCTGAGTGGTAATAACTTGCCATCCCATGTTTCAGACTGAAGTGTTAGATTTGCATCATGCTTGGGTGCCTGCACACCCTCCTGACACACAGTGATGTTTTCCCATGTTCTTCACTGTCCCATGTCAGTAGACTCCCAGTAGATCCACCCCGCCCAGTCCAGTAGGCAGGCTTCAGCATGACTGCAACTAGAGCTAGTGCCACTTAGGCTGAGATGCTGCTACATGTAATATAAAATTCTATTATATTTTATAAGTCTGTGTTCAATATCTCTGAATACAGCATTTCTCCTCAAGTTTACACCCATTCTAAATGTAAATGCAGATTGAATCATGTTTTCAAGTGTAGTGTTTGATCTCCAGGCAACATCTGTGTTTAATGACTAGAGTGTAGTGTATTTGGAACCATCAAAAAGGGACTAATACAGCAGTAACACAGCAAATAACAACTCCAACCCCTGTCTTTGTCCAAGGTAGAAACTGGTGGATGCAAAGTAAGTGTGTAAAAAGAACACACTTTGCATGCAATTCCTTTCTTTCTTTACACATTATTTGTGAGATTGCAATACAAAAGAAAATATGCCAGGAACTCAGATCACTGAGAATGTTTGTACGTATTCTAGGATTAATATCTCACCAATATCTGACTCACTATCAAACTGAGAATGGATTTCCTGTTTTTGATAAGATAACCAAGTTCCTCTTCCTAGATGTGTGAACTTCAGCAAAATCCTTAACCTTTTGGAACCTCTTCTTATCCTCAACTTCTCTCCTACCCCTAAATCTGAGTGTGTCTATGCACTTTTCTCTTGGGCAGGGATAGTTGGAAGCTGACAAGCCATGCTGGAATAAATAATCAAATGCACATAAAGCAATTTGCTTAGGACCTGATTCCTACTTAGTGATTCCTACTTATGATTCTTAGTTTCTTTCCCTGATTCTCCCCGTGTTTCTCTTTGTGGTTGCTGTTGTTGTTATTTTGTATCTCAGATGTACCATGTTGGATTCTATGTTCTTGTACAACACAGTATCAATATTTGTCCAAGCCTGACCCTCTTTATGCATTTATTTCTCTTTCTTCATTTTCTGATTACCTTCCCTTGCCCCGTTAAATTCAAAAAGCATTTAATACCTACTATGTGTGGAAATCCATGATCTGAAGTAGAAGCTGTAAGTGATTCAGAGCCAATATGACCATCATCCTTATTCAGCTCACGTGCAGATGTTGGTAACACCAAGCATCCTCTTGTATTCTTTGATTTCAGTATCAGAAATAGCAAAGAAATATGCAAATGGTTTGTGTGATTTATATAGTTAATCCCACTTCCCTTTCCTATGCTTGCCGGAAAGCTTAGAAACAAATGGGTGCCCTGCCTCTAGCAAGCACATGAAACTTCGGGAACTGACCTGGGACTGGAACGTCACCCCCGACTGGGTGAACATTTCCTACCCTTCTGTTCCTCGGTCAGCCCACTCCCCTCCACAGATACCTTCGCTTGCTTGTGTTGTTATGCGCTGTTTCACATTCTTTCCGAATTGAACATGGTATAAAGGAACAAATAAGCTTACAAATGCTGCAAGGTTGCATTGTGTAAACCCATTTTCACCTGAGAATGAGGCCAATCCAGTTTAAACTAGAATCATGTTATTTGGATTTTGCCTGTTCCCTGATGTCCTCTTTGGTGTCTACCGTCTCTGGTCTAGTTGGCGCTGTTGTGCTGTCCAGTTAATATATGGGGATGCATTTGTGTGCCCACTCATTGAGATACAGGAGGGAGCGGAGCCCACTGTTCCCTGTTGTATAATGCACTTGCTTGTTTGCCCCATAAAGCCAACTTGAAAGCTAATTAGGTTATGTATATATTGGTTAACTCAGTTCCCCTGCCATGAAATTTTGAAAACTGCTTGACTGGAACAAAAGGAACAGACAACATATCATTCAGTCAATGTGGGGAAGGGAGAAATATGAAAAAGGAGGAGAAAAGATTCATTTGGGATTGTCACATTATCACAATAGACAGCTCTTAAGCTTCTCCTGTGGGCCAACAATTCTTTTTGGTGAGATTTAAATAAGGTTCTTGGTATATGTTTGAAGAGACTATAAACACATGTGTTTATAGTATATTCGAGACCTCTGATGACTTTCTTTTTTCATTTGTAATTTTTGTGGATACATAGGAGGTGTAAGTATTTCTGGGGTACATGATGTGGTTTTTTTTGTTGTTTTTTTTTTTTTTTTTTTTGAGACAGAGTCTCGCTCTGTCGCCCAGGCTGGAGTGCAGTGGCGCAATCTCGGCTCACTGCAAGCTCCGCCTCCCGGGTTCACGCCGTTCTCCTGCCTCAGCCTCTCCGAGTAGCTGGGACTACAGACGCCCGCCACCATGCCCGGCTAATTTTTTTGTATTTTTAGTAGAGACGGGGTTTCACGGTGGTCTCGATCTCCTGACCTCGTGATCTGCCCGCCTCGGCCTCCCAAAGTGCTGGGATTACAAGCGTGAGCCACCGCGCCCAGCCACATGATGTGCTTTGATTAAGGCATGCAATGTAAAATAAGCACAGGATGCAGAATGAGGTATCCATCCCCTCAAACATTTATTCTTTGAGTTACACACAATGCAATTACGCTCTTTAAGTTTTTTAAATGTATGATTAAGTTATTATTGACTGTAGTCTCTGGTAGCTTTCAACCAGGTGAAAATGTTTAGTTGGGGAAAACAGGCTGATCATAGTAACCATCGTTTCATCCTTGTCACTTCCTCAGTGCAGCTCCCAATTCACAGAGAATCACAATAAGGAAAAATCACCTCAAATATACCTTTGCAATGAATTTCACATATCACATGTATCACAAAGGCCCCCAGCTGTGGCATGCAGCATACAGTTCTAGGATGTAGACTTTGCTACACACATACACACACACACACACACACACACAAACACACACACACACAGTAATAAGATAACAAAAAGCACTGTCCCCTTACTACAATTTTTCTGTCAAAGGAAAAAAAATGGGAAGAGGAGGCAAACACGAAATACAGATATTTAAGTTTCACAAGTTCAGGCTCTATCTGTTTGCTACTTGATAGTGTTTACAACGTTCAAAAGCTGAGTGGAGGAGGAAGGCTTTCCCCTTGGCACATACATAAGCTCATGAATTGAGCCAGTGGCAACTCTGGAGAACTAAGTAGGTGGTGACTGACAGGTGATTCTTTTCTTGGTTGTTGTTGACATATAGTAAGGGGCATAAACCTTCAGTGTGCAACTTGATGCCATTCTTACCTACACACATGTATACGCTCCTCTAGACAGACTTTTAGACCTTTTCCAGAAAGTTCCCTCATGCCACCTCCAACTCAGGTACCCACATTTTTCAACTGACCAGAGGGATGGGTTCTGCAGCAGGCCAGAGGGGAAGGCCCCACAGACTGGGGTTAAAGGAAATGAGGAAACACAGCAGCCGCTGGTGGCTTTGCAGTCAAGAGAGCCACGGTGCAAGCTGCAGTGTCCAAAACCAGGTGGAGCCCCAGCAGTCCATCTGCCACGGCACAGAGATGCTGGACCATCTCCTCAGGTGGACACAGCATGGTTCAGGCTGATGATCAAAGATGAAAAACAAGTGGCCCAGGTTCCTAAGAAGTTCGGCCAGCAGAGAAATACAGGTTCAAATAGAACATGTGCGGTATCCACAGAGCTGCAGGCCCAGTTTTCAAAATGCAATTAAGATTGAAGGGAGACCAGGCACAGAGGCTCACACCTGTAATCCCAGCACTTCGAGAGGCCGAGGCAGGAGTGTCGGTTGAAGCCAGAAGTTTGAGACCAGCCTGGGAAACAGTGAGACTCCGTCTCTACAAAAAAAGTTTAAAAATTAGCCAGGCATCAGGCGTGGTGGCACACACCTGTAGTCCCAGCTACTCAAGAGGTGAAGGTGGGAGGATCGCATGAGGCCAGGAGTTTGAGGCTGCTGAGAGCTGTGATCGCACCACTTGCACTCAGCCTCAGTGACAGATGGAGAGCCCTTGACTCGAAACAAACAAGCAAACAAGCAAAAACACTGATGAGGAAGAGATGATGCAATTCAGTGAAACCAAACACCAAGATAGAAAGCTGCTGAATCAGGGACTGAGGCTTTTACCCCAGATAGGGAAAGAAATAAACACAAACAAAACCACAAACGACACAAAACTGAGAAGACTGAGTTATCACTCATTCTTTGTGTCATAATGCTGACCATTGCAGGATGATGTAGATCCTCAGAACACACAGCCATGTCCACCTGCAGCACTTTGGCAGCACATGACAATACCCTACTGATAAAAAATGGCCAAAATAGTCTCTAAACAAATAGCTTGGTAGTAGGAACTTGAGGGATTTAAGTGACCTCCAACCTTTAAGGGAGGTAGCTCGGGTGTGTGTGTCTGGAGCATAAGAGCCACAGGCCAGTGAAAGGGGTTGGCCTCATCCTATGGGCCTGTCAGGTTCAAATTCCCCCAGCATCAGGGCCAAGATTGCGGAGCGAACACTCCCAAACACACAAACACCAGTGTCTTAAGGGATAGGCCCATTGCAATATGCTCATTGAATTAACCATGTCAAAAGAGACTCTTCTGCTAAAATTGATTTATCAGAAATAGAACTGTTTCTGTGAAAGTCCTCTCTGCAGTAAGGGTTTGACAATCCACAATTAACATTTTACGGATGACCCACAAAAATAATTCAGCTACTGGTTTTTTCCCAGGAGCCTAGAGGATGTAGCGACTCTATTTCTAAAAGTCCTACCTAGTGGCTTCACAGAAACTTTTTGATTTTCCGGCTAAAGAGACTCAGAGCCTGTCAGTGTTAGAGAATGCCTCCTTAGCCTAGAGGGGAAAATACGATCTCCAAATAGAATCCTAATCGCATTTTTTCCTGGTGGTTAATGGTGTTTCAGAGCTTGGTAGGTATGCCACCTAGTGTCCTCCTTCAAGAGGCCTGGCCACATTCAAAGAGAAATGAAGGACACGCACACATCCGGGGGCACTGACAATGGCTTTGGGCCTGTGCTGCGGAGTGAGTCGGAGGGACGCGGCTGCAGCTTGATCTATGGCTCTTTATTTATTTTTTTAATCTGGCAGCTGCCACTGAGATTCAAATGTCCCAGTGCAAAGCACTCTCTTTAATTTGTTTTCTTTATTAAATGTACAGACAAACTTCTGCTGTCTTTTTGTATTCTTGGTGTAGTTGGAAGGCACAAAGAGAATGTGCTTTGCCTTTTTTTTTTTTGCTTAATTATATCAAAGTCCTTTTAAATGATAGGCATTAGTAATTGTTGTTTTTCTTTTTTTGACACACACCGGTGGAAACACTATGTTATTGTGATAGAATATTTTTAAATGAGAAAAATAAGGTATAGTTACACCAGTGCCTTTTAGCAATGAAAGTAGCTTTCAAATTAAATTTTATGTGACAAATAATGCAATGCATTCTCATTATATAACGCTTAACCAATATAAAAAAGATGAGGTAGAAACCGCTGATACAACCATTGCTAACCATTTTAGTGAAAATCCTTTCTGATATCTCTGGCATGCATTCACACTCACACATAGAAATAAGTTTTTTCTTTTTTCTTCTGAATTTGTTTCTCTTAATCATTTATAGCCATTCTCTCAAAGGTAATCTTTATAGTTCTATTTTTAAAATTATTTATGACTGCATAATATTCGATGCTCTGCTGCAATGGCTTTGATTTAAACATTTGCCTATTGACTTGTTACTGACATTTCTAGATTTTGGTGTGAGTGCCTGTGTGCGTGTGTGTGCGTGACTATATACAGCAATCCAGTGAATAGGGGTATACATATTTATATGCATGTATTTATTTGTGTGTGTGTGTGAGTAAAATATATATCCTTATACTTATTTCCTTAATTTCAGGCTGTAACAATTTACACTTTTGCTTTCATTTTATGAAAGGACTCCTTTTCCCAGAAAAAAAAAAGAAAGGAATTTCATTGTGTTCAGAGTCTGATTAGCCAAAACAAAATATTCTTGTAACTTAAATTTTGTTTCATCTGTTTACTGAGCATTTCTCTCTGCTCCCATACATTAGGTAGGATTTTCACATCACAGTGTAAGCCGTATTTGTGGCAGATAGTAACCTTTTCTCTACTGTAGGAGTCGCATGTATATTGTTCTAGTCTATCAGTTTCCACTGTCTGCTGTTTTCTATTTATGGTATCATCATATACCAATATTTTCATGTAGTCACCTGTCAATTATCAAGGTCTCTTAGCCTCTAGATGTCAGATGTATCTGCTATTTTTTGAGTTTACTACATTTAAAACTTTTAATTGGCCTGAAATTTCCTTTCATATATGGTGTGATGAAGGGGCCCAAATTCATTTCTTTGAATAGATGGCCTTCTGTGACATTACCATTTATTAAATAATCCTTTCTCCCAACATATCAGTATATCACCTGGGCCAAAATGAAGTACCAGATATTCCTCTATTTACTTATGGGTCCTCTAATATTTGGTATTATCCATGAGACGGTGTGGCTCTTTATACTTATTTGAGTCTAGTGACTGCACAGTTCTTTCACTAGCCTAGCCTCCACCAACTTAAATTAAATTAGCCTCAACCAACTTAAAACACTAGCCTAGCCTCAACCAACTTAAAACACTAGCCTAGCCTCAACCAACTTAAATTGTACATAATTTTCTTGGCTCTTCAGGGATGTTTATTCTTTATTAGATTATTCATCTAATTCCACCCCTCTCCAAATCATAATAGGTCCCTCTGCTGATACTTTTATAGGACTTTAAGGCTTAGTCATGTGCCCGAAGCCCCCCCTGCTTAGCAGGTAAGAGTTAAATATTTAATTGAGAGCGAAGGGTGGTAAAGATGTGTTCTAACTACCATATTGCCAGAGGATCTTTTCTACATATAATTATAAAACAATCCATAATCTACCTTTAAAATTAAAACATTGAGCAGATTATCTGTCAATGAAGGCTACATGGTGGAGAGCACTCACCGCCTGGCTTCTCAAATAGCCTTTATATGGAGAATTCATGGAGATGGGGCATCACAGATATTTATTGAGACTGGATGTCAGACAACAGCCCTTAGACTGCAGGACATTTGCATTGCATCATCAGAGGAGCACCAGTCACTTCCTTAGGATAAACAGAAGCAGGAGTCCAAGTCTTGCTATTCCAGCAGTATGTCCTGTAGACCACTGGCCCTACCACCCTGACAACCCACTTCTACTTTCTATATCAAGTGGTGGCCTTCAGCACGAAGCAGACAGATCCTCTGCAGCTCTGTAGGTCATACGTTACCTGTATGCTAACCTGTACGTGGAAGAAATCCACCAGTACAGCTTCTATTGCATATACCATCATGGAAGAATTTTTGACAATGGAATATGAGACTAAGTTTCTTTCGTTTGATTTGCTTTTAGCTATGGTTGCCAAGACATTGTCTTATAATAATTACAAAAGGGTTGCATACTTATATCCTATAGCTATTCAGGACATCTTCATAAAGTACCTACTATGTACCAGACCAGTGTTGTAGGTGGTACTGGGAATATAGTAGATATAAAAGGCAATAAACAAAAATCACCTTCTCCCCTGGCTCACTTTTCTTTCTCTTTCCTTTTGTTTCTCAAACTATGTTTTAAAAAGTTACGTGATTCAAGCATTTTAATTTGGTCTGAGTCTTCCTTCTCCAGACCTCTGGGACAGCTTGCCTGGAGGGAGACTTGGAGGCTAACATCCTACCAAGGTGTATAAGACAATAAGGTGTACAAGATGCATAAGACAGCCAGAGTTGGTTTCTGCTGCTTGCAAATGTAACCGATTAGTCAACTTTCAGGCTCAAGTGTAATTAAGTTTGAATTAAACTTTCTGTGAAGTCCCTCTTGTCTCTTTAATAGAGCCTCACAGGGTGGAGAAAGACACCTCAATTGGCTGTGTAATTTCCAAGTTATCTAAAAACTCTCAGCATTTCTCCAGCTGTATCACAATATGGTTCTATATTTAAGATGATCCAAAATATTAGACCAGTAATTATCCTTTGATTTAACTTCAAGTGCCTGCAGTTAGTATTTCTGAACTTGGAAGGACACAATGACTTTCTGTTGGGAAGATTCAATTTGTAAAACACCAATTGGATTAGGATGTGTTTCCTATGAATGGGACTAGTTGTGTGTGAAATGAACAGGAACAAAGAACAAGGGAATGAATACCTGACTAGCGGTGGAAAATAAGAAACATGCCTTGAACAAGGATATAGAATTGATTAGAAGTCTGGTGTGAAGCCAAAATTGATAGTGATCTGGATAAATGATGAGATAAAGCCTTGCTAACTAACCCAAGAAGTGTGATACCTTTAAAATATTGTGTGTTTCATATTATTGGAAGAATTGTATTTTAAATTCAGAGTTAAGATATATAGAATAGAAAAATGCAGGTTAAGTGAAATAAAACATTTCAATACAAATTCCTTTGGTTCTGTGTGCACTCAGAACCAAAACGAAGATACTTATGGGTGCATGAGTTTGTGTGGCTGGGGGGAAGGCAAGCACTTAGGATTCAGCTGACTTTTATTTAGCGTGTGGGCAAATTTTATTTATTTCCTGCATGCTGATGGAAGGGAACAAAGTGTAGAGCAGCGTCGCATCAGCAAATATAAAGATACAAATTTTCTATATGTGTAAGTATTTCTTAGAAGAAAATCATTGCTTTGGACAGCCCATCACCTTTCTCAAGTGTATTTTAAAATCATATAACTTCAGGAATTCTGCCTTTAAACTGCGTACAAAATGCACTTAAAAAGTGGATGCAATGTATTTGTCCAATGATTGCTCATTACATTTTATTCCCTACCACCCTCTCTCCCTTAACATTTACTCGAAATTATAAAGATTACACATAAAGCAGGATATATGGTGGCCCTTGAAAACTGACATGTCAGCACAGACCTATAAACATGTCTTATTTCCAAGTACCAAGTACAGTGGACTTCATCTCATAGACTGATCATGACGATGAGAATAGCTGACACCCAATGAGCATTTGCTCCAGCCAAGCACTTTATACCCATTATCTTATTTATTCCTCACAATAACCCTATAAAGTAATATTGCAATTCCATTATAGAGATGAAGAAACTAAGTGGTCCAAAGATACAGCTAGGGAGAGCCAGAATTTGAACTCTGGGAGTCATCCCAGGAGGCCATGACCCAGTTCCTTCCTTTATTGATTGGTGTAAGACAAGCATGAAGAAGAGGAAATGAAGGCATCAAATTCACACATGACTTGAAATAGTAAACAGTGTTGTAGGCCAGATTCTCCCTGAGGCCATGACAAAGCAATTTAGTGAGAACGTCTGTTTAATTTTTTTTTTTTTTAAGAAACAAAGCTGCATCAAAATAGATACCTGAAAATGTCCAGGACGCGCTCCACATGTGGCTGCCCACGAGTATCAAAGGTCAACACCAAGGAAGGCTTCATCAGTTTTTATGGAGTTGCCACTTTAAATCTCAAGACACTAAAGAACAATGAGTTGTCTAACACTAACTGGTGGTGAAATTCCTTGGTTTTCCGTCTTGCACTCGGTGCTATAATCTAGAGCGCAGGTCCATGGAGATGCTGACTGCACAGCAATCAGGATATGAGATGGGAGTTCTGAATCTGGGGGCAATGACTGTAGTAAGGCCAGTGTACAGGCCACTTAGAGGTCAGTTTCAGCTGGGAGCTGGAGGGCTGAGAGTGATCCAAGAGAGCCTTGGAAGCACAACTCAGGAGGATGGCCAATGTCCTGTTTTGATCTTGGAACGAAAGGGACAGCAGAATGGCAGGTGCCAGGCATTGAGAAATGGGGAGGTATTCACCTCTGCCCCCTAGTTTCTCCTTCCCCATCCCCAAGCCATTCAATTCCCCAGGGTGTCTTCAGGGGCCAGGACCCCTTATCTCACCCCTAGGCTGTTTCTGTGGGTTCAGCCCCTCGGGGGGTTGCACTCTGCACTGCCACACGCCCCCCTTCCTCCTCTTTCTTCTGGAGAGGAAGGCCTTGGACTCTGTGCTTATCTGCCTCTGATGGGTTAGATTTCATGAAGATACCACCGAGGCACCCATAGGCTGGTATGCCTCCATTTTTGTTTTGTTCCTTTGCTATTTCTGATTCTGAGTATAGACAGATTCATTTCCAAGAATAGGAATCTGTCACTTTTGTAAAGTACATGACAAACAGGGACTAAACCAAGGGACCAGGGAATTCAAATTGTTAATGAGAGGAGCTACATTTGTCCCAGGCATTGGTCTCTGTATTAACTCATTTAGTTCTCACCACAAACCTATGAGGTAGGTACCTTATAATCCCCATTTTGCAGGTAAGGAAGCTGAGGAAATAAATAATCACTTGACTAGTGTTGAAGAGCCTTTAACAGCCATGATTCAAACCCAGTCCATCTGTGGCGAGAGTGTGGGGTTTGGGCGGGCCTGGCTCTGCTGGATGAAGGAGTAAGGCTCAGGCAACAGGCAGCGGGTGGCTCACAGAGTGCGTGCGAAACAATGGAACATCACTCTTGGTTGCAGATGAAATAGCTCAGCCACTGGGCTTCTAGGAAAATTGTCTAGTACAGGATGTGCCTCATGTCTCTTAATATCTGCCCCATCTCCCATCCCTGGGTAACGTGGGGTCCATTTCTGCCTCCTGGCTAGCCAGGGCCCCAGGCAGCACCCTGCTCCTGTCATTTAGTTACTTAGAACCAGGCAGCTTAATGGCTAAGAACATGTTTTGAGAGCTGACTGCTAGCTCAGCACTCAGTTCTACACTTACTCTGTGTCCTTAGGTGGTTTTCTTTTTCAACCTGTGCACTTCAATATCCTCAGCTATAAAACAGGGCAGTAACAGGACCCACTTAATGAGGCAGGCCTCTTGGAGTTGCTGTGAGAATTAAGAGTATTAGTGCATTTAAAATGCTTAGAAGAATAGCACAAAGGAAGAGCTATGTAGTGGCAGGCTATCATCAGCATCATCAGTAATGATTTAACAAAACTCATTGAACACCTTATATGTTCCAGTCCCCAAATACAGGCAAGGCCGTATCCTCATAGGGCTCATATATGAGGAAAATAAATGCAAAATAAGCAAGTATACACATAGGCAAATGACTAAGCATCATGTAATATAGCAATAGCCAAGTTATAAATTGTGATTATGAAGAAGATAATGGGCTGGGATAGAGTCATGGGCCAGGGGCAGTTAGGGTGCTGGGGTCAGCTGCAGCTGGGACTTGTAGGATGAGAGGTCTGTGTTTCACATCCGCTGTGTCAGGCGTGTGCAGCCATATGAAAGAAACTAAAAGACACTGCTTTTTTACTGAACACCACACACCTTTCTCAGCATTGCATATGTTAAATCCTTCGTTGAATCCTTTAACTCTTATTGTAGATACAGGTATTTTCCCAGTTTGACAGAGGAGGAATCTGAAACAGAGTGGTGAAGACACTTGCTTAGGGCCACTCCATCAGCCAAATCATCAGAAAAGCAGCGTTTCAACCACTCAGGCTGTCTCTCAGCTCATCACTCACACTCTTATATCTTACAGAATTGCTAGTCTAGTTTAGTTTTAGCAGGGACATTTTTCCCACTGGAATACCATCTCCCAACTTGGGGTTGATAAATCTTAGCCTGTTTCACCGATTTCTTCTATCCTCCTTCCAGTTTGTCCATGACCCTACTTTTTTTCTGTGTGCACCATCTTCATAAGGACCTTTGGAGGTATTTCTGTTGCAATGCATAGTTCCTGCCTGTGTATTTACCAGCCTCAGACCACCAAGAGGCAATGGTGTCTATTCAACCGCAGTGTCCCAGTGGTTCTGACATCCTCATCTCTTGCAGGAATCATACTTAATGTATCATGAAAATCTCCAGTATCTACCACAGAATCATTCATAGTATCTGTTCAATAATTTATTCGTTTGGTAATAGAATGAATGAATTAATAATATTATTTTCATATGTAGTTCTTACTGTGATTGTTTTTATTTACCTTATTAAATTGATTGAATATGAACTTTGTGGTAAATTTAACTTAAATGAGATACAAGCAATCACTTTGATTTCTTACCTTTCAAAGCACCCTGTGCAGCCCATTTGTGTACCATTTGTGGTCCTTCCTTCCTTCTTTGTGGTCCTGAACTAAGGGCATGTGATAAGCACGGAAGAACTGTCACTAACATTGTTTCCAGCATTAATCGTGACGAGCATCTAAAAATGCTTCATAATGACCACGGAGGTAGAGGCCCAGCTAATTTGTCAGAGGTTCCAATAGCCTGTCTTCACAAATTCCTTCATCTAATATTTCAAGAATGTGTGACCTGTTATACTTCTAATGCTTTCCAAGAATGCAGTAGATTTTATTAGGGGAAAATAATATCTTTTCCAAATTGTTCATGTTATACTCTGCCTTCCTTTACTGTATTTTGTTTGTTTTTTGTTTTTGTATTTTTTTTGGACAGAGAGGGATAATGTTTAAATTAAAGTAAAAAGTAGCATGTCTAATACAAAGGAAAATAAACGGAAGAAAAATGCTGCTCAAGTGAACTTACTGCTTCTTAATTAGTGCCTGTGGGAAGAAGCTTTTCCGGAGCAATCCCATTTGTACATAGGATCTTAAAACATTGATGTGTGAATTGCTCTCACATTTTCCACAATCTTCTTTCCCAGAGCAGATATAAAGAAATAACTAATGAAAGAGTTAGGCAACAGACTCTCATCCCTTAGAAGGGTATGGAGACAGAGAGTAAGAAAGGTAAAAGTGGAAACAAAATATTCGATAGATTCATGGGAACAGCTGTGATAGGAAACCCAGGGAGCCACTCTCCTGTACAGCAGATGAAAGCTCACACGAAAATGTGTAGTGGTGAATTTCACTTTGCAATGAGGTAGGCGATACGATAAAATCATTTTCCTACTCGAGGACATTCTGTTGGATAGTCGCTTTCTTCCCCCATCACGTGTAACTGCTCTCAAGTAACAGAATGTCATCCCCACCTATTTTATTGCTATTTTCCCCCATATCCTCCTAGATACAAGGAGATGTTGTAACAATGGAGAAGCTCCTGAAACCTTTTACCTGATGTAAAATAGAAGATCAAAAGGAATCATTAATAGAAATCTTACAGGACTTTAATATTTTTGGGGAGCAAATGCAGCTGTAACTCAGTTTTAACAACTGAGTCACTAAAAGTGGTGCATGCCTTAAGGCTAATGTATTAATATATGAACAGTTTTGGCCTACAGAGGAGATGTACAATTAAAAATATTAATCCAACTCCTACACCTGCATATCATGTGTATTCTTATCAGGGCATGCTAATCAGCTATAACTTGTCTATGATGTAGTGAAATAGAATATTTGCATATTTATGGTTTGAGTATTTCAGAAGTCTTATTTTTTTACATAACGTGATACATTTTTTTTTTTTTTTTTTTTTGAGACGGAGTCTCGCTCTGTTGCCCAGGCTGGAGTGCAGTGGTGCGATCTCGGCTCACTGCAAGCTCCGCCTCCCAAGTTCACGCCATTCTCCTGCCTCAGCCTCTCCGAGTAGCTGGGACTACAGGCGCCCGCCACCATGCCCGGCTAATTTTTTTTTGGTATTTTTAGTAGAGACGGGGTTTCACCGTGGTCTCGATCTCCTGACCTCAGGATCCGCCCGCCTCGGCCTCCCAAAGTGCTGGGATTACAAGCGTGAGCCACCACGCCCGGCCTATAACGTGATACATTTTTAAGAAAATTAATATGTGCCCTTGTAAAGTGGTAGTAACTTGAGTTGTTTGACAATCGCAAACTTACTGGTGATTTATAATTTATGAATTATATTTATGATTTATAATTATAGAATCTTGAAACAAAATGAGAACCTTGAAATCAATTGGTCTAATTCTTTCGTTAAATATCTGAAGAAACTGAAGGAAAGAAATGCTAAATGATTTATCCAAAGTCCCTCAGCTAATAAAACAAGTTAGAACTGGGCTTTGGTTCTTGATTTCTGACTTTGAAGCCAGTGTTCTTTCTAATCCAAAACCAAAATCCAAACAAGGGAATATGACAAATAGCTTTTCTGCCTCAATCCTGTTATCACACAGCATCATCTTCCTGATGACCCCTCATCTTAGGGGAAGGAGAGCCTGAAGTCTTCAGCACAGTTCAAGTTTGGACACTTGGGTGTTTGGAATCCTCCTACATATCTCACTAGTGTAGCAGGATAGAAAATTTAGGAATCTGGCTGGCCAGAAAAGAACCTTCCAAGGAAACAGAAATATGTATCCGAATAATGGGTAACAATAAGCTTTTAACTTTTGTTCATTTTTATATAGCATGTCTGTGGGTATGCATATACTCTTTTGCATATAATTTTCAATTCCCTCCTATATGGACTGGTACATGCATTTTTAATTTTCCCTGCATTATAGATTCTGGTCATAAACCTCTGTTCCTTCTGCTACTTTTCAGTGTACAATGAGTGTATGTAAGATTTATATCATCTGTAATAACATAAATAGTGATAATGGAGTATCTCGGGAGATGTTGAGGTTAGTAGCTACTCTCCCGGATCTCTGAAATCTCACTATTATTGACACATTTTTGCCACTTTTCTGTCACTCATTTTGTTCCCCAAATGCTGCTTTGATTTTTTTATTTTATTTTTATTTATTTATTTATTTATTTTTTATTTTTTGTAAAACAGATTAGAATAATGGATGAAAGCCTGGGTTTGCCTTGCAAATGTCATAATTCCTCTTGGATTTTTAAACCATAGACAAGTTCCATGCATAATGCAAAGAATATTAAAAAGTAAAATTTGAAGTAGCCAGTATGAACTTTAATTTAGTTCTTTTAATTACTAGTTAGGGGCCACACGACTGAAAAAAAAAAAAAAAAAAAAAACTTGGAAAGGAAAGAAGCAATGCACTGTCTTGGATTTTGATCCGAGTACCCAACTTTAACTGTACCTAATCATTCTTTAAGCCTGTACCTATAATAAAGCATTATCACTTGCTTCTAGAAAAAATTAGTGGTTTATGCAGCTACTCAGAGATAGGGAGAGAAAGAAATTCGTCTTACGAGGATATGCAACTTTTTTATATCAGTTCCATCAAAAATATTTTATTCTTTGATTGGTACTATAATTTGACTTATACTTCATATAATGGCCCTTGAATTTTACTCCTAGCAAGAGCAGATTGCCCCTAACCTTTGGGCAATTTTGTCTTCAAAGTCTTTCTTTTATTTTTTAAAACATCTCAATAAATGTCATGTGAATTAGTGAAAAAATGACATTTTTATTTAATGAGCCTAAAATGAAAAACTGTTATTAATATTCTTGCTTTAAAAATATTCTATATCTCATGCAAATATTCACGGCAAGACTATTAAAAATTAAACGAGGTAATGAACAGAATCAAGAAAGAACACCGTTGGTGTTTGCCTCATTAAGACCCTTTGCAAACCTCAAAGTCTAGGTAGATCTCATTCCTTTAGTGTTATTCCATGACTTTTTTTCCCCAAATTTGCACAAACACTGGTCAAATTTTTCCCATCCCTGAGGAACAACGGCTCCCATACATTTTTCATTACTTTGTGAAGTACGTCATCTTATTTGTCCTAAATTTACTTGTTTTGAAAAAAAAAAAAAATCCCTGAAATGATTGACAAATAATCCAAAGCTCGCTTTAGCCAAGTTACTGACTGTTTCGTGGAAATTAATTACTTTTCTCTATTTATAATAGTCAGATTCCTCGTTTTCCTTCTGTTACAATTCCTTGGATAGACTTCCTTAGTGTTTGCCAGGCATTAATAAAAACAATAGCACACTTCAATAGCATTTACCATGATCCAGGTGCTCTTTCAACATTTCGCTTAAGAGATCAAGGAAACCCAGGCAGGAGGGATTAACAAGCACACATCAGCACCGAGACTCAAATCCAGGCATTCCAGCTTTACCATCCATTTAAGTAACAACTGACAATAGTTTCGCAATGCCAACATACAAGCTGTCAGATCTCTTACCTCTATCACAACAGATATTTCAGAGCCTTCATTTTATATATTCAATTATTTAAAATTCTCAAAATTGTACACCTTGCATTTGACAATGCGAAAATGGAACTCTACATTTTAAATTTCCCAGAACGTCACTGTAGATCCACTTTGGCTCCTCATTTCTGACACAGTTGGACATATGCATGCTATTCCCTATATTATAAACTTTGTTGGGTTCCTGTAAAAGCAGAACCTGAGATTCTGTTTTAGGTGCAGGTGGTTCATTTGGGAGTAATCTTGGCAAGTACATTGAGGAGTTGGGAAGGTCAGATGGAAAATAAAGCAAAGCTGACAAAGAGTGGGTAGTTGAGTTTATAGTGCAGGGGAAAATTAGGGCACAGTCTCATTGGGCATCTGAGGAACTATGGAGAATGTCTCATAGAATTGTGCTTCCAGAGAATGGGAAGCTAGAGCATCTGTCTACTAATCTCTGCATGCTGTTGGGTAAGGATTGCTTTTTGATAGAGCTCTGCAGTTAACTTTTTACTCTATTTCCTTTGTTGGCTAAATATCTATCTATCCTTCTCCATCTACTTACCTATTCATCTTATTTTTGAAGAATTTTAAAATGAATTTTAAAGTGGGTTGGAGGCATGAATAGATTTCACCTCGAAATACTTCAACATGAACTCCATGACAAACAAGTTCAATACATGTTCATTGTTCCGTTTTTCAGACAGATTTTATATCCGGTGGAATGTTATGAGTTGTGGCAAAGATAGAGTGGTACAGCCTCAGCCCCTGTCAGGCTGCAGAGCGTATCACCCCTCAGAGAATGATGTCATGCTCCTTCCTGGTCAGTCCCAAGCCCTCCACCCAGCAGGGGCTTCTGATTTTTTTTCCACCATAATTTCTGCCTTCTAAAGGGTCATATAAAGAGTCATGTGGTCTCTACTCTTTGGTGTAAGGCTTCTTCCATTTAGCAAAATATATTGGCGATTTTTCCATGCTGTTGTGTGGAGCAACCATTCATGCTTTTTTATGGCTGAGAAGTATTTTTGTCTACTGTAGAGAGACACCTGGGCCGTCTCTAGGTTTTGACTCTCTTGAATAGAGCATTTATACAACAAGGTAAACATTTGTTGTGTAAACCACTTTTAAACAGATGCTTTTATTTCTCTTTATTTATTTTTTTTTTTTTGAGATAGAGTCTCACTCTGTTGCCCAGGCTGGAGTGCAGTGGCACAACCCTGGCTCACTGCAACCCTTGCCACCTGGGTTCAAGCAGTTCTCCTGTCTCAGCCTCCTGAGTAGCTGATACTACAGGTGCCCACCACCACACCCGGCTAATTTTTGTATTTTAGTAGAGAAGGGGTTTCACCATGTTGGCCAGGCTGGTCTTGAACTCCTGACCTAAGGGGGTCCACCTGCCTCGGCCTCCCAAAGTGCTGAGATTACAGGTGTGAGCCACCACACTCAGCCTCATTTCTCTTGAATAAATATCCTGCAGTGGAATTGCTGGGCTGACAGATAGTTGTGCATTAACATTTATAACAACAATGATAGCAAAAGGTCAAACTTCTGACTTTTTGTGAGCGTTCCGGTGGCTCCACCGCCTCTGGAGCTGTCATTTCATTCTGGTGCCTGTGCAATGGCATTCCATTCAGCCTCACTGACAATGTTATGCGCTTTCTTACGTGCTGGTTAGTGATTCATATTTTTCTTTTCGTGATGTCTCTTCTTGTATTTTGTTCACTTTCAAATTAGGTTCATTAGGAAATGTATATATTGCTCTGGAAGCTTTGATCTATTTATTACATATCAGTACTTTATCAGATGTTATGTTTTGGAACTATTTTATAGTCTGGAATTTGGTAATTCATTTTCTTCATATTTTTTATGAACAGATGTTTTAATTTCTAAGTTTATTACTTTTTAATGATATTGTGGTCTCTAACCTGTCAAAGAAACCTTTGCTTTATCCCAACTCATGAAATATTCTCCTACTTTTTTTTCCAGAAACTCCATAGTTTTGGCATTCACATTTAGGTTTAGGATCCAACACATGTAAGTTGTATGATAGTGTGAGGTATGATATCTATATGGATATGCAGTTGTTCCTTTTTTATTTGGATGCCCATGATACCTTTGTTGAAAATCAGATGACCATATCATGTATGTGTAGGTCTATTTCTGAGCCCTAAATTCAAAATAAGCCTGTTTCTATATAAAGACAGAGTAAAGATACCGTTAGTAGCAATACACCACTTAGGTTTAGATATGGTACACTTGGCAGACTTTCTAGGTTTTTTGACATAAAGATTTGGAATTTCCAGAGTAATTGTACGTTCCTGGAAAAAATTTAGTTTCTAATATATGTAAAAATTAATATTACCATTTTTCTAGAGAAATAGCCTCCAATGTCTTAGTAAACTTGGTAGAAAATTTTAGATTTAGAGATGATTAAGCTTGGTGAGATAATTTAAAATATAAAAGAAATAAAAGAAAATTTTAGATGGCACATAGGCTTCTAATATTGTTCTGTAACCCACTACTAGCCTTTCTGCTATACTTCATTATAATAAATATTTCAATATAAATACACTTACTGGATTCCAAATGGTAGCAGTTCTTAGAAGTTTCTTTTGTTATATAAGAAAATTCCACAGTAACATATAGATTAGGGCATTCCCATTTGTAACAGTCACACTCTACACACACAAAGTACATAGATTAGGCCAGGCATGGTGGCTCACGCCTGTAATCTTAGCACTTTGGGAGGCCAAGGTGGGAGGTTTGCCTGAGGTCTGGAGTTCGAGACCAACCTGGGACATGGTGAAACACCATCTCTACTGAAATACAAAAAAATTAGCCGGGCATGGTAGCGCGTGCCTATAGTCCCAGGTACTCAGGAGGCTGAGGCAGGAGATGGAGAAGGAGGTTGCAGTGAGCCAAAATAGTGCCACTGCCCTCCAGCTTGGAGGACAGAGCAAGACTGTCTCCAAACAAAAACAAACAAACAAATACACAGGTTGACCACTCAAAACCTTTTTTTGCTAAATACTAATTAGCGAGTTCCTTTTTGGCCATTGTTAAATAACAACTATTACATTTCTACTTCATTTGACTTAACATTTCAATAGCTGGTATTCCACACTTCAGCAAATGCCTCCTCTGTCTCTAGAGGGGCAGGCTTCCTCAACCTCACAAAACCTATTCATCTTTAAATGTCCTTTCACATAAATCATCTCCGCCCTCATTTTCCTCTTAGTTTCACATGTGTGTATTCTTAAACGTTAGTGAATCACCAAGCAGGGCTATTCTTCTAGAGCAGTGGGGTTGGTTTAACTAGGGGATAAGGCCTGTAGCTGCAGAGCAGGTGAATGTGGAGCCAGATTCTTGGTTGTGGGTGCAGGAGGAGACGTGCTGGGCACTATGAGAGATGTGGGGATCATTGCAGCATGGATATAAATGCGCATGGCGCTCCCTCCCTTTCACTCGTGTTCCCCCCTGACAGCCCTGTTGGACTGAACTTTGCTTTGTAGAGGCATCACACTGCTTTATGGGACTGCTCAGGGCGGTGCAATGTGTTGTGATCCTTTTCTAGATAATTGTTCTGCTTAAAACTGTTTTTTAGAAGAATGATTTCTGGCTGTTCTCATATAGTCACTGGAATTGTTGTGCTTCTTTTTCATCACTCATCGCTGGAAAGCATTACCTGTTTTTCCCCTTTCCGTTTCTGTTCTCCTCTGGCTACAAGCCATAGCTCACATTATAATCTTTTTTCTTCTTTTTACCTCCAATATTTATGGATTTTAAGAATGTTATTTTCAGCTAAAAGAAAGCAGCATGCTATACAGATTAGAAGCTTCTATTAATACTACATGCTTTGTAACTGGTTACACATTGCATTTGATTAATGAAAAATAGTGAGGACCAGCATTCTTTATAGATAAATGTGTTTGGCATAATTCCATAGATGCCATTTAATAAGTGAGATGTCCTGTGATTCCTGTCCTTAACACAGACGTAAAATTGATAACCTATTCTATACAGAAACTAGTGTGGCACACACAGGAAGTTAGAGACACCGGCGTCACTGTCTTAGAAGTCCAGGCATGCATAGCACTTAAAGAAATTTGAAGAAGGTATTTGCTTACAAAATGATAGATTATAAATGAATAGTAATATCCCAGGGGAACTGTAGTCCTACGATAAATGTTTCTTTTTATTTATTTATTTATTTATTTATTTTGAGACAGAGTCTCACTCTGTCGCCCAGGCTGGAGTGCAGTAGCACGATCTTGGCTCACTGCAACCTCTGCCTCCCGAGTTCAAGTGATTCTCCTGCCTCAGCCTCCTGAGTAGCTGGGACTACAGGTGCCCACCATCACGCCCGGCTGATTTTTGTATTTTTAGTAGAGATGGGGTTTCACCATATTGGCCAGGCTAGTCTCGAACTCCTTACCTTGTGATCCGCCTGCCTTGGCCTCCCAAAGTGCTGGGATTACAGGCATGAGCCACCGCACCTGGCCAGAAATTTTTCCTTAATGCAAATTGGTAAGATTTAGGGAGAATTTTTTGCATTCTTGCTTCTTTTGTGTATGTTTACTATTTGCATATGAATTAGAAAACTCTTATGAAGGTAATCTATTGTAAATTATGTTTATCATTGAATTAGTGAATTTTTCCATACAGTTTTCTCTTGTTAACCAACGTTTCTTGGTTACAGTAGTTCCTTCTTGTCAATGGGAGATAGGTTCCAAGATCCCCAGTGGATGCCTGAAACTGGGCAGTACCAAACCCAGTACAAACAGTGGTGCCTCAGCGTCTGTCAGGTGACTGGTTCCAGGACCCCTCACCGATACCAAAATCTGCTGATGCTCAAGTTCCTGATGTTAATTGGTACAATATTTTTACATAACCTACGCATATCTTTCGCTATATTTTACATCATCTCTGGATTACCTAATACAATTTAAATGCTATGTAAGGTCGGGTGCGGTGAAATTAGCCAAGTGTGGTGGCATGTGCCTGTAATCCCAGCTAGTCAGGAGGCTGAGGCAGGGAGAATTGCTTGAACCTGTGAGGTGGAGGGTGCTGTGAGCCGAGATTGCACGACCGCACTCCAGCTTGGGTGACAGAGTGAGACTCCGTCTCAAAATGAATGAATGAATGAATGGATGAATGAATGAATGAATAAATAAAATGCAAATAGTTTTTATAGTGTGTTGGTTCTTCAACTTGTAGTTTTCAATTGTTTTATTACTTTTTTATCATTTTGGTTTTTTTGGTTGAATCTGTGGATAGAGGACAAACTGTACTGTTTTTTCCTATACATGCATACCTATGACAAAGCTTAACTTATGAATTAGGCAAGGTAAGAGATTAACAATAATAATAAAATAGAATAATTATAACAATATATTATAATAAAAGTTATGTTAATGTGGTCTCTCTAGCAAAGTATCTTATTTTACCATACCTGCACTTCTTGTTGTGTTGTGTTGATAAAATGCCTCCCTGATTGGATTGAGCAAGGTGAACGGCCCAGGCACTGTGACGTAGTGTTAGGTCAGAAGGAGGATTATCTGCTTCAGGTGATTCTGGATCATCCAGCTGTGAGCATGTTCAAATTTCAATGTCAGGAGCAGACAATGTCAATGACTAATGGGCAGGCTGCAAAAACAGGGTGGATACGCTGGACAAAGATGATTCCCATCATAGGCAGGACAGAGCAAGGTGGTGTGAGATTTCATCATGCTACTCAGAGTGCTGCACAGTTCCTAACTTATGTATTGCTTATTTCTGTAAATTTTTTCATTTAATATTTTCAGTCTGCAATTTACTGCGGGTAACTGAAACTGTGGAAAGCAAAACCGCAGATAAGGGAGGGCTGCTATACCTCTGAGAAGATGAGATTCTCCTGTATTAGGTGGGCATCCTTTAGTGACATGCATGGCCTTCCTAGGGGGTACTGCTGCTGGACACCACATCTCCTGCTCCAGTGTCCCCTTTGTACCTTCCAGAGGATTGTCTGTGACCTAGATTTCCAGGGATCACATCCCTAGAATGCTCACATGGTCAGCCCATGGCTGGCCTTTGTGGATAAACCTGTGAGCTTTGCTATAGATGTGCCTGATCCTACCTAGATTTTCTCATCCAGCGTTCTTAGAACCCAAGAAAGACCCTAAGTGTTGGAGTAGTTTATCTACTCTCAAATTTGATACACTAATATATCCACTCTCAAATTAGAACGGGGGAGGGCGGAGGGGGGAGTCCAGAGCCATTCTTGGCTATAGACAGGAAGGATTATGACAATGATTTCTGCATAAGGTGCCTCTTCCTTTGACTAGTCCTTTTTATTACCTCTGCCTGATAGAAAGTCCCCTCTTTTTTTTTTTTTTTTTTTTTTTTTTGAGACGGAGTCTCGCTCTGTCGCCCAGGCTGGAGTGCAGTGGCGCGATCCAGGCTCACTGCAAGCTCCACCTCCCGGGTTCACGCCATTCTCCTGCCTCAGCCTCCTGAGTAGCTGGGTAGCTGGGACTACAGTAGAAAAGTTCCCTCTTAAAGCACAGTTCCTTGCGTCCCAGGACAGCCGTCTGGTTTAGGGTTAGGGTTTCGTTTGTTTGTTTGTTTGTTTTTAGGCCAATGTGGTCCTTTTTTCGTTCTCATACATACAGATGTTTCCTTTTCTGAAAATTATTTTACTAACTTGGAAAATAGACATCATTGCTAGCGTGATTATTTTTATAGCTTTACTGAGGTATAGTTTGACATAGTGCTATAAGTGTATACGCTTTTATGTATTTTGATATCTGTAAATACCTGTGAAACTATCACTGCTATCATGATGAACATGTCCAGAACCAGGAACGTCTCCTGCTGCTATTCAGCCGTCCCTTCCTTTCACTCCTCTAGTCCCATCATTTGTAGGCAAACACAGCTGGGTTTTATGTCACTATAATTTGCATTGCTAGAATTTTAATAAGCATTTTCTGAATGACTAATACTATTGACCATCATTGACTGTGGTTATTTGCCATCCATATATTTTATTTGTTAAAATTTAGTCCGCTTGAATCTTTTGCCTGTTTTTTATTGAGTAGCTTAATTTCTTATTATTGAGTTTTGAAAAGTATTTATAGAGTCTAGATGCAAGTTCTTCATCAGATTTATAATTTTCAAATATGTTCTCTTAGTCTGTGCAGGCTTGTCTTTGCATTCCCTAAACATGTCTTTCAAAGAGCAGAGTTTTAAATTTTGATAAAGTCCAATTTATACAATTTTTTTTGTGTGGATCATTCTTTTGGTGTTACATTCAAGAAATATTTGCCTAGTTCAAGGTCACAAAAATTTTCTTCTTGGTTTCCTTCCAGACCTTCATATTTAGGGCTATGAAAAATGTTACAAGGTACAAGCCATAGATCAGATCAATTTAATTGATCCAGAGCCACTTGTTGAAAATATTATCCATTCTCCACTGAATTACTCTTGCATTTTGCCAAAAATTAGCAGATTAGTATTTGTCTATTTCTGGACTGTTTGTCCTGTTCCATTGATCTCTTCCTCTGTCCTGATGCTAATACCACACTTTCTCGATGACTATAACTTTATAATAAAACTTGAAGAAAAGCAGCAGAAGTTCTCCAACTTTGTTTTCTTTGTCAAAGTTATATTGGCTAGTTTGGGTCCTTTTTATTCCCATATGAAATTTAGAACTTTCTTGTCAATTTCTATGAAGAAATCTGCCTTTTGAGATGTTCATTTAAATTACATTAAAACTATAGATCTGTTTGGGGAGATCTGAACAATATTGAATTTTCAGATACTTGTAAAAGACATACTTACCATTTTATTTAGGACTTTCTGAAAATTCCTCTCAGCAGTGCTTTCTAGTTTTCAGTCTATAGGTCTTGTCCCTAAGTAGATCAGATTTTGATTATATTGCAAATGTTATTTTTAAAATTAAATTGCAAAGTGTGTGTTGCTAATATATAGAAAAGCTTACTAAAAAAGAAAAATATGGCCAGTTCTATAAGGAACATTAAGTTCTCTTGCATCCTAGAAAAGCAATGCTCATGTATGAGTATCTGTGTGATTCTCATAGATAATTAGTAAATAGAAAACAATATTTATGATGAGAAGATCAGCAGAATTTAATACATAGAGATAGGCAAGGAAAAGGCCTAAAGGTAAGCAAATCACCTGGTGTTTTTGATACAGAACCTCATCCTGAGGGGCTCTAAGGGTGAGCGTGGGAGGACAGTAGGAGATACAAACACAAGTCAATGGGCTGTGACTAGGCTTAGGGTTAGTGTTATGTGGATGGCCCTGAATGTCAAGGTGGAGATGGGCTTTAATATGGTGGTTAGTGGAAGGCTAATGAGCATTCATGAACAGGGGAGTAATGTGAACGCCGTAGACCTTTAACACGGGTACACTAGTTACCGGGGTGGAATACGGACTGGAGACTGCTCATACGAGACTAGTTTGAAGCCTACAATAGTCCCAAGTAACAGCGACCACAAATCGTGTTGAGTGAAGGCGGGAGGAGGAAAGAAAGGAATAGGAAGAAGGCAGAAGAGGAACAACCATCTGGGAGCCGTGGCTCACACCTGTAATCCCAGCCCTTTGGAAGGCCAAGGCGGGTGGATCATTTCAGGCCAGGAGTTCAAGACCTGACTGGCCAACATGGTGAAACCCCATCTCTACTAAAAATAAAAAATTAGCCAGCCGTGCTGGTGCACAACTATAGTCCCAGCTACTCTGGAGGATGAGGCAGGAGAATTGCTTAAACCCGGGAGGCAGAGATTGCAGTGAGCCAAGTTCATGCCACTGCTCTCCAGCCTGGGCGACAGAGCAGGATTCCATCTCAAAAACAAAACAAACAAACAAGAAAAAAACAAAACAAACAAACAAAAAGCTTTGGTCTTTTACACTCTACAAGATAAGTATCCTTTGTCAAAGAAGAAAGAAAGATCTGGGCAGCATGTTTTCAATATTCAGGAGCACTGTCCTGGGAGACAGACAGCTCAGCATATAACATTTCCTGAGGAGAAAGAAGAGAACAATCATTGAGACAGAAAACTGATTTTCTTATTTACAACGGTATGATAGATCACATCCATCACCCAAACAGAAAAGCTTCCTAATGGTATTCCTTTTTTAAATTTTCATTATTTAACAGACCTTGTATTATATTTCCTATCAGTTAAATAGAAAATATGCCAAAAATTTATTGCACCCTGACAACTATACTCTATTTCATGAGTTATCTTCTGGTAGGTGGCTGAAAACAGCAGACTCCTAGCAAAAAAATAATCTCAAAGAAACATAGAAGGCTTTCATATGATTTCAGATATTAAATTAAGAAGTTTCAACAAAGTTGCAACAAAATGTTGAGACCAGAGGACTGAAAGTATTATTATTATGAAAGACAAGCTGTTGATAAAATACAGAGAACCTTAAAACCTGAGATCCACAGTATGCATGCCTAACAAGAGTAAGGAATTCAACTTGGCTATAGTTGGAGGGAATGAGAAGTCTTTCTGAGTGTGTCTTGGGTCAGTTTTGCATTATAGTCCCAGAAATATTTGGTAAAACTGCGGTAGAGCATTTTGAAATTAATATAGTCCACCATCTGCATTTTATCATTAGTAGATTATAAATTATCCTGAAAGAGTATAATTGAGGCCATTTGAGATGTCTTTTAAATTTCCCCTGTATTAATTGCATTTCCTAAGCATTTCCTTTAGAGTGCCTTTTATGTGCAGAAGCATTTTCTAGGCTCCGGTCTTGCAGTGCCAGTTGCATTTTTGTCAGGACTTTTAGAGACCATCTTTTAGCTGGAGCAGCTTTTTGGTAAATTTATATTTCCAGAAAATGTAAATTGTGCTTGCTACAAATGAGGCATGAACAGAACACTTAGTAACCTTGATGAGGAAGTGAGCCATTCTCAGTAGGGGTAATCAGGAGAGTTAAATAGAGAGCAAGAGGAGAAGGGCATGAAGGCATCACATGTGAAAATGAAACAAAACTAGCATGGAAGGAGCTAGCATGGAAGGGCGAAGTGCCATCCTGTCTTTTCTGTGCAGGAAGGGTTCTTGGAGCTGGAGCATGGGGTACAGGGGTGTGTTGGGGAAGAGGCAGAGGAGAAGGAGAATAGACTAAAAACAAGAGTAGGAAGGTAATCCGAGATTAGGAAAAAAAAATACTGACAAAATGTGGCTTGTCAGTAGTTTTTTTTTTTAATCAACCAGATTAAAATGTATCAAGAGGATTAAAAATATTCCTGTTAACTCAGTTCTTTATTCCACTTCTTCCATGAAGAAATAACTAGAAATGAAAGATTGATGTATAAAGTTATTCATAAAATGTGATTGCAATGGGGAAATGCTGGAGATGACCTGAGTGTCCAACATCGAGGGGATGCTTAGGCAAATCAGGCTCCCAAATAGGGGCACATGGTCTGGAGTCTTTACAAACCCCAAATTGGTGATGTCCATCTCTGTTCCACGTGTGTGAAAAGGGGAGAACATTCTCTGCTAATCAAGGGTGATGGTTAATACTGAGTGTCAACTTGATTGGATTGAAGGATGCAAAGTATTGTTCCTGGGTGTGTCTGTGAGGGGGTTGCCGAAAGAGATTAACTTTTGAGTCAGTTGACTAGGAGAGGCAGACTCACCCTCAATCTGGGTGGGCACAATCTAATCAGCTGCCAATGTGGCCATAATAAAGCAGCCGCAGAAAATGAAAGAGCAGATTTGCTGAGTCTTCCGGCCTCCATCTTTCTCCCGTGCTGGATGCTTCCTGCCCTGGAACATCAGACTCCAAGTTCTTCAACTTTTGGACTCTTACATCTGTGATTTGCCAGGGGCTCTTGGGCCTTCAGCTACAGACTGAAGGCTGCACTGTCAGCTTCCCTACTTTTGAGGTTTTGGGAGTCACACTGGCTTCCTTGCTCCTCAGCTTGCAGATGGCCTATTGTGGGATTTCACCTTGTGATCGTGTGAGTCAGTTCTCCTAATAAGCTCCCCTTCATATATACGTCAATCCTATTAGTTCTGTCCCTTCAGGGAACCCTGACGAATACACCAAGTAATGTTACTTTTGGACGATTGGATACAATTCCATTATTCAGTGGCCTTTGACTGTCATTGGTATCCAATATTGCTATATTAGTCGTTTAGATTACAATGGCATAGCAAAAAAAAAATATATATATATATATATATATATAGTACATAGGGATGTAAATATTAAAATATTTTGTCTAACCAAGGAAAAATGAGATGTGGGTGAAGGCATATATTTATGACTCATTTTCCTCATTTTCACTATCCCTGCCCAAAATTTTGTCTGTCTAGAAGAAATCAAATGGTTTTAAAGAAACAAGTGCCCTGGGCTCCTCCATCCTTTTGCATTCTTTAGACATTGTACCTTATTCTGCGCATCTTATTGAAAATGGTTTTATAATCACTTATCACCTTTTGGTTTTAGTTCCTTCTTTAGCCAAATTTGTGTTTCCTTTGACTCTTTTTTTTTTTCTGAAGTGAAAGTTTCTGATCACTGAGCCAGTGTCAAGATTTACAGAATGTGGCTTATATGATGGACTTCAAAAGTGGCTTCTTAGAATTGGATGAAGGCAAGTTTTTCTGGGCATTGAGATTAATAGTCAACATTTTAATTCTTTGAGACCACTCAGTTCTGTTCTTTTCTGCTTGATGGACTTTACTATGAATGTTCTGAGATCGCTTTTATAAAACTATGATATTATGCTTGCTGTCTCTGACGTTGAAATTCAGTATTAGTTCTGTCTGTGTCTATGATATTCTGCTTGCTGTCTCTGATGTTGAAATTCAGTATTAGTTCTGTCTGTATTCTGGTAGTCTCATAGTGCTGCTTAAAAAGAAAATTTAACTACTATCCCAAATTCTCTGATGAGAGTAGATAGGGATTTTGATGTAATAAACTTGTATTAGATGAATCAGGATTAATTTGCCCTTGACTTACTTGATTATTTAAATTAGTTTTCACTTGATTAGTGTTTTGTAATTAAAATAGCAATATGACAAAATATCAGATATGTGCTGACTAAGAACTGTGTAGATGTGGAAGAAAGTATTAAGAGAATGGTAAGCCACTGCCAGGGATTAACCAAATGCTACATTTTTTTCATCTCCTAATGGAAATTAATTTTACAATGGAAACAGCTGCTTAAGTCATTTTGCTTTTTAGGTTTTATTTTTTTTTCCGTCTTTGATTTACCATAGAGACTAGAAGTCATTTTGTGGATGTTTTGCTGAAAAGTACATAAATTATCTTCAGAGTCCTTTTTGTGCTTTTTTTGAATTTTTTTTGTTTTTTTGCATCACCTGAAATCCAGAATTGAATTAATGTCCTTCATTTTGGTAACCTGGTTTTTGAATTAAGCTATTTCTTTTTATACTGGTGAGAGAGAATATCTATCAAAGAAAGAAAATATATATGTATCAAGTTTTCATTCATATAAAAAATAAAAACCATGGCTTCCTATTAAGAAAGAGTACATGAGTTCATAAAGAAAATATTATGAATTCTTTTGATTATTTTTACTACCTGATGCTCTTTTACTTTCTGATACTTAAATAACAAATTATCTACCCTGTATTTAATATAACAATTATTTTAGACTGTCTAAATTTAGTGTCACTAGAGTGTAGGACATTCAGTATTTTCTTGATCTACTAACATTTTTTATTGTAACATATCTACTTCACAAATGGTCCCCTGAGAAACCTGTATTAGATTTGGGGGCTGAATTGAAATGAATTTTCCATTCCTTATAACATGAAACCAAATTTTCAGGCATTTTCTTATTATTTTTTTCTCCCAGATGTTCTCAGTGTTTTTCTTGCTTACTGAGCACTTCCCTGTAATCTAGAATGGGCTTTGCTGTGCAGGGCGGTCATACGTCAGAGGGGAAATCAGACAGGAAATGCAGAGGCGATGTCTGTGTCTTCAGCAGCACTGGCTTTGACTGCTGTTTTTCAGAGTGTGCTGTGAGAGAGGCTAGTTCCTTGACCTGCCCTAGGTTTCATGGCCATATAGGTTTCAAGTGCTTTATACTGATAGAGACAGGAGGCAGAGAAACTCTAGGCAGACAAGGTAGGTCCCTGGCAAAGCCCCACCTTTAAGCCAAAAAGCCTGAACCTATGGCCCAAAGTGAGAGCTTCTACCCCTGCTTACCCACTGTCTCCCGAATGGTTCTTTCTGAATAATGTGTTTTTACCAATTGAATGTTGCCTTTTCCAAACTACTTATGGCTTGCCTCACGCCATCCTGTGCCTATAAAGACCCCAGGCTCAGCTGGTAGAGAGGGGAAATGGCTGGACATCGGGGAGAGGCGAATTGGCTTCAGAGCCACTGCTGGATGTCACAGAGAGGCAACCTGGCCTCAGAGGAGAAAGGAAGAGAGACGACCTGACTTCAGGGGACACTGACCTTCCCTTCCCATCCCCTTTCCAGCTCCCCCTCTGCTGAGGGCCTCTTTCGTCACTCAATAAAATTGTCCGCATTCATCATCCTTGCATTTTTCTAGGTAACCTTATTCTTCTAGTGTACTGGACAAGAATTCAGGACCCAGCAAGTGTGGGTACCCCAAAAGGCTGTTGTTACAATGGCCTGGTGCCCTCACTGGCAGAGGGAAGCCGCTGCACTCGAGGCAAAGGGCCCGCTGAGCTGATAACACACTGTTGTCTGCTAACAGCAGACCTAAGAGAGCATTGTAACATGCCCTCTGGGGCCTTGGGGTCACAGTCAGCCCCACCTGGACGCCACCACAGGGCCTACACAAGGCCTACAGGGCTACCACTGGCCACCCCCCCCCCCCCCCCCCCCCCCCCCCCCCCCCCCCCCCCCCCCCCCCCCCCCCCCCCCCCCCCCCCCCCCCCCCCCCCCCCCCCCCCCCCCCCCCCCCCCCCCCCCCCCCCCCCCCCCCCCCCCCCCCCCCCCCCCCCCCCCCCCCCCCCCCCCCCCCCCCCCCCCCCCCCCCCCCCCCCACAGGCCTACCACTGTGCCACCACAGGGCCTACACAAGGCCTACAGGGCCACCACTGTGCCACCACAGGGCCTACACATGATTTGCTCCTGCTGGGGCTAAAGCAGCTGACCATTTCCTGTGCTCACTTCCCTACACGTTCCTTCCTGCAGGGGTGGGGCACAGCAGGCCCAAGTGAGTAATTGGAGTTTGTTCCTGCTAGTGCCAAAGGAACAGGCTTATTCCTGCACTCACTTGCACGCTCCCTCCTGTGAGGGGTTCAGCATGGTGGGCTGAGTAAACAGGGCACCTCTGTCACAGGTCCCCTGAAGGGGTCAAGAAAATATCCTGCATCAGTACTGTTTTCTAGCCTTGAACACTTGTGATCATATTAACATTTTAAAAGCCCTGGTAGGCCGGGCACGGTGGCTCACGCTTGTAATCCCAGCACTTTGGGAGGCCAAGGTGGGCGGATCACGAGGTCAGGAGATCGAGACCACGGTGAAACCCCGTCTCTACTAAAAATACAAAAAATTAGCCGGGCGTGGTGGCGGGCGCCTGTAGTCCCAGCTACTCGGAGAGGCTGAGGCAGGAGAATGGTGTGAACCCGGGAGGCGGAGCTTGCAGTGAGCCGAGATTGCACCACTGCACTCCAGCCTGGGCGACAGAGCAAGACTCCATCTCAAAAAAAAAAAAAAAAAAAAAAAAAAAGCCCTGGTAATTCAGGCATTTAAAATATCTGTTCAATTTGGTTTAATCTACTATTTTTGAACATCATCGACTTTGGAGCCCTTTTCTGCAGGTCACATTGGTGGAACTGCTTTTTTGTGGAACACATTTTGAGACAAATTAAAGCAGTGTATTTTAAACCTCTCTGACCTTGTCCCAGAGTAAGAAATAGATTCCACATCATGATCCAGCACACACATATATGTAGCTGAAACAAAGATTTTAGCAAACAATTTACTCTTTTTATGAGATACAATCTGATATTTCCTAGTCGAGTCTATATCATTTTTAAAATGCTGCTTTCTAGTCATTTGTAGACTGCACTCTCCTTGACAATATTGGGAAATTGGTCTTGTGTGTCCTCACTGTCACTTTGTTATTCTTCTGGGGCTGACTCCACTCATATTCCCAGCAGATACCAAGTCTTCCTTCCTCCCAAGAGGATCACTTGTTATCATGAAATGTATATTGTGTTCCTGCTGTATGCATATGGAAGAACTGTAAACTACTGTTCCTGATGCCTTGGTCATTTCAATCATTTTCACTTAATTTCAATGACCTTGATTGAGGAGATAGGGCTTACTATAGAGAACTGATAGTGGGCCAGTTAGATGGAAGTTATGATGTGGCTGAGTGAGCCTGGTGAGCTTGGGGTGTGCTAGTCAGGAAGGCTGTCATGGAGAACAGTAGTTCCACTGGTTCCAGAAGCTTGAGGTGACTTTGGACGAAATTAGGAAGGATTTGGAATATTTGGGAGAAACGCATTGTGAAATGTTAGGAAACAATGTGAGCCATTCACAATAAGACCTTACTTAATCAGTGAAAAGCTCCCCCAGGGTTGCTTGCATTTGGCAGGATAATGTTTTATTTCATTGGTATGCATCAGTTTGGGAAGGTAAAATCAGAGAAGAGTCTTTCTTTCCAATTCCACCGTCTGAGCAGCCACAAGTTATGTCTTGGTAAAAAGTGACCTTTGTTATTAGAAGCTCATGTGGGACCCTTAATATAAAATCTGTTGTTTGTAATGTACTGCTGCTAATTTAACGGTACCTAAAGCATTATAATTATTTGATTCCTTTTCCTGCTAAATGATGTTTTTCACGAGCACTTTCTATTTGTGTTTTAGTAAAATAATCAATGTAAATTATCCTGTAACTCTGGGCAGTTTATGTCTCTCACATTTTTCACCTTATAGAAAAGATTTCTTACCCTATGTGAATAAAAAAGTTGATTATTACCTTATGTCCTGTGAAGATATTTTTATGTTTATAACTTTTTCACATACCCTGTCTCTCTCTTTCTTTTTTTTAAAGTGGGACTGGCAAGACGTGAATCAGCTGGTGTTCACTGGTTATGGTCCATGGTAGATTTTTTTCTGGAAGACTGTGTTTGGAAAAGGAAAATTTTCTTGTAATTCTGAAAATAGTCTCGAGCATCAAAATATCACATTATAAATTGTCACTAACTCAGTTTTCTTGTGGCTGCTCAGTTTTCTCATGAGAGATTTCTATAGGCTAGATAAGAAGAGGAAAAGATGACTATTCAACTACACATTTTAGCTTCCACCACAAGCTATTTTAAGAAAGGGACTGGGAGGTGAAGAATTGCGAAGCTGCAAATATGTAGAAAGAGACTGGCATATGTTTAAATCATATGTTTCTAAAGTTTGACTGAGCATGAAATTTCATTTTCTAAGAAGGTGCCCTTGGGAATGGAGGAGGGAAATGCTGGTGCACCTGTTTGTCTGATGGAGCCAAACCTTGAGACAAACTCTCGGGCAGCCAGCTTGCCCATCCATGCAGTGGGAACACCCTCTGACCCACTTACGAATGTGGAGAGCACGTTCCGTTTCTTTAAAATTCAAGACAGAGGAAATTTCAGGTCATCTGCTGAATCATCTTCAGTTCTTACATTCTTCAGTATTATGGACGGCCTCTGATTTTCTTCCCTTTTTTCTCTTCTTAATTTAGGATCGTCCCTGCTGTCTTTATTGCCTCATATAGATCTTCACTAGTGGCTTTCCTATGCTTTGCCAATTTCTCTTTTACTTTTATTAGAAACTCAATTGTGTTATATAGCCCACAGTCTCAGGTGACATTTAAGCATTTTTTCATAGTATTCAACGACCATGAATTGAGGTTCAATAATTGTTTGACTCACCTCATATGATGTGGGGTGGTGGGGGAGAATAAATAACACTAGACAGTTTCCTTAAAATAGATAGATACATCCAATTTCCTGTCTGTGTCAATATCAGAGAACCAGGGTTCCCTCAACATTTCTTCCTTTTCCAGGTACCCAAACACCAAGAATATTTCACCTTGAAAAACGCTGGCAGGGAAAGCTGTAGTTCATTTTACTCTTCCTTTACATCTTTTGAATGATCTAGAGGTTAATGAGCCTTTAGAAAGGCGGGACCCAAATATAATTGAGCTGGATTTATTTTTCCCCAGTGTGAGATCTGTTGCAAAATCCATACTGTGCTGCGTTTTCTGGAGTGCATCTTTTTCAAAGTAACAGCTTTGATGTTCTTTTCACCTGAGACGAATCCTGCCAGGGGCTCTGTGCTCTAGAGTGGCCCTGCAGTAACAAAGCCTTGTGTGCAGGAGCAGAGGAAGATTCTGCCCTCAGGAAATCGTTTGTACCCTCATGCTCTGGAGACAGCATATAAATCAGGAGCAGAAACAGAGAAGGCCCCAAAACTGAAACATTTTATATTCACATTAGAAACATTTTGCCACCGTCTTCTTAGGATACATGTGTCCATTACAGATTAGCCCACACTTGAGTTATTGCTGTGACCGGTCCTTTTCAGTGTTGTTGTCCATCAGGTATTTTTAAGATATCCATCTGTTTCTGTATTTACTCACATATTTATTTCCTTAAAAGGACACTGTGATGGTAGTGGATCTGTTTGGTATTGCGAATATTACTACAAAATGAGGTCATTAAATTCCTATTGTATTTTTTTACTGAATTCAGGAATCTGCATGTGAAGAAGTGAGATCTGTCCAGATGCTCTAGGTTGGGGATTAAGAAGCTTGTGACAAAATGCAGGAATGTAGAGTCTTTATACCATGCAATGCTTTCCAAGACAAAACATTCATTCATGGGGGTGCATCCTGCTGCACCTCTAGAATCCCAGCTCCCTGTTCTTGCTCCATCAGTATCATTTCCTGAAGACCCTCTTTCCCTCTCTTGACTGCCTTTGCCCTTCCGCATTAGTGACACTGATGGCTGCAGTCCCTCACCATGGCACTAGACAGTTGCGCATTCCTATCCCAGGGATCGGGTTATTTCTGCATTTCTAGCCCCTGATAGTCAAACTACCAGACCCTAGACACTTTGGAGTCTTAGAGTGTCTGCACTCGCTTTTTGGCCTCAAGACCTTCATTTTGCCCCTAATAGTACAGGATGGCAACCTTCCTAGTTTCCATCTTGACTTGATTTTACTTTGAAAAATGTAGTCTTGGCTGGGCATGGTGGCTAATGCCTATAATCCCTGCACTTTGGGAGGCTGGAAGAGGCGGATCATTTGAGGTCAGGAGTTTGAGACAAGCCTGGCTAATATGCTGCAATCGCGTCTCTACTAAAAATACAAAACTTAGCTGGGTGTGGTGGTGCATGCCTGTAGTCCCAGCTACAGGCTGGGAGGGCGAAGCATGAGAATCACTTGAACCAGGGAGGCAGAGATTGTAATGAGCAGAGATTGTGCCACTGCACTCCAGCCTGGGTGACAGAGTGAAACCCTGTCTTAAAAAAATTATGAAGAAAAAAGAAAGAAAAATGTAAAGTCTTATATTTTATTTTATAAATAAAATAAATCATATATTTTAAGGCCTAGCTAGCCTTCCTGGCTATTGTCTCTTCCCTAATATGACCTTGAAGGTGCAAAGTAACAATGAATTGTCCTACTCGGAGATGGTGACAACTGCAGAAATGGTCAGACGCAGACACGGGGTTGTAGTAATATTTCACTTCTCAGTACCCTATTTGTGCCAAGAAGTCCATATCTTAAGTATGAATGAATGAGAAGAATCTGTTTGTCCCGTAAGTAACCCCACCCTGGCCACACATATGAGCAACCATACTTGTAAACACACTTGGACCTGCAATTGTCTAAACAAGAATGTCAATTTTTGTCTTGTCAGAAAGTATAAAAGGAGGCTTTATTATAACTTTTCCTTCCCTCTCAATTTCTACCCATCCTTGAACTTTTTGTCCTGTGTCTGAGAACTTCCTAATTTCCTGACTGCTGGCCCATCTTGGAATTCTACTGCCCAAAGCTCTTTGGTTCTTTGCAGGGAAGACTAAAAATATATTTCATATTATGGTTTTCTTTCAGGCCTTTGCTTAGATGTTATTCCTTTATTTTAGGCTTTTTTCCACATTTTAAATATGTGGTCACTGTTTTTTGTTTTTGTTTTCTTTTTCAATCTGGCTTATATCACCTTGGCCTTTACTAATTTTTTGTTTTTGTACTACCTGCATAGGACCTTTTAAGCATTGAATGAGGTAGTATATGTGAATTAGGATACAAGTTATACTGCTGTGACAGGGACCTCAAAATCTCCATGACTTAATCTTGATAGAATTTTAGTTTTCTCACTGTGACAGAATGGTTCCCATGTTCTAAAGTCTTTTTTTTTCAAGTTCTTAGGCGTGGAAACCCAAACGTTGGTGAATTCAGAAGTCATCAGCCTTCGCAGAGCTGAATCACAAGGGTCAAACTCATCAGTTAACTCTGTTTAAAAGGCAGAATACTGATTGGTTAAAGTGGAATAAGAACCAAAACTAACAAAGGGAGAAGATAGTGATGTTTACTCATCAGCACATTCTGTACTTATAGATAAATTTTTTTGGATAGCTCAATTATTATCCAATGGTTGTTTTATAAGCACAGAATCTACAAGGCTAGTCAGCTGGATTATGTTAAGCAGTGCTGTTACCAGAACTGTGGTGCCCTGATGTAGCTGACTGAGGCAGGTCATTATAGGGTCCTCCATGCTGGTTGTTGACTTGCGGCTGAGGTCATCTCTGGGTAGTGCCATAGAAATATTGCATAATTTTTATCTCCTTGGAATTCTCTTTTATGCTGCTCGTGAATGTCCACCTTCTTTATTAATAAATTATTTCTTTGGACAAGTACAATATAATTACCTTGATTGAATGCTTTGTAGTGAAAATTATAACCCTGTAATGCCTCTGTGAGTGTGTTTATCATAACTGTATATGAGATGCTCACAAATGATCTCTTTGGTTATTGCTAATATCGTATTTAAGAGTATGACTTTAAATTGTGTTTAGAAGCACCCTTCCCTTACCTTTATATACTAACTGCACCTTAAAATGAAAAGTTCATACAGTCTTAAAAAGTTTACTTTCTATTTTATAAAGAAAAAATATAATTCTGTAAGGTATCATGAAATCATATTGAGTAGGGTGTCCAGAACGCTGAGAAGAACTCACTAGGCTGGATCTGCTTTAAGATGGTATTCACATTGTCACATTCATTGCTAATCCCTTTCCTGTGTCAGATGTCATGAGAATGTCCTGCGTTTGTTCCCTTGAGGTTGTAACATCAATACAAAATCAACTAAAGAAAGAGATTGGAAGTAGCCAACATAGACGTGTTATGATCCTGTATCTTTTTTTATTTTTTATTTTTTTTCCTGAGACAGAGTCTTCCTCTGTCACCCAGGATTGAATACAGTGGCACAATCTTGGCTCACTGCAGCCTCCACCTCCCAGGTTCAAGTGATTCTCCCACCTCAGCCTCCCTAGTAGTTGGGACTACAGGCGTATGCCACCATGCCCAGTGGGTAATTTTTGTATTTTTAGTAGAGACAGGGTTTCACCATATTGGCCAGCCTTGTCCTGAACTCCTGGCCTCAAGTGATCCTCCCACCTCAGCCTCCCAAAGTGCTGGGATTACAGGCCTGAGCTACCGGACCCAGCCCTGCATCTTTTTAGACAAAATAAAAAAAGGCCAGGCACGGTAGCTCAGGCCTGTAATCCCAGCATTTTGGGAGGCCGAGGCCAGTGGATCACCTGAGGTCAGGAGTTTGAGAGCAGCCTGACCAACACGGTGAAACCCTGTCTCTACTAAAAATACAGAAATTAGCCAGGAATGGTGGCCCATGCCTGTAATCTCAGCTACTCGGGAGGCTGAGTCAAGAGAATCACTTGAGCCCAGGAGGAATAAAAAGAATGTAGGCCAGGCATGGTGGCTCACACCTGTAACCCCAGCACTTTGGGAGGCCAAGGTGGGTGGATCACCTGAGGTCAGGAGTTCGAGACCAGCCTGGCCAACATGGTGAAACCCCGCCTCTACTAAAAACACAAAAATTAGCCGGGCATGGTGGTGCATGCCTGTAGTCCCAGCTACTGGGCTGGCCGAGATGGGAGAATCACTTGAACCTGGGAGGTGGAACTTGCAGTTAGCTGAGATCGTGCAACTGCACTCCTGCTTGGGTGACTGAGCAAGACAGTCTCAGAAAAAAAAAAATTATATATATGTATATATGTATATATATGTTTAGTATATATATATACTAAATGTTTATTTTTAGTTTTCTTACCTGATTTCCAAGGGGAAGGTAGGTTTTCTTAACATAAAATTTACAGCACAGTTGAACAAACCTGGATATTACCCCCAAAAATGCAAAAGAATATAAACTGAGTTCAGAGGTAGAGAGGCTTTGGAGTTGAATAACTAAATTGTTCCATGACATCGTCATAGTCCAGATTGTCCATCTCTAGTCTACTATCTTTAGCATGTGTTTGCTGGATGGCTACATGGGTGCTATATACAAAAAGAGATAATCAGGTGGGAGAATAGGGTCTGGAGGCAGGGATCCTAAGGCCGTTTCATTCTGACTTCCCAGAACAAAATTGAAACAAAAAGCCCAACATTCTACGCCTGAGTCAAAAAGGACCATAGGCTACTCCCTTTGCAAACCCCAACCTTTTCTGTGTGGCAGATGGGAAATTGAAAGTACGTTTGCATAGCAGTGTCACTTTGTATCTTCACTTCAGCCTCTGATTGGTGCTGTCTGCAACCAGTCAGGCTGATTGCCCGCCAAGTCCTCATTTGCATAGAAGTGCAACTTTGTAACTTTAGCCTCTGATTGGTTGCTTTTCGCAGCCCATCAGATGTTTGTGTAGGAGTATGACCTTTGTAACTTCACTTCAGCCTGATTGGTTGCTTTCTGCAACCAAGCTGACCTGGATGCTGATTGCAGGCCAACACTTTATTTACATGAGATATCCACCAAGTGGCCAATGGGAAACCTCTGGGGGTATTTGTACCCAAAAAGATTCTGTATCTGGGGCCCTTGAGCTGCTGCTTCACCCACTCCCACACTGTGGAGTGTACTTTTGCTTTCAATAAATCTCTGCTTTCTTTACTTCATTCGTTCCTTGCTTTGCTGTGCATTTTGTCAAATTCTTTGTTCAAAATACCAAGAACCTGGACAACTTGCAGGCAAGACTCTCCACTGGCAACAATAATTCCCTCCAGTGTGTAAATGTTCCCAGGCACAGCAGGCCTGTCACAGAGTCTGAGGCACATTATGCTTAGCACAAAATAATGAGATAGTCCTTACTTGTAGGAAAAGAACAATTTCCCCAGACCACCCAAATCACCGTTTGGGGAAATCCCTATGTTTTATTCTACATATCCTTATTCTGAATGTATTGTCTTTATCTGTTTGAACACTGGTACGAACTGTTGACATCCAGGTCTTTATTAAACAGCTAAACCCTGAGAGCAACAAAATTCAAAGATGAGAAAAGTGGGAATTGCTTGTATGTCTACACACCTAAAAGGGAAATTGAAGGTTATTTTTACCCATCATCATCAGAAGAGTTCAATTTCTGTAATAAATTGCATCGAAGTGAATACCTTGACTACAGGAAGTCATCAGGGATTTTTCCTTTTTGGAAATTTAATCTGTGATCTCTCTTATAATTAGTGATTAAAAATAAATGACCAATGGGAGTTCTATGTGAAAGCCTGAATCCTTGATTAAGTTCTGGGGACTAAAAATGATGAGTCTGTGCTATGCTCCTCATCCCTTAATGTACTAAACCTTTTATGTTCATCCTCATAGTTTCACTCCACCGTAGCCTTAAATGTTACTAGATAAAGGAGCAAATGTGGTTCTCTCACCAAGGCCTGTCAGTGTTTATTGCCCATCAGGTCTATTTATCTACAAGGCTGAATGTCACGAATAATAGAAATATGGCTGAGTCAGAGCTAAAACCTAAGATCGCCAGATAATATATTCACCTTAGCCCTTTGGAGTATAGGGTAATAGACTTCTATGGTGAGCAGACAGCACTTGGAGCTGACCTGGATGCTGCTTTTGAGATGCCAGTGGTCAAATAGGACATATATATTTAAACAGCCTTGCTGCTGTTTACTTTATAAAAATTGGCTCCAATAAGGCAAAAGTCTAGAAGACATTTATTCTGATAGCAAATATAATAAAAGTAAACTGTCTCAAAAATATTAGTTTGACCATTATTTAGCAATAACACAGAAATTCATGAAGAATTTTTAGTTTGTTTTCTTTTGTTTCTTCTACATTTGTTAATTTCCCCGTGGCCAAATTATTAAATCATATGCCTCCTTCAACCAGTTGCCCACATATGTTATTTTCCATGACATTTTCATGATTTCACTTTACCTCAAATCAGGTTATGTTAATTTGTTTATTTTTTCATTTGTTGATTGTCACTCTGGTTTCCCTAAAAGGTAGTGTTGGGAGCAGGGTTGCCGGATTCAGCAAGCAATGACACAAGATTCCCAGTTAAATTAGTATTTCAGGTAATTAACAAGCAACTTTTTAGTATAAGTACATTCCATGTAATAGTTGGGTTCTACTATAACATTATATGTTCTGTATCTGAAATTTAAATTTAAATACTCTTCTTTTATTTTATCTGGCAACCCTCCTTGGATGGTGTCATGACTGAGGACAAGTTAAGACACTCTTCAAATATTCTAGGTGATGGAGACCTCAAATAAAACAGAGACCAGTAAATAAAAAGGAGGAATATAAACAATATTCAGGATGTAAAGTTAACGGGAAGTGATAACTGATGAGATATTAATGGGTAAAGGTAAATGGCTAGCGTCCTCGTTCCGATGACCAGGTAGATGGCTATTTCACCCATTATATGTTTCTGTTTTCTCTTTTTTGTCTCTATAATCTTTCTGGGTGAATAATTCTGCTCACTCGTCATTGTTTATTAACACCTTTAACTAGCAGTAAATGTGATCAAGTGTGCATCTCCGACGTTAGACGACCTGGGATCACTTCTCGGCACTGCCACACACTATGTAACCCAGGGTAAGCTGTTCAATATCTCTGGATCTGTGGTTGCTTTCTCTGTATTAAAATATATATATATATATTTGGCTGGGCGAGGTGGCCCAAAGCTGTAATCCCAGCACTTTCAGAGGCCAAGGTGGGCAGATCACAAAGTTCAGGAGATCGAGACCATCCTGGCCAACATGTTAAAACCCCGTCTCTACTAAAAATACAAAAATTAGCTGGGTGTGGTGGCATGTGCCTGTAATCCCGGCTACTTGGGAGGCTGAGGCATGAGAATCACTTAAGCCTGCGAGGCAGAGATTGCAATGAAATGAGATAGCACCACTGCAGTCCAGCCTGGCAACGGAGCGAGACTCCGTCTCAAAAAAACAAAAACAAAAAAACTTAAAATATGTACAGTAAAACTGATTACCACTGTCTGTTATAACTTTTGCTTTTCATTTTTTGTTTATCTGTTGTTTTGCAGATTTTTCTATAATGCATATATATTACATTTAAATAAACATTTTAAGACATGCCTGGTATGCTTTGTTTGAATTAAGTTTTACTTATTTATCTATTATAAGCTTTGTTGAGATATAATTGATAGGTAAAAGTTACACATGTTTAAATCTACATTTTGGTATTTGGACATATGCATATACTTGTGATACCATTGCCACCATGAAAGCACTAAACCTTTCCACCACCTCCAGAAATTTTCCTGTGTGGTTTTATGTTATTTTGTTTGTTGGTGGTTTTTTTGGTTAACACTGAACTGTTTTCTTTACATATTTTAAGATGTACTATACCATACTATTTTGTTATTAACTATAAATAGGATTAGTTATAATTGTATAGCAGATCTCTAGAGCGTTTTCTTCTTGCATAACTGAAAGTTTACATCTATGGAGCAGAAATTCCCCATTTCTTCCCCACAGCCTCTGGCAACTACCATTCTTTTCTCTGTTTCTATGAGTTTGATTATTTTAGGTACCTTACAAAAGTGGAATCATGCAGTATTTGCCATTCTAGGACTGGCTTATTTCACTGAGCATAATGTCCTCTAGGTTCATTTGTCTTGCTGCAAAGGGTGGGATTTCCTTCTTTTCTACAGGCTAAATAATATTCCATTGTGTGTGTGTGTGCACATTTTCTTTATTCATTCAGTTGCTGATCAACATTAGATTGTTTCCATGTCTTGCCTATTGTTAGCAATGCTGTTAATGACATCAAAAAGCTTTGAACCAGTCCCTGCTCTATACGCAGATATTAACTCAACTGAGATTATAGACTAAATGTAAAACCTAAAACTGTGTAAGCTTCTAAAAGCAAACATAGGTGATTTTTTTTGTGACCCTTGCTTAAGGAAAGATTTCTGAGATATGACACCAAAAGGACAATCCATTAAAAAATAAATAAATTAGACTCCATTGAAATAATAACTACTGCTCTTTAGAAATACTAATATTGTGAAAAGATAAGCTAATCACTAGAGAAAATATTCACAAATCACGTGTCTAAAGACTCAAAAATAGGAAAAAATTGAACCAATTTGAAAAGGGGTACAAGATTTTAATAGACGTCTCACCAAATATATAAAAATGGCAAATAAGTGCCTGAAAAGATATTCAACATTGTTAGTCAGCAGGGAAGTGCAAATTAAAACTGCAATGAGGTACCACCACACGGTGATTAGAAAGGCAATTGGACAAATCAAACAGTAATGCTAACAAATGTGAGGAACAGCTGGAACTACTGGTGGGAATGCTAAATGCGGCACAACCACTTAAAGATATTCTTCACAGATGAGCCCACCATTCCGATTCCTAGATATTTACTCAAGTGAAATGAAAACTTCTTTTAAAAGAAGCTTTATTGGTAATGACCAAAACTAGAAACAACCCAAATGTTCTTCAACTAGTGAAGGGGATAAATACACCATGACACATCCATGCAATGGAGTACTATGCAGCCATAAAAGGGAATGAAGTATTGATACTCACAACATAGGAGGTTAGCCTGTATTAATCTCGTATGTACTCTCCTGTGTGAAATACGTCATGCTCAAAGGCCATGTACTACATTAAAGGCAAAACCACAGGGACAGGAAAAATTCAGTGGCCCCCAGCAGCTGGAAGTGAAGGTGAAGGAGTTGACTACAGGAAGCGTAGAGGAATCTGGAGGGGGATGGACATATCTGTAACTTGATTTTGATGGTGGTTATACAATGGTATTAATTTGTCCAAATTTGGATAACTAGAAAGGATGATTCTTAGCCTATGTAAAATATACCTTAATAAAAAAATGAGAAATATCAATTACTTTCAAAGACACATGGTATCAGTGGCATCACTATTCAGATTAGATTAATTATAGACAAATGGGAAAAGGACCAAGACAACACGTGTCAATTGGAGTAAAGAATTCATGAGAGAAATAAAGTGTGATAGAAAATATAGGAGGTAAACTCCCTTGGGGAGAAAATGATGAGCTGGGCGCGGTGGCTCACGTTGTAATCCCAGCACTTTGGGAGGCCAAGGCGGGCGGATCACGAGGTCAGGAGATCGAGACCATGGTGAAACCCCGTCTCTACTAAAAATACAAAAAATTAGCTGGGCGTGGTGGCGGGCGCCTGTAGTCCCAGCTACTCAGAGAGGCTGAGGCAGGAGAATGGCGTGAACCCGGGAGGTGGAGCTTGCAGTGAGCCGAGATTGCGCCACTGCACTCCAGCCTGGTGGACAGAGCAAGACTCCCTCTCAAAAAAAAAAAAAAGAAAAAGAAAATGATGAGTTCCGTATTGGGCATGGAGTTTGTTTTATCCTTGAAATATTCAAGTGGAGAATAATAGCTTTATCTTCTGTATTCTCTTAATGCATACCTTGTTGCTGTATTTAAAATTTATTTAATTCTGCCATTTTTATAGCAATTTGATATATTTTTGTTTCCCCAATGATATTATAATCTGAGGGGGAAACTAAATTTTACTTATATTTATCTACAAAAATAACAATTTTTTTAACAAAAGCTATTTTGAAAACTTATCATGAGTGTATGGTAGTATGTAGTTCTTAACTTCCAGTGTTAATTTAACTCGTTCATTAAAGGTCATGTCTCCCAACCTGCATCTTCTCCTACATTTTTATTTGTAATATTTCTGATACTTTTTTTTTTTTTTTTTTTTGCCATAGAGTCTTGCTCTGTAGCCCAGGCTGGAGTGCAGTGGCGTGATCTTGGTTTGCTGCAATGTCCACCTCCCAGACTCTATGTGATTCTCCTTCCTCAGCCTCCGGAGTAGCTGGGATTACAGGCACTTGCCACCATGCCCGGCTAATTTTGTATTTTTACTAGAGATGGGGTTTCACCATGTTGGCCAGCTGGTCTCCAGCTCCTGACCTCAGGTGATTCACCTGCCTCGGCCTCCCAAACTGCTTGTATTATAGGTGTGAGCCACCGCTCCCGGCCTCTGATACTTTTACTTGGTCCCTTAAAGTGATTTTGCCAGGAAAACCATACCTGTCTTTCTTTGAAATAACCTTGAGTTCAACTATTCATCAGCCAGTGTCCCAGCCCTAGATGATAGGTTGCGAAAGACACTGGCTTTGTTTACATGGAGCTCAAGACAAGGGGGAGACAGCTGGAATGGTCCAGTTACTTGTGTGGTAAAAGAATCATGAGTATAATTTATGGAACTAGAAATAAAAGACACCTAAATCAGCCCGGGTGATATAGTTGGAGGTTTTCAAAAAAGAGTAATCTCTGCAATGAATTTTTAAGAATGGTCTGGGATTGTCTATATTGAACAGGTATGAAGAGACGGAAGAAACAGGAAGCAGAATTAGCTGTGAAACAGAGCATGGATACCTGAGGAGTTGTGGGGGACAGGAAACTGGAAGTGCTTTATCATGGCTAAAGCAGAACTCTGATGATGGGACCTGGAGAGGCAAAAGGCAGACAGGGCGCCCGCCATATTGTAGAAGTCTATGCAGTGTGGGTAGAACCACAAGACTTGGTGATTGAGTGTGGCGACTTGTGGTAACAGAGCAGTCCAGGGTGCCTGGGTTTCTGGCTGGGGTGTCTGAGGCTATGATAATTATGGTCATGTATATAATAGTTTCATTACTGTAGGAAAGAGCAGATTTAGAGAAAAACGAGATGAGTTCAGCTTTGGACATGGGTAGTTGGCCAGGGCTGCCCTAAGGGTGGCGATGTGTGTGCACCTGGAATGCAGGAGAGTGGTCTGAATGTCGATTGCCCAGCATCCCTTACTCATCCTTCAGGTCTTCTCTTGGATCCTGTTTCTTTTAAGAAGCCATGAGAATATTGACTCATTTAGAAAAACATTATAGTTAATCACTGCAAGTCACTGTTTTGGGCACTAGTGAGAAAAGTAAATATCCCTGTCATCAAAGAACTTAAAAACCCACGGGTTGAATGAAGGAAACATAAAATAAATAAGTGACAGTATTCAGAAATTGCAATAAGTGCTAGGGGATATAACAAAAGCATGAGATGATAGGAAAATATATGGGGTACTTTAGATGGGGACCCTATAAAGGCCGTTCTGAGACGATGGTTTTTAAGCTAACGTTCGAAAGAATCAAAGGAGCTATTTGCATCCAAGCCCAGGAAACCTTTCACACATGAGCCCATGAACATTGGAGTATCCAGGGTCAGCATAGAAGAGAGGCCACAGTGAAGCATTCTGCAATATCCATCGCCCAGACTTGGCACAAATGATGTCAATAAAAAATAAAAAATTCAAGTTATGCACAGTGTATGATAAAAATATGAGAAAATATTCTTTGAAAGGTTAGTTAAAATTACATCTTAAATGTATACCTATAAGTGATAGTCCTCGCTTTCGGAAGTTGGAGACAGGACAAATATATCATGGAATAAAGGAAACTTCTTATTAAACCTAAACCATGGTAACACACTTGTCATGGTCGTGAGTTCTAAGAAAAAGAAAACCTACATGTGGTCTAGGTTATTTCTTGGGGAATCACATTAAGAGCCTGGAGTCTGAAACCGAATTTTCTGGGCTCTCATCCTGGTTCCTTGTTAAGTTATGTGCCCTTGGGCAGGTCACTGAACTCCATCTCCATTTTCTCATCTGAGAAGTCAAGCTAATCAGTGTTTTTGTGAGGGGTAAATTAGTTAAGTAAATTGGTTAGTACTTAGAGAAATACCCAGCAGATGGGATGTGCTAACAAGCGCTTATTATTATTTTTTTAATGGGTTGATAAAATAAAATCTATATGAATGGTTGCAATGCACTGCCCAGGTGGCTGGTGGTTGTCACCGTGTCACTATGTTCTGGGTTTTGGTGAGACCATTTACGGAGACTTTCCACTGTACTGAAGCTCACAGTCAGGGTTAGCAACCCAATCAAGCTGTTTGCTTTTTGCTCATGCCAACCTAAAAATCGGTGCAATTCTCAGCAGTCAATTAGAACTACCAAGAGTTCCTGAAATCAACTATGTAAGCTGTCTTTATGCCCCTTCTGCAGTGGTAAAGCTACCACCAAAGGTTGACCTGGGAGTGGGCCTGTGACCATAGGTCCTATAGTTCGTGTGCACCTACTGCAGACATTGTAGGGAAGCCAGCTCCCAGGAAGGCTTGGAGCACCATAAAGCTACACCAGATGATCTTCTGAGAGCATCCTTCCACACTGGATCCCGTCTGTAAGTTATGATGAATAATCTCTGCCTCCATTCTTTCTTACAAGGGTATTATAAGAATTCATTAATGCTGAAAGTACTTTGAGCACCTCTACAAAGTGCTTTTTTGTTATCGTATTACATTTGATATCTCACCAATCTTTTGAACGATATGAGTCACGAATATTAAAATCCATCTTGCATATTTTAACTGTTTTTATCATGATGAGAGAATATTAATTTATTGGAGATTTGTGCTTTTCTAAAAGTTGCCTTTAAAGTTCTCTCCAAGTGTGCTTTGTTAACCTCAACCAAGTGTGCATGGTAACAGGGTCAAGCTGGGGTACTGGGCACCTACGTTTTGAGAGACAGGCTGTGATAGAAAGCCCCATCAGCAGCCCCTTTCTTTGCCTTCTTAAGTGTCAACCACTTTTAAGCATATTACATGGAGAAGAATATGTAGATTACTTTAAATGAGCCAGATAATTTTTATAATGTCTTACTCAATCAAATATGCCATCCATTCTGTATGAAATTATATATTTTTGACCCTAATGACTAATAACAGTTTGATTCAGAAATATCTAATTACTCATGTCTCTCTGTGATTTTTTCCCAATGAGTTCTCTGTGCCTGGAATGGTTGCAGACCATCATTTCACTCCTGTCTTCTTGAATCAAATGCCTTCTCATTTTTCAAGACTCAATTCAAGCTTCATCACCTCTAAGAAACCCATGCAGACAGAATAAACACTTTTCTCCTGGGCAATCTCATTATACCCCGTGCTATTTATTACCTAATATGTGCAATGCTTTATTGCATTTAATTATTTGCATTCTTATTTTCTTCAAATGTATCTTGTTTGCCCTTGATGTCCAGTTCATATGGCTGCTCATATCAGCATGAATTGCATTCACCTGCTAGGAACAGAGGCCAAAAATTCCAGTGATTTTAAAGCTGACAGCAGTGTACATTTTTCTCTGTAGTAGAAGTCTGGTCATAGGTAGTCTAAAGCTGCCACGTATCACCACTGAGAACCAGGATCTCTGCCTCATTGCCCTTAGTGCATGGCTATTTTCCCAAGGTCACCTCTTGGTCCAAGACATTCTATGGCACATCAGCCATCAAGTCCGTAGCGCAAGCAAGAAGAAGAAAGGAGAATTGCTGATAAAGACTCGTACCAGCCAGCTTCATTCTTTGCATTTAAGGAATAATTTTAACCTTCTGCCAACATTTCATTGGCCAGAGATTAGTCAATGATACTTCTAGCTGCAAGGGAGACTTGGAAATCTAGTGCTGTGGGTGGCCATTTTACCACCTTAAATATCTCATTACTCAACAAGGAAGAAGGAAAAAAATATGTATCACCAAGACAACTAGCTAACGGCCTCTGCCAAGGTGTTCAGTAATTCTCACATGTATAAATAAATAAAGAACATCTCCTAGAACAATTGGCCATGTATTGCGTGCCAACACTGCAAATCATCTTGACCAATTCAGTCACAAAATTGGGAATTGACTGAGAAAAAAGTCCAAAGGCTAATTAATTAGGTTGATTGTGTTGGTTTATAAGTAATTTTTTATTCAATTCTAGTAACTTTCCTCGGACTAGTAGCATTTATCATTATTATTTACCTGTTTCCAATTTCCCATCTTTATAGTGGAGATGATGATAAAATCTACCTCAAACATGGTTGTTATGATAAAATGAATTAATAATGTAAAGTGCTCAGCATGGTAGGTGTTTATTAAATCTTAGCTGTTTCTTCACTAAAGCAATACTGATCCTAACTGTTACTGTTTATTGTTTGTGTACCATGTTTTGGTCACTGTGGGCAATGCTGTACAAATATTAACTCGAATAATTTGATTGTAACTGCCCTTTGAGGTCTGTGTTATTATCTTTATTGCATAAATAAAAAATCCAAGGGGTCAGGATGGTCATTCAGTTAGGAGACACATAACGCTTACTATGTTCCCACCACAGTTCTAAGACCTTTACGATCATTAACTGCTTTAGTCTCCATAACAAGCCTATAATGGAGGAACGATTATCATCTCCATTATTCAAATGAGGAAACTGAGGCAGAGAGAGTTTAACTTACTTGACCAAAGCCATACATCAAGTACCTGGCAGAGACAGGATGTGGAGCCAGGAAGCTGACTGCCGGATGCAGGCTCTTCACCACTGAGCTGCCATCTGTGCTGCATGAGCCAGGGCTAGCATCCAGGATTCTCTGGTGCAGGTAACCCCATGACCTGGGGTTGTACATTTAGCCGGTATAATACCCCTTCTCACTATACTCTTGACATTTAATATGAGTCAAAATAGTAAATGGGACGGCTCTACAATGGTGTGTTACAGACTATATTTATGGAAAGGGTTTGGTGATCATCTTCCCTGAGTGTGCTATTTTCAGAACAGATAACACACAAATAATCCTAGTTAGATTGACTCTACTTTAATACTTCTTCTCTAGGGAAAAAGGCTACTTCCACCAAATGGGACAATGGGCAGCTAGTTCTTTATAGCTGTTCTTCGTGTGTGTTAACTCCATGTACATAAGCTGCTTTAGCTCCCCCTACTTCCCAACAGTATACACCACTTATGCAAAGTATACTATACAGCAGTGTTCTACATTTATTTGAAATCAACTGGATGCTTTTTAAGTCTCTCTATTACCAGTATTGACTTCCATGGGTAATTTTTATGTATTGCCTCCAAATCAAGCATGTTTTCTTTCATTTTTATGTTGTCTGCACTCATTTGAACTAGAATGTCTCTGAATACATTAAACTGTGGATTGCACAGTTGAAGTATTCCAAATATATTTAACTTGATTTATCAAAACCCATTGAAAAATAAAGCATTAGGTAAATTTGATTTGATTTTGAAGGGTTAGTTACATACTTTCAAAGTTTTGAATTTTAGATACTTTAGATAATTTTTATTAAAAACCCAGAAAACTTACTTTATTTAACACATATTTTGAGAGAATTTTGGGGAAGTTGCATAAAAGTCAAAGTTTACAAAAACGTGAGTATGCTAGCATGTTTCATTCCGAATAGTCACTATATCATAAATAATCTTACAATCTTCCTGTGCTACCACTTTTAAAAATTAATATAATATAAGCTCTCGTTTCAAAAGACATGGTCTTTATAATACTAAATATTCCTGACACAATCCATCTACATGTGCTGGATTAAATTGCTTTCATTTGTGGATCTGGTGAGGGAGCTCCTTTTGAACTGGTTTGAAGTCGTTTGGCAACCCTCTGATATGTGGCAATTGTCTCTTTCCTCCAGTGGCATTGCTTTGCTGTAAAAGGGACCACAGAAACCAACCAAAATAACACCATTCCCCTTTGAAAGAAAGCCAGAAAAGCAGAGAGCTGCTCCCGTGTAAACCACCCACACATATACACACACACATTCTCTCCCTCACACACACACATTTGTTGTTTATTTTTCAGTTGTCATGATTGCTTTTCTTCACTGTACTGCACTGCATATCTCTGCAGCCAAACACAATTTATATTGCCAAGATAGATGCTATGAAATGAAGTTGAACATGGCAGGCATTGAAAGAGTCGTGTGTTTGCAAATGATTACCTGCCATAATATGTTCCTCAATTTCTTTTTTTTCTAAGTTATCATGAAAAGCAAAAGGCTAGAAGGGCAATCGTGGCTCTTAGTCTTAGAAAATATAATTTTATTTAAACAGGAAGCTAGAAGGGAAGTTGGATTTTAGAGTGCGAAAACTGAATCATAATGCAATCCCCAATTGAATGTTCAGAATCATATTATCAAGGAAAGTGCTTTTATTCTAATAGCTAATCCTGCTGAACTGTTTTCACAGAACTATTTAGTGACTTAAAATCATTCAAATACCCAACTTTATCTCACTTGCAAGGTACCTTTTTAATAAATGAAGTCATTGGTGACATTAAGTTTTCAAAAATGTAATGGACTTGCCTATATTTGGACATTTGTACTAAGTAGCACTTATTCAATATCCTGGCAGGGTCATAATGTTTAAAACAACTCAGAGTAGGCTTGCAGGCAGGCACCTTCTGTTCGTTGGAGTGGGCCATTTCAGATCAATTGGTACCTACAGATATTTCGTTTTATTCCTATGTATAGGTGTGGGGCTGTTTTTATACTTTTTACTCATGCCCTCTGAGGCTGATGTACATTCCTGTTTTATGAAACCTAATCTCTAAGTGTGAGTCCACAGCTAAGCTGAGAACAAGCTGTTATTCCCAGTGCTAGTTTTAGGCAAACTGGCCACCACAGCCCGTGTATGGAAATGACTGTGATGCTGCGGAGAGTGCCATGGGTGTGTTTCCATCATACGGCCATGCCGATTCTCTTTACCCTGCAGTGGGCCCTTCCCACACCCAATGTCATCATAAGCCTCTGTTCAAATTGTCTCTTCCCTGTGCCTGTATTCATCTTTCTGTGTCACTTCACTCGTTAGTGGATTTTTTCCATTCTTTGTATATTTCCACAGTTGTCTGCTCTTCAAGGGAAGGCTTTATATTTTTGTAGATACTTATTCTAAAAATTTTCACCCAATTTTAATCTACAAGGACTTAAGATGGTGATAGGGTAATTAAGGCGTGTTAGCATAGACGCCAAGGAAACACCATTGTTGATGCCAAAGGCATTAAGAGCCTCCTTTGGTTTCTGCCACCATCCCCTAAAATAGTGACAGCAAAATGTACAATATATGCATGAATACAACTCCATTTTCCAGTATTGTGTCGAACTGAGTTTCATTACTTTAAGCTTCTTTTTTAGGAGGTAATGGCCCATCTCTGGGTATCAAGGAAGGACTGAAGGCATCGATCATGTCTTCCATCATTCTTAGCCCCCACTCTTGCTTTCTCTAAGTCATCTTCAAACTTCTAACAATTCTCAAGCTTTGCTTTATCTCCCCTTGTTATTTCCTTGCCTGAATGAGCAGCACCAATTTCTCCTGTGTTGGACCACTTGGTATTGCTTCATAGGTCACTGATACTCTGGCCCTATTTTCTTGATGCGATGAGTTATGAATGGGTTCTCTTGCTATTTCTTCACATTCACTGCCTTTTTCCCTTCTGCATTATTTAATCAGTTGTTAATCTCTCTAGTGTATCTTTATTGAAAATATGGTATTTTTTCTCTCCATATATTACATTTGAGACTTTCAACACTCACTTTTCTCCTCATCATGATCCTCTTTCCCTCTACTTCCTTGGACATATGGAGGATGTTTGTAATAGTAGCTAAATATTCTTGACTATGAATTTCATTATCTCTGTCATTTCTGGATCTTTTTTAATTGATTGATTTTTCTCCTGGTTGTGGTTCCTATTTTTATGTTTCTTTGCACGATTCATAGTGATTTACTAGATTCCAGACACTGTAAATTAGGTGGTGGATTTTGTAGCATTCTGTTAAAAAAAAAAAGTGTCTTTATGCAGGCAACAGTTAAGTAAGTCGACATCAATTCCTTTTGAGACTTGCTTTTACGTTTTGCTGGGGTATCCAGAAGAGCCATAGTGCTATGGGTAATTTAGCCCCACCATGATGACAGCAGTCTTCTGGCAACTCTACCAGATGCCTCAAGTACCATAAGGTCTCTCCACTCTGTCTGGTGGGAATGCAAAATATCCCAACTCTGTGTGAGCTTTGAGAATTGTTAACCCCATGCATGTACAGAAAAAAAATATTCAGCCAGAGATTCAAGGTAGTCTGTCTGCAAATTTCCAGAACTCTCTCTGTGCAAGTCGCTTCTTTTAGGTATTGTGTCCTGAAAATTCTAGTTTCCTTAACCTCCCTAAACTTCGATTTGTTGTTCCCCAGTTCACCAAGACTTCCAGGCTTTGTTTGGTGTCTCCCTTCCTCTGCTATAGCTAACAAGGCCAAATCTTTGTAGGTTTCCTTCACGTCGGGATCACAGTCCTGCATTACCTCAGTCAAATCATATGTATTATATATATATAATTTCTACATGTCCACTATGGTTTGAATGTTTGTCCGTTCCAAAACTCATGTTGAAATTTAATTGCCATTGTAACAGTGTGAAGAGATGGGACCTTTAAGAGGTGATAAGCCATCAGGGCTCTGCCCTCATGAAAGGATTCATGTCCTAGAGTAAGTTTGTTATCTCGGGAGTGGACCCATTATGAAAGAGCAAGTTCAGCCCCCTTTGCTCACTCTTGCCATTCTGCCATGTGATGCATTTCACTATGTCATGACACAGCACAAAGGCCTTGCCAGATGCCAGCACCTTGATACTTGACCTCCCAGCCCCCAGAACTGTGAGCCAATACATTTCTGTTCCTAATTTACCTAGTGTCAGGAGTTCTGTTGTAGCAGCACAAAACAGACTGAGACAGTCAGAAAACAGTTGTTTCTCTATTTTTCTAGCTGCTTATAGTATGAGAGAAATTTCCAAAGCAGATAACCCTTAAAGTGAAGAACTAGGTGTCTCAGGTAGTTTTAGGTACTTCACCTGCTTCCTGTAATCTCTACAAACATTTGCTTAAATATATACTAATATTGTCTTCATTTTATAAATAAGGACGCTGACCCCAATAAAGTTTGAGTAGCTGGTAAACGGCAAGTCATGATTTCAGTCCAGACTTGTTTGATTTCTAAGCCTGTGTAACACAATAATATTCTTTTATATTCCCAGCCAGACCTCCAAATTAATTGGAAATAAAATAATTTATTTTAAAAAGTAACCCACTTGAAGCTGAAGGCTTTTAATAAATGATTCCTTGATAGTCATGTTACTATATGTTTCTTAGAATAGATTGAGTGTTGCTTTTAGAATCTCATTAAAAATGAGGTACTTGTAAGATAAATCCTTTTTCTATACATTTTCACACATTCCTCTTTACACATCTGCTCACTTCATAAATAAAATTATATTTAATTATTTTTAAATATTTTTATTCTTACAAAGTAAATATTTTAATAAATGTGAATAAATAAATAAAATTCCTTTATTTTGGAGCTATCTGTGTTGTTACATGAAGTGGCCTCCTCTACATTTCACTTTCAGGCAACTGACAATAAACAATATGCTGAGGCCCTAGGTTTGTTACTTGGAATTGATCCCCTGAAGTAATAAGTACATAAATGACTGAGACTTTTCCACTCAAGGTTCCTGTAGTTAAAGTGAAAATCAGCAATTCAGCTGATCACAGTGACGATGTTGAAAAGAAAGGCTACCATTTAATGAACACTTCCCAAATATCATCCCATGTCATTTTCTTAACAATCCACGGAGGCATAGACCCCATTTTAAGAAATGAGGCAACTTATGCCTAGGAAATTTAGTTAACTTACTCCAAATTACATACCTGGTAAATTCTAGATTCCAAATTTAAACCCATAACTGATGGCTTGGAAGCCAACACATATCGCTTAGCAGTGTATTATTTGCACCAGGTAAATAAATGAGGTGACATTTACACAACGCAGAATTCAGAAACCTAAGGCTTACTTGGGCTGATTCAAAAAGAATTAAAATACTTGCGTATGTATTACTGAGTAGCTAAGTTATATTCAAACAGCTGAAATGCATCCAATCGTTGAGTTCTCCTTAGGTGAATCCTACTAAAGGGGAAGAAGTTTTTCCTGGATGTTCCTTTTCCTGTTCCTGCGTGAGATATACATGTATATATGAACACACAACAAATATAAAATTATACCTATACAATTTCTATATTATAGAAATTCTGTAGATTACAATTTATAAAAATATATTTATGTATATATATTTATATATACATAAATACATTTTGTTTTAACAGAAATTAAGAAAGTAGAACATTTTTCTTTCCTAAAATAGATGTACAATGTATTCTGGGGACTCAGGGCTGCGGGTGAACTCCAGTTGAGGGACTCAACAAAGCTTCAGTGAGAAAATCCATCTGACTTGGGCTTTTGAATAAAGACTGTATTTTGAGTGCTTTTGTAGAATGTAAATATATTACTTAGTTCATCCTAATATGACTTTTATTTTGTTCTTTAAATAAAGTGGTTTGCAATCCCAAGGAGTCCCTTACTTTTGTGATCAGAAATGATCAGTAATGTCAGAAAAGGAGACTGAAAATGGCCCCTCCCCTTTCCCATTCCGTCAGCCTTTCACCTTTCACCTTTCACCTTCTCTGACCAGCCCGTTGCAAACACCCTCTCATCTGCAGATCCACGGTCAGTTACACACACCGTCACTGACGTGGAGACAAGAGTCAGGGCAAGGAGACAAATAGCCTCAGGACTCCAGCAGACTTTGTGAAGTGGTAATTTCAGCTCTGATTTAAAATTTTGAGCCTCAGTGTATTATTAAAAAGAACTTTTTCTCTTTCTGTTGCCTCAGTCAGTCTGTGGGTATAAATAAATGTCAGCTTAATAGATGAATGAAGTATGCCCCTTCCAACCCACTGAAGAGCTAGGATCTAATTTACTGTTGTTTTAATTTCTCAGATTCCATATTCAATGATTTCTTTTAAAATTTCAGTTAGGACAACTAATCAGGAATAAAAGTAAAAATGTTTTCTGCACCTTTAAGCAGCGATGTTTTAGCTAGTCATGGTGGCTCAAACCTGTAATCTCAGCTCTTTGGGAGGCTGAGACAGGAAGATCTCTTGAGCCTAGGGGTTCGAGACTACAGTGAGCTATGATCGGGCCACTGCACTCCAGCCTGCGAGACAGGGAGACCTAGTCTCTAAAAGCCAAACAACAACAAAAAAACTAATATTTTATTATTCCCTAAAAATAATATATTTTGTGAATTAGACAGAATTTCTTTATGTAAAAGGTGATGCTACTGATATGCCATCAGTAAGGTAGGATGCACTGTGTTATTACCCAGTTATAGTGATAGATTTTGTTATAACATGTATATTTCTCATTAAAAGTACTAGGAATAATTGGCTTGTCATAGTTTCAGTATGAACAGTTTCGATTAAACCTTGGGATTTTTTCTCATGTAAAAATAGCTCTATTGTAATAATGGACTCTAATCTTTAGTTTTCAACAGTGCTAGCATAGGGTCATTATTGTAATTACTTACCAGAAGAATGAGCTGACATCCACTCTTTCTTTTTGGCACTCTCTGCCTCCATCAAAACCTTTTTCCAATCAATTCTCGATGCTGCTGTCAACCTTTCTTTTCACCTATGGCTTTGATCTCAGAGTAGCTTTCACTCTAAAGAGAAGCAGGTCCAAATCCTCACTCTTTGCTTCAAAGCCTTTAACTAGATCATCCAAAATTTTTCAACTTTCTTCTTCCTTCATTTATTCCTACTCAGACATTCTAGTTAAATAAATTCAATGTCCTTGAAGTGTCTGGGCCCATTCACTTCACTCTCTCCCTTCTGAAACTTCTCCTGGCCACCTCCCTAGCTCTGAAATGTTCTGCGTGTGTATCTGGCGAATATTTGATGTTCTCTTCCATCAGTAATGTATAAAACAAGCAAACAACCAAATAAACAAACAAAACAAAGGAAAGCAAGGTTTTTCAACTAATAAGAGATTTGGAGATTTTTCCTTTAACCCAAAGTCTGGTACTATCTTGCTATCCCAGATGTGAGTTAAAAAATGGTTTTGTTGACATTGTATATGTACTCTGGTGGCCCAAGCTTCCACTGTAGTGTTCAGTTGAGCTGGAATTCCTTCTCAGCTCCACCAGTTTCCATGCTGTCTTGGCCCATGTGTCTCCCTTGCAAATCCATTTTCTTATCTCTGAAATAGTGATAACACCTACCATATAGACTTTTGTAAATATTTAATAAGAGGACATATACTGGGTAATTCATTCGTATCAGACAGAATCTTGCTGTAGCATCTCCCAAGTTACATTATTTTGTAAATAACCTTCCATATTTCTTCATACTTACCATCTACTACCCAAATTCTCTCTTTCTTTTTCTACTAAAAACGCCTCAAAAAATATCTAGGCTCAGCATCTCTCCATGCTCACCTCCCACTCTAGCCTGTCATTTCCTCCTACCGCTCTTCAAAGTGACTCCACGAATCCTCACATCCTCAAATGACATGGTCATTTTCTTTCATGACTTCTGGGACTTCAGAGTCCACCAAATGCACACCGGCCACATGGGCCATTTCTCTTTGGCTGCCCTGCTGACTCTTCCTCATCTTCCCAACAACCCAAGAACTGAGCACCCATATCTCATTTTAAAACTCTTCTCTATTATTATACCTTTTAAATTATTGTCATTCATGCCCATGGCTTTCTGTGGTATTATACATGGATGTCTACAAAATTGATATTTCCAGCCCTATTTCTCTCCCTTTCTCCATCCTTGTATATGCAGCTACCCATTGGATAGTAGGATGGGGAACTAGCATTTCAAATATTACATGTCCCAAATAGAACTCTAAATACTCCCTGCCAAACCTGCCCTTCCCTGAAGAGACCTTTACCCCAGAGCACAGCACCACTGCTCTCTCAGTTGCTAAGGACAAATATCTTCAAGTCCTATCTGACTCCTGTCTTTCTTATACAGGCCCCCATCTAACCCATCAGCAACCTTGCCGATGCTACCTCCAGCTAGACCTTGAATCCGATCACTTCACAGATCCTTCACTTCTATACTCTTGTTCAAACACCATCATCCTTCATGGTGCCTCCAGGCAGCAGCCTCCTGCCCAGTCCTATTCCTTTCACTCTTCAATGTCTAGAATGTTCTCAGCTGATTCTCACACAGCAGCCAGAGTGATCCTTCTAACATTTTTCAGACATAAACCATCTGCCTGCCCATCACATTCACAGTAAAACCCTAAGCCCACTGTGCCCATAGGACTGTCCTCATGTGATTCTGGCCATCTCTCCAAGCACATGTTCTGCTGCCCCGACTATGCCCACGGTGCTGTGGCCAAATGAGCTTCTAGACTGTTCACTCAGGATTATTACTGAGCTCCTGCATCAGGACCTTTGTTGTACATTCTGTTCTTTCTGCCTGGAAGGCTTTCATTCCTTTAAATCTCAGCTCTACTGCCATCTCTTCTAAGATGGTTTCTCTGCCCAACCTCTTACAATCCGCCATCCTACCGCTCTGCTTGATTTTTGTCCACAGCACTTATCAGAGTAGATTTCAGAGATAGAGATGCCCTGGAGTCCTGGCCCTGTTGCCTTCAACTTTGAACTGTCCTTTACCCCTGTCACCAGACCTGGCCTCCCCATTTCCACTTCAGGTCGTCACCACCTCGTATTAGAATAATTAATAGATGTCATACTGGTCTCTTCTGTGCTAGTTACAATGTCATTATTATTCCAGTACATTTCAACAGCGATGATTGGATTTGAACCTCACAAACACACCGTTAGATAAGATAGTTATTATGTCCATCGTATAGATTGCAATATTCCTTCTCAGACAAGATACTGTATGTACCCAAGGTCATGCTAATTATTAGTAGGAGACTCTGAATGCAGAGTGTTCTATTGTGTGCCTTGCTGCCTCTGGTATGGCCTGTCCGTGGTTGAGGTGAAGCTCTGGCCATTTCATTCCTCACGTTTTTATTCAGCAGGTATCATATGTCAGGCACTGTAAAAACAATGAGGGTTTCTTAAATAGAGCCCAGTCGTCATGACCCAGAGTATGAATCTGCAATCCAACACCAATCTGCCTTTTCACAACTACTTCCCAAAGTTTCACATCAGTCACTTCTCAGCAGAATTTGTCACCTTCAGAAATGTTTGTTCCCACTGCATACAATGTTCTTTCTCCCCTCTGTGTCCGCTCCTTCCCATCTTCAGAGATCAACTCAAACCTCATTCTTCGGTAACAAAACCCAGCTCTATGTAATGCTTCATCCTATGAGCTGTCATGGCATGTTATCTGTAAGTGATCAGTTAACCATCACCACACATCGGCGGTGTTGGTGTGCAAGTCCACACTCCATGCCCAGCCCATGATGTCCGTGAAGGCACAGATCATGACTGAAGCACTTGCCAACCCCACCCCATATAGGACCCTGTAGATTGTAGACTCTACCTTTACATTTGCTGAAGAAATGGATGATGAATAAATATTTTAAAATGTTCTCTTTTCTTTAAGTCTTTATTAGAAGATTGGCAGTGCAAAAAAATCTTATATTTTTATATCTGAAATATATGAAGTATCTTTGGAAAAATTTAAGGCTTGTTTCTAAGGCTCAGCATATATTTACACCTACTGGCTTTTTAAAATTAAAATAATCATTTTCTCCTCCAGGTACCAAGAAAGTAGCTCAAGGGATTGCAGAATCTAAAGACACAGAAAAAGATTTATAGATACATTATTTCATTCCTGGATCTTATTTCAGCTCTTATCCAAATAGCTTCATTAATTCAGTCCCAAACCCCTTCCACATCTATAGCAGTCCTAGGGGAAATTGAGTTACTAATATAAACTAAGATAACAAATGTTGCTTTTCATCATTGGCTGCATTTTTATAGAAACCTGGAAATGTGTGCTATGAAAACAATGTGAAAAGAGAGAACATTATACAACTAAAATTCATTTGGCCATTATTGCATTGCTGTGTATTCTGGTTGGTATTTTAGATGTTATTTGCCCTGTGAAAACTTTCTCACTTGAAGCTGCTGTTCCTCAGGCCCCTGTTTAGAGGGTGTCATCATGTGATCTCCTAAAATTCCTGTGTATATAATGCCTAGCATCTGATGCATTCTCAGTCAGTCATTATTAAGCTGAACCTGCAAGTATTTCATGACAGAGGCTTTCATGGGGGTGGGAATTGCCTCATCACTAATGAATGCCATGAAGCTGTGAATTTCAGGGAAAGGAAGGATTTTGAAATAGAAATGATTGTGAACGAAATATAAATTTTCAGAAAAGTATTTTGAAGTTGGGCATCGTAGAGCAAAAGGGAGGGTTGAGCTGTTAAGAAGATTATCTAAATTATAAACATTTCAGCATTGTTGTCCTTGTCATTATATCATCTATTTGGAGAGGATACATTTTTTACCAGACACCAGATACTTTTCATATTATTCTTTATCTAATCCTATGACAAAAATATTATTTATCTCCATTTTACAGATAAGAAAATTTAAGTTTAGGAAGAAATAAATGTCCTTGTATCACACAGCAAGTGAGTGGTAGACCTAGAAGTGAAACTCTTCCTGGTTGCAAAATATAAATTGCATTCAGTATGTATCATACATAGCTTCCTGTATGATGGCATAGTCACCATAGATGTAGCAGTGCATTGATTTCCTACTGCTACTATCTAGGTTGGGATCCATGTCCCCAGAGAGAGTGCTATTCAAACTATTTATCAACTGGTTGTTCCTGGGCACCTCCCAAGGTGAATGCACACTACAGCCAATCAAAATGGACCCTGGCCATATTTTACTGGCATTCTAGCCATTCTGATGCACATTGATTTAACATCAGACCTGGACCTGCTCTGTAAACCTTGAAATGCATACAAAATTACGTGTCCGTGTGTGTGTGTGTATACAGTTTTTACCTGTGAAGAAGTTTGATTTTATTGGGTTATCACTGAGATTTTTCACCTCTAAAAATAGAAAACTTCTGTTGTGTGATAGATGAAATGAATGGGTTTGACTAAAAGAAGATATTTGTATTTAAGAAGCAGTATCAAGACAAAAAAAGAATTTCCGAGGTGAGAGGCATTTGTAGGCATTTGAAAGGTATTTGTGGGGCAGTGGGGCAGAAGAGAAGTGAAGACAGGCTGCAAAGTGGTAGATTCCTGTATTTGGGGGCCAGAAAGATCATTCTTCGTTGGGTAGGGGCTGTACAATACGATGGAGCCTTGTTTTGGAGAGCTGTTTTGTTCTTTATGATTTTTCCAAACCTAATTGAGAAGCAGGCTTCATTCTCTACGCCTCAATTCTAAAGCTTCTGAGACTGTGAGGCTCATTTTTTTCTTACTTTAATTAGTACATATTATTTCCTATTTTTGTATATTTTTAACTTCTATAATCTAGCTGTTTTTTTTCCTCAGTGTAAACATTATACAGGGGAAAATTTGTTTCTCAGATGTTGTAAAAATAGTTTTGGACTTACTGTATATATTTACTCTGTAATTTGAGAAGTAGGCCGTTATATATCATTTCAAATAATATTTATAAAACCATTATAAATAACTTTATGAAGTTCTCTGAATCAGTCCTCACATCAGGAAAAGTATTTATAGTAAAGTGTTAAATATTTGAAAATGAAATTAGTATATTTAACTTTATTTTATAAAATAGAATGCTCTGCCCTCTAATGAAGTGGCATATTCACACTCTGTTTGGTATATTGAGGAGCGTTCCAAGTTTTTCTTATTTAGCATCCTTGTTTGTTTACCATTTTCCTTGCATGCTGACTAAGGAATATATAGCTCTAGAAAAAAATTTACAGCACTTATTCCATGCATGTTTCTCCTTGCTTCTGGCCATATTCGTTCTGCCTTATCTTTGTTAGTAGTAGCAAAATGTTAAGTTGATAAAATGCTTCCACAAAGATGACATTTTATACCAGTTGCAAACACTCATTTATATTTGAATCTTTATTTAATTAAAGCTGTATTCATATTACTTTCTCTAATATTTCCCAGAATTTTTAGATGCCAACAAAATGTTATCTATTGTAAATAAAATTAAAACTCATTTAAAAAACCTTAGGTATATTAATGATGATGAAGTACTTAATATAAAGCTACCCAGTAAATTCTGATAAAATCTCATCAGGAGTTGTTGCTCTTGAGAATTTTTGTAGCCTGTGGTTTCACATTCATTAGGATCATAAAACCCTTTGATCAGTCCCTATATGATGTCATCCTTTAGATGATTCTCAAAATGTTAGTTGAGTATACATTTTAAAGCATTCATTTACCATTTAAGTGAATTAGGGCTTGTTAGTCACCTCAGACTGCTAATAAAAGAATATCATAAACTGGGTGGCTTAGAAACAACAGCAATTCTTTCTCAAAGTTCTGGAGGCTGGAACTTCAAGATCAAGGTGCCAGCAGATTAGGTGTCTGGTGAGAAGTTTCTCATAGATGGGCACCTTCTTTATGCAAGTCTTATGGAGGAAGAGCCGAGGCAGCTCTCTGGGGCCTCTTTTATAAGGGCCCTAATCCCATCCTTGAGGGCTCTGCCCATGTGACCTAATCACTTCCCAAAGGCCCCCACCCTTAATGCTATCACATTAGGGATTAGGTTTCCATATATGAATTTTGGGAGGTATACATACATTCAGAAAATAACAGGGCCCAAGACAACTTTTCTTAACAGGATACTTGTAGTATAAATGCACTACTGAAAAGATAATGTGGACTTGCTTTCTCTCCTACAGTAAGGTGTGAGATTGTATAGTCGGCTGGTGCTATGGCTTACAGATGCTGTCTACGTTTGGCCTCTTTCCCATCTCTCTCACTTTTTGCCACATACTATGATCTAGATGTTGTTCTTCTACCATAAAAATCCAATGCTTTGATGCATTATCTGTAGTTCCATATATATAGTGTATCTTCAGGCTGTACGACCTCTTAAAAACACAAATATATGCAAAAACAGTTAAAGGAACCCCTTTAGTGATTTACTATGATGACTTTTGACCATCCACTTCACACTTTCATTTACTAATTTGACATCTACATATTTTCTGTTATGTGATAGGCATTGAGTAAGGTTCTGGCAATGCTGTTGTGAACAGAAGAGACATGGCTCTTGCCCTCAGAAGGCCCACACTGTAGCACTGAAGACATTCAGTAGTTACTGCAGTAAAGCTGAGGGAAGGAAAGCAGAAAGTTCTGGAGGAAATAAGCACAAGTGAGCCCAGTGGAGTCTTTTGGATAAGAAGTCTCACTAAGGATGTGACCTTTCAGTTGAGTGAACATTCTTAACAAGAGAAGTAGGGCTGAAGTAGAGGAGTTGTATCATTCAGAAGAAATAGTGTGAAGAGGTGAGAAGGAATGCAGAGCTCTCATACTGCCATAGCTGGAGTCCCGCAAGTGAAGGGATGAATACCTGCTGCATTTTCATTGTATATTTTAGTTGTATATTTATAAGTATGCTAGTAAAGATACCTCTCAAGGATTATGGGATCCATAAGGCTCCATAGGGATGGAACAATGCAAGAATTCTCTTAATTTGCCTTTTTATTTAGTGAAATATTTTAAAATTACAATGTGTTATGCAAAGTAATGGGCAATTTTTATGATTTCTAGGAAAAGTTTTGAATGCAGATTTTCCCTGACTCAACAATGCATATTTTATTATAATGTTTCTTTTCTCATTTGGTTCTCTCAGTTTTTTCACCCCAACTCTTTCTATGGCTATACTTGACCATTGATTCCTGGGATGTGAAATTATAGTGTAAGGTACTCACTTCTTTCACTGCTTCTAGAGAAACATAGCAAAGAAGAGAAATAATGTTATTTTAGTATGCCTACTGATTTTTGAACCTTTTAAGTTTCCCTAGATTTGCATTTTTAACTCATCTTTCTCACTCTTTAGCTCCTTTTTGCTAGACAGCAATGAAAGGCGTCATATTTGGAAAGCAAAAGTTGAATTGGTAGACTAGCACCTTTCGAGTAACAGGCTTTGCATGTTGTGTCTGGGAGAAAAGTCATTTGGCATTGAGTGCATTAGGCAGGTAGTCACAGGGGCGGTGTGCCTTGCCTTTGCAACTTAGTATGAACATTGTATAATTGATTTTGTTGCAAAGTTCACCAAGATTATCTGACAGTTATTTCAATGTATGTCTTGAAATCCTTCTGGCTTTGAATAAGTATCCATTTTATTGGTTTAGAAATCAATAATGTAAAAAGGAAAAGAACTGGGAGCTTGTAACTAAATGTGACACTACAATGGTGCAGATAATATCTTCTGGATTTCAGTTATTAAACATGTTATGTCACAGTATGTACTGGAAGCAATCTACATTTAACTGAATAAATGCAAAGTGCGGTTCAGTGAGAGAACATGGGAAAGTGTAAAATGTAATGTGAGGAAAATATTAAATAAGGGAATGCTCGTACTTCCTAGGGGAAAAAAAAACAGGAAAATGAATTAGAGTAAAAGAGGAGACTGTTGATTGAACAGACAACGGGGCACAGAAGAGAGATGTTTCTTGATAGATCCAGAGAAATTCAAATTTTAACTCAAGGTGGACCAAGAGTAGCTGCAAAAGCTCAGGAGAAATAAACATTTGGTAGCCGGTCTGCAGGAGGATTAAATGTGGTTTGGAGCCTAGAGGAGAGGAGGGGCTTCTCACAATGAGAAACCTTGCTAAAAATGTACATTTATTTAATTTGTCAGTGAGAAAACTTGTGACAATGTGTGACTTTGCTATTCTAAAATGAAAATGAACCATGGCAACATTGACCACATAATTTGACCTTATCCTAAATAATGATAAACTAAGTGAAGAAGGGTTGTCAAATCAATCGAAACCAATTAAGCCAGTTTTAGGCAGCCACGGTTGAAGGATAAGTAACAATCCTTGAGGGCTTTAGAAAAACAAATTTCAGTATATTAATGCACCATCTATTTCATGAGTTCCGAAATGACCAGGTACCACTGGCTAAGCCCTGACAGCACATCCGCATGCAGAACTCTGTGTTTAGTGCTGCTTCCCAGGGGGAATGACAATAAGAAGTCTGTGTCTTGGTCTTTGTCTCTGCAGTGATAAGCATCCATATAGCACAGCCATTGTTTCTATCTCCCACTGTGCTTTTTCACAGTGTTAAAACAGTTAATAGGCACCCAAAAATATTATTATGTTGCTCAAATTTGCAACCATGTATCATATATGGAGTTGGCCTGTTAGACATCATAATCTACAGAAGCCCTGCTTCTGTGGCTGCTAAGTTTTAGGTGAAGCTGTTTCTGGCAATGAAACAACATCGTATCTAAAAGATCTGACGATCTTCATAGAATGTAGTATCTCTGACAATTCTCTACCTGTTTTAAATATAGCAATTTATCCTCCAACTGTAACGGAGTCACAAACCTAGACGAGACATGTCTTAGCCGTCAAACAGCCGTTTACACCTTCATTCAACAAATACTTACTGAGTACCTGCCATGTATCATCTTTACATGTGAGTTGTGCCTCTGTTTGAAAATTGCCACCAGCTCTACCAGGTTCAATAATTGACTCTTTTATGACTTTCACCATGGTACTTTACCAGAAACAGAAGATATGTTGCACAGTGACTGCTATTTGTTTGTGTATAAATGACAGGTTGTCAGTAGTTGGGTGGGTAGAGACAAGAAAATAAGTATTGGATCTTTTCCCCAGATTTCCGCAGGGGTAATTGTATTCTAATCCTTTCTTCTAATCCTCCTTAGAATTCCTGAAACTGAAACAGTGTTTTATTTCTTTCAGCTCAAGTCTTTTGTAGGGAAAAAATATTGTCCCTAATAAAGAAAGATATGATGATAATATTTACATGTTGCAATCAAATAGAACAAAGTTCTGCGCCAGTGAAGAACTCAAAGGAAAATAAAAGATCGAAAGCAGCGCCTCCTTGAGAATGTAAGGGGGGCTGTGTTTCTCCCACGGAGGTGTGGTGCCACCCGTGGACTCACATGCAGTTATTCGTGGAGCTCCGGGGCTGGATTCTGAAGCATGTGGAGACAGTCCCTATGGGCTGTATTTAGGGATGTGCTACACGATGTTGGCAGCGTTTTTCCCGTTTCTATGTTTGCTAACTGTTAGTGTCATTCTTATTAAATCAGAACTGAGGACTACGTGTCACATTCCCACAGGACAGCTGGCAGGTTGGAAGGTGGCATTTGAGAGAATTCCTCACTTTCTATAATAATCGTACTTGATGCCGGCAGAGCTTCCTGTGCAAGCATTTGGCACCACTGACCCTCGCTTCCTCTCCAGGCTCCCACTTTCTAAGACTTCCCTGACTTCTTTGATACTTGACTGAGGGATTTCGTTCCTTCTTAGTCATTCTTCCATGACTAACCCTGATTCATTGCTCTGGCTGACTTGCCATGCTCCTCAGCACCCTAAACATGGATGGTCCCAAAGATTACTTCTTGGCCTCTGTCTTTTCCTTCTTGAAACTCTCCTATCTAGTTGTCTCATACTCCCTCAGAGTGAAATAGACTTATCTGCAGATTCTCCTCAAGTCTTTATTTTTAATCCTGTGGCACTTTCTTGGATGTTAGACAGTTCTCACTTGCTTGAGACAAATGTTCATCTTTATGCTCCCCAGACACCTCAAATTCAATGTCTCCCAGCCACACCCACAATCTCAACTTTCATACTCCATTCACCCAGCCACAGAGCCTACGGTTATCTTTGATTTTCTCCCTTTTCAATTGCATTTCAAATCAGATTCCAGCTCAAGGGGCTTTTCTTCCTTAATGTCTGCTGTTATTCATCCCTGATTTAGGCTCTTTACAACTTTGTACTTAATGTAGTGTATTGAACTCCCAACCTCACTGATTAAAACCCTGCTCTGTCCCTTTCCCAGCGAGGGAAAGACGGACCCCACTGGGTTTTTGCAGAGGAAATTTTAAGTAGAGAATTCATTACACAGAGTTAGAAAACTGAAAAGCAAAAATGAAATATTAAGGGAATTGAGAGATGCTAACAGCAAGAAGCTCCCACCAGCCCTGGTGTTAGTGAAAGGAAGTGGAAGAGAGTAGGTTTATCAGAATCTGAAAGCTCACAGATGAGACTTTTCTCAGAGCTGGGGTTTGAATCATCAACATGGCATGATGAGGCTAGTTCTCCTTGCTTAAAACAAACTAGAGGCTGGAAACAACAGCTGGTGCTTGGACTAAGTGCTGCTTCTGGGAGAAGCAATTGTTGCTTGGGTTGTGTGCTGCTGCCAGAGTGATACTTACAGGGCAATCAACTCAACAGGAAGAAGCCCCTTCTCCCTTCTCTTGTTTTCCAGTCTCCCTCTAGTGCCTCCTCTCGGTATAGTCTAACAAGAAACTAGCTGTTAAGAGTTTTGAGTAATTTAATGTCAAAACATTAAAGAATGGAATACAAATGGTGGGTTTTGTTGTTAGAAACAATAGTTAAGTAATTCATATTGACCAACCCTTTGGGTCCACACTGACCATATCTTTTCAGAATGTATACTGTTTTGCACATACTCAAACTTCCTTTTCATAACAGTAAATGCTCCATGGATATATCTAATAAAAAATAACTATTCATTCAAAGACTCTCTTGGCCTCTCCTAAACAATGGAAGACACAATTTCCAACCATCACACTATCCTTGTCTAAAAGATGTTAATTTCTCTTGTAGTTTCATTTCAATTGCAACAGAATCTTGTAACCTAAAGAATAACTTAAATGATAAAGTTAACCACAAAATTACAAACATATAAGTAACTAGTGGTGGTAAAGAAGAAGTGAAATATTAGTTACTATATACATACATATATTTACACTGTATTCCTATAACTGATAAGTTTATATTTGTTTATAACATCTCTTTTCTACAGTTCCTCTTCTATTACCTTTTCCCTCAGCCATAATCTGTTTGGAGGTTGCCTTTTTTTTCCATTATATAATGTGACCCAAATCTTCATTCCTGAAAGCTCTAAATACCCAACAGTTTAATGTTTATTGGTTGCCATAGTTTTCATTAACTTGTACTTTTGGACATGGAAATACCGTGAGGTGCCACAGGAATTCCCTGTACGTGAGATGCATTTCTCTCCCTCACTATTGTGCAGTAGCAATTCAGTTTTCCCCTAGAAATTGTGACCAGCATCTCAGGCAACATAGTATCCCCCTTTTTTTCTTGTTACTTCAGTGTTTAAGGAACTCGAAATGGGCAGGTACCAGTGTCAACCTTTTTTTTTTTTTTTTTTGAACAATTTTTGTTTCTCCTGGTGGAAACCTTGCCCTCTTGGGTAGGAAGAAATTTAAACCAGCAGAGCCCAGAGTTGAGAAGACAGGAATGAAATGTTCTGTGAATGAGTTATTAGATATAGTAGTGAAAGCAGCCACTCCCACATCATCCACTTGATTCTGCAGGTGTGTTTTCTGGCAGTGAGAGAAGCAGCATCATATATTGGTTGCTGGGTCAGAGCATATATAAGAATTCAAATATATATCAGAGATAGATAGATAGATAGATAGATAGATAGATAGATAGATGATAGATAGATAGAACAGATCGAGCCCCAGGCTATCCAAATGTTGTCACCTACTGACACTACCATAAGGCTTTTCTAGGTCAGTCAACAGTCCATCAGCCCAGCTGCTTCTGGGAGACTTGATAATATGAGAAAAGCCAATGGACACGACCCCACTGCCATACTTCCTTTGCAGCAAAATGAGTTCATTGTTCTGAAACATGTGTGTGAGTGCCATATCGTGACTAGGGCATTCTATAATCCTGTAGACAATGATTTTTCTAGAAACAAGGCACACAGGAACGGTGAATACATACCCAAAATAAATGCCTTTTCCAGCGAGGACCGTTTGCTGCCTCCTGCATAATGTAAGGGTCCAAAGTAATCGACCTGCTCCTAAGAGGCCCCTTCTGGGAGAATTGTGCCCTGTTCCATGCCGAGCACTCACTGCTGCAGGAGATGAGCACACAGGAGTGTTGGTAGCAGATCAGCCTTGGCGAGAGGAGGTTGCATGCTGCCCAAGCATAGCTCTGTCTTTGCCACAGGATTCATCTGGTAAATAGGAGAGGCTGAGGAAAGAGGCTCCGTGACATTTACAGGGTGGGTTCTCTTGTTGGCCTGATTACTGACAGCCTCCTCTGCAGTGAACCCCCTTTAGTGAGCATTTCTATGGAATGCAGATATCTTTACATTGGAGACTCAGTTTTGAGGATTCAGTAAGAACAATTTGTTTTCAGCCTTCTAATCCCATTCTTTCCAAGCCCCTTACCTTCCAACCAGACCCTTAATGATCACCAAATAATCACTGTTTCCTATACTTCTATCTCAATCTTGACCAAGTAAATAACCACATGCTGCATCAACCAATGTTTTAGTGACAGTATATCGTACTGCCTCATCTGTAAATTAGGCCTGAGGTTTTTTATTCCTATGTCATTTGGTCAAAGTTCTCTCTCCTAGGAGTCCGCAGGTATGAGCTGAGCCAGCAGAGATGCAGCAGGCCAGCTCTCATCCCCTTCATCATGGCCACCCCACGTGGTATATTTATGTTCATAGAGTTAGGTGTTTAGTCTGTGTCAGGACCCAGCAGCTAACCACGACAGAACCTCTGTTTGTCGTAGACATTGACATATAATTGTATCTGTTGGATCATAAGGCCCTTTTCAAGGCAAAGCAGCTTGCACTGCTATCTGAATCTGTAGCAGTCCTCTCTTGCCCAAGACTCCAATCAAAACTGGTAGTCTTACACATTTCTTGATAAATGGATGAAAGCAGTACAAGTGACATATAAGCCCAAGGAGGCCCATCACTTACTGTCCTTCTTTTTTGGTGGTAAGCACATCGCAAGTTCCAGAAACTCACCTTTTAACTTGGAGGGTATATCCTCACATGCTCAGAACCATTCAACCCCAAGAACTTCACTAAAACGATGGTCCCTACATTTTCATGGGCTTCATTTTCCACCGGTTGACATACATCTTATTCAGACATTTAAGGTATTTGCTATTTTCTGTTTATCTGGTCTGTGTGGTACATGTTGTCAGTATAGTTAGTTTTAGGTAAACATGATCAACATTTCTGCAAATGTAGTCAGGACTAAGAGCAGGAGAGTTGACATCACCCAGAGAAAAGTGAAGGTGCTATGTGGACCCGACCAAGAAAAAGCAAATGACTTCTGGTGATCCTTGAAAGTTGCTATAAATTAATTTGCCTGATCAAAAGGTGTAAACTGCCAGATGCCAGGAGCTTTGTTTATTTGTTCCAGTGAAAATATCATATCTGGAAGAGCAGCTGCAATTGCAATCACAAGCTAAATAAATTTATGGTAATTCACAATTATTCTCTAGGCCCAACTACTTTGTGCATGGGCCAAACAGGTGAGTTAAATGAGTATGGAGTAAGTAGATAAGACTTGCCTTTTTCAAATCTTCGACAGAGATATTAATCGTTGCCCTTCCCCTAGCAATATTAACATCCTCTGGTAGGAAGGTGATATTTTAGAGGCCTCATGGCTCTGGTTTAATATCACTCACACCAGGGGGCAGAGAGACATGCAGGAATTCTGCCAGTTGCTGAAAATGTCTGTTCTAATTACATATTCAGGAACTAGAAAAATAACCAAGTGATGCATTTCTGAACCTTCTGGAATCTCTGTGAAATAGACGTGGGCCTCATCCATTTATCTCCTTACCACCATAAGCTTCCACTTTGGTGACCAAAATGGAGTTTTAGTTACCATGAATTGGTTGCAGTTCAGAGCTGATAACCCTGAGCGGAAATGTATGTTTCCCTTACTCCAGCTCACAGTTGTCCTATTAGGTGATAGTCCTTGCAATACCTACCTATGATGATAGAAAGGATGATGACAAGGACTGTGGGGTTAAATGGCTAGAAGTCTAGTGATAGGAAATCATAAACTCAGGGTACTTTTTATAAAAAATAAATGGGCCAAGCACAGTGGCTCACGCCTATAATCCCAACACCTTGGGAGGATGAAGAGGGTGAATTGCTTGAGCCCAGGAGTTCCATACCAGGCTTGGCAACAGGGTGAAATCTTGTCTCTGCAAAAAAATATGAAAATTAGCTGGGTGTGCTTGTGGTCCCAGTTACTCGTCGATGTGGGGGGATCACTGGAGCCTGAGAAGTTGAGGCTGCAGTGGGCCATAGTCTCGCCACTGAACTCCAGTCTGGACGAGAGAGCAAGACCCTACCTGAAATAACAACAAGAACAACAACAACAAAACAGACAACTTCTATTTTGGCCTAAAGAACTAAAAAGATAATAATAACTTTCTGCCCTCTTAGTCATAGGGCTGACTTGCAGAAAATAACATCCAAAATGTTACAGAATTACAATTAAGTTCAAGAACCTTCAAACAGCCTTGTGTGTGAAAGTTAGAGGAGTGATTGACAAGATATTGGACCCTGAGACTGGAATGGATCATCTAAATAGATTCAGACAAAGCTGATTTTGAATTTCCAAATCTCTCTGATTCTCCCCTCCCGGAGAAAGCAGCCCTTCTCCCCTCCTTCAAGCCTTCTTGCCTAAAGACCTTGCCGCTAGCTCCTTAGAGGGGCAAGATAAACTGTTCTTGGAAGTGGCAAAAGAAGCCAGAGGTGGGGAAAAAACAGCTGCTTCTGGGACAGCGCGCCACTGCTGGGGAACTTGTGCTCATGTGATTTTGCTGACACAAACAGCAAGCAGACAGGAATAAGGAAGTTCCTTTGCCTCTTCTCCTGCATTGTGAATTCCTGCCTCCTGTTGACAGGAGCTCACCAAATCCAGCTGGCAAAACATTTTGGGAAAAGTAGTTGGCATAGTTGTGTCTACAGCATCCAGAGCAGAGTGTGGAAGAGTTTGGAGGTGAGAGAAAATGTCTGAATACCTGACAGCCCTGCCCAGCCTTCAAGGCAAAACACAGGTTGGCAGCTTATTCACAGTCCTTTCCCTGATCATCCCGAGGCCCCTTGATTTAAAGCCCTGTAGACTTTGTGCCAATTGCAGGATTACCGAGCGCTTCCTGCAGTGCTTTGGAACAAAGTCTGTCATATTTTCTCATAACTAATAAGGTATCTTCACTTCGTTTCTAAGAAGAAAAAGCGTGCTTTTTCTTTCGGTCTACCAGGATCCACGGCAACTTGTTAAAGGAAATCTTTGAAGGTATCTATTCTGAGGTAGAAATTCACCCTCATTTACTACTATAATATCTATCTGATTAGTTCACTTCCCTGTGCTTATTCCATAACCAATAAGCATACCTCATTTCAAACAGCCATTTTGAACATGTGTGCTGTTGGTCACAAATGCAATGGGATGACCTGCGGATGTGGCCAGATGAGTTATTATCATAATTAGAAAAGCAAGTCTGTGTATGATCTAGACTGGCAGCGTGACCAGGAAGCATCATCACCTTTGTGTTCAAAGGCCAGGGCACCTCCATGCCCATGTTGCTAATGTCAAGTGTTGTTTATAGGAGTTCCACGTTATTCAGAGAATTGTAGGCTTTTTTACTTTTTTGTAATGCACTGGTTACCTTATAAATGAAAGCAAATATTAAATACTCTTTTGGTTGTGGTTGGTTATTTGGCTGTAAAAGAGCACATGTTAATGTTGCTGATTTTATTAACTCCTCATTGGGCATTTCAAGGTTAGGACTTCAGGCCTTTTGCTTGGCATTGACTGAGCAGCCACAGCTTCATGTATACCTGCCATGTGTTTGTAAAAATGAAGCAAATACATTCATGTATAATATTGAAAACTAGGGAAGGCATTTAATTTTAAGAATGTAGTATGCTCTAAGCTGAAATGTTTACTTCTTTTTAATGTGACCATACTCTCTTTTTTTTTTTTTTTTTTTTTTTTTGAGATGGAGTCTCGCTCTGTAGCCCAGGCTGGAGTGCAGTGGCGTGATCTTGGCTTACTGCAAGCTCTGCCTCCCGGGTTCACACCATTCACCTGTCTCAGTCTCCTGAGTAGCTGGGACTACAGGCACCAGCCACCACACCTGGCTAATTTTTTTTTATTTTTTATTTTTTTTTATTTTTAGTGGAAACAGGGTTTCACCACATTAGCCCAGATGGTCTTGATCTCCTGACCTCATGATCCACCCACCTTGGGCCTCCCAAAGTGCTGGCATTACAGGCGTGAGCCACCGCTCCCGGCCTAACCATACTCATTTTTCAAATTTGAAATGTAAATGAAAATGTTTCACTCTTGTCACCCAGACTGGAGTGCAACAGCATGATTTTGGCTCACTGCAAGCTCTACCTCCCAGGTTCAAGCAATTCTCCTGCCTCAGCCTCCCAATTGTCTGGGATTACAGGTGTGTGCCACCATGCCTGGCTAATTTTGTATTTTTAGTAGAGACAAGGTTTCCCCATGTTGGCCACGCTGGTCATGAACTCCTGACCTCAGGTAATCCACCCATCTCAGCCTCCCAAAGTGCTGGGATTATAGGCATGAGCCACCGCATCAGCCCCAAAATGTTTACTTTTAAATATTTGATTTCCATCAGTTGCATTCACTCAGATGTTTCTCTCTGTGCATAGAGGTAAAAGGCTTGTCCTCAAACCTGGCTCCAGAAAGGATGGAGCCTGGAACCTGTGTTGGGATTCCATCTTGAGGCCGTTGTTCATGCAGAACTGCATTAGTGTGAATGAATCAAGCTGCAGTGCAGAAGGAAGTCAGCAGGTTCTGACACAATCTCAAGAGCTGGTCAGAGCATAGGAGTTACTGAGCAGCCTTTACAGGGACATGGTTTGTACCTTCACCCCAATTTTCCCCACTTACTGAGGGAAACTTGGCTTGGAAATGCATAGGTCTTTCTCGCAGTCTCATTCAATTTCACTTTTACTATAGTTCACATGGCCGGGGTGCAGGGAAAGGGCCACAGCGTGGGATCTGTGATTAAGTCTCCCCTAGGCCTAGGCCCTTAGGCGAAAGCCTACGCCTAGTAGACTGCAAGCATATGTCAGACTGCTTGGGTATCTCATCCTGAACATGACTCCCACTTGGAATCCCATACCTTTCTCTAGAATTGTCTGATGCAAAACCATTTACGTGCCAGCATAACGAGATTTAAAATCATTCTTCATTATCTATTTTAAGCCCCACCTTCTCTCCCTTCCCACTTTAAGAAGCTTTTTCTTTCCCTGCTTTGTGTTTATGATTTAAAGTAGTTTTTATGTCATCATGAATTACAGCTGCTTTCCCACAGTGATTTACATTTTTATGTGTTACTCAGAAACTATCCTAGACAGTTTGATAAAACATACTTCACTGAGCTGAAACTCTACCTTCTATCCTGTTGTCTGATGAAGTTTGGAATGGATGCTGTCATTCAGTTAAAAATCCTTCAGTCCCTCTGCAATATAAGCAGACTAAAACACACATCCCTGGATTTGTTATTTTTTGATCTTTGCAGTCTGGTGCAACGTATTCCTTTCCAACATTTGCCCACATTTCAACTCCATCACTCAACTCAAAACTCCGCTACGTTCTCCACCCATCTAAATGACTTTAATGCCTGTGCATATCTCTGCAATTTCACTTATTTCAGTGTATTGCTGTTCTATATTTCCTATTCTCTGCCTGGCTAGACTGTGAGCACCTTACATAGAGCTATTTGTTTTATCTCTGAACCCGTAGTGACTTATCGTAGTGACAGGCAGACAGTACACACTCAGTCTAAATGTGCAGCGTAAATGTATACAGGATCTAATGTACACATGTGCTCTTGTCCCTTAAGACACAGTAAATGGTTAGCAGATTGGATTGTAGCCAATTGAAAAGGGCGTGACAAAAAGCCCGTGAGGCCAGGGCTTAGCCATCTTCTTTTTCTTATACACATCTTTATGATATCTGCCCCTTCCTAGAGAGCTGTTTCATGCCAGAATCATAATGCAGAAATTGATCAGCAATTGAAACCCAAATCTGCCGGTAAGCCAATGACGTTTGGGACACTCAAGTAGGAATTGTTTGCATGTTGTGATCAATGGATTGCTTGTTGACTTTTCTGTGTATTCAGTTACATAAGTCACATTGTACAAGATCCTTATGTGGCCTGCAGTTTATTAATCAAATTTTACCCCCTTAGAATGGATTTTAAAAGCTTGTTAAATCAAGTAAATTGAAATATTTGGTGATTATTCTTAATGATTGTATATCTATACCCCCTGCCCAAGGGTAATATGTCAGCCCATCAAGTTTGCCGAAGGGTAAATTTGATCTACAAATAAGGAGGGATTCTTCTTCTTCTGAATTCCTATCTATATCTTTTAAAGTATGAAGAGTGGGCAGTGGCCCTGTAAATTGTGAGGTGGCTTTTTATAGAGACGGGAAGTAAAACATCTCTGAATTCCCAGTGGAAAAAAGATGCTGTGGAGAGTGTATTTTAAACTCTAAAATAAATGGGTAACTCAGATCAATCTTTTTAGCTAGTGCTATTGATGTATGCAGCACCAAAGGATATTTGGTCCTAGCAAGATTACTCTACTGCCAGTTACAGCTGGGAAGTAGGGGGTCTACTTCAGACACCTGCTTTTATCTATCTCCAGAAGCCATCCTGACCCATATGGGCTCCTGCCAGCTGATTTTTTCATGGGTTTAGATGATCCTCTGAACACTCAAGGCCTCTGATTTGGACAAAGCTCATGACAAACACCCCTTGCTTTCCTTCTCTCAAAGTCATCTCTCAGATAACACTTGGGAAATATTTTAAAATTTCATTTGACTTTTTAATAATGACTACGCTGTCCTGGGGTAACTACCAGTCCTGGGATAATTTAGAGTCCAATATTTTAAGCAAAAGGAGTAAGTATTTGACTTTCAGACATAAACGAAAGATTAGTAATGAAAATTGTGCACATATATACATATACATAAGCATAACTCTTGCAAATCCTGTAACACATGTACTACACACCCCTCTCCCTTCATTGACCACAGTGCTTATTTCCAGCAGGTGGAGGGTAATTTAACTGATGTGAGACACTTAAGAAGATTCTCTTTTCATGTTTAATAGCATAAGTTCTAATAAATGGCATCCTGGATCATAATGTTGACTTTATGGGAAAGGAGACATTACCTTCTAATGAAAAATCTGCCATGAATGAATCATTCATAATTTGTTGAATAATCATTTGCACTTGGATGCATTTTACAGTGTGCAGCAGAATGTAATCATGCTTGATGACCTTTGAGCATTCTTTTAGATCGGGTCTTTCCAAGTGTAGCCTCTGCTCAGCAAAGACATGATATTTCATATGGCTTAATACATAGAAATGATCAGTTACATAAGGCACAGCTTCATCTCATCCTTTTGTAGGATGATGTCAGATCATTTGTCCAAAATTTCTGTAGGATTTGTGTAACATGAACTTGAAGCCTGCTTTCTTGAAAGCCTGCTTCCATTTTCATGAAAATGAAAGTATTACATTGGTTTTAAATGATGAAATCGGTGAATCAGTTCTCTGAGAGGCAGATATATGCAGGACATCATGGTGTGTTTTCTTTTCTTTGAGACAGGCTCTTGCTCTGTTGTGCAGGGTGGAGTGCAGTGGCACGACCATGGCTCACTGCAGCCTTGACCTCCCCACCTCAGCCTCCTGAGTAGCTGGCACCACAGGTGTGCACCATGATCCTCAGCTTTTTTTTTTTTTTTTTTGATTTTGTAAAGATGGGGTTCTCACTATGTTTCTGAGGCTGGTCTTGAACTCCGGGGCTCAAGTGATCCTCCTGTCTTAGACTCCCAAAGTGCTGGGATTATACACATGAGCCACTGCGCCAGGCCTAGGACATTATCTAAAGTGTGAGGGAAGACCTAATTACTGTCCTCAGAGTGCTTACAGTTCAGGTTGGGGAGCGCATATCTAAAGGAAGCTTTATATTTTTGTGATGACAAGGACTTCTAGAAGGCACTGTGTTGGGCCAAATAAAGCAAAAAAGTAAACTTCAATTCTTTTGTGACTTTTTGTGTTACTTTATCTTTTTTAATATGTGGTAATTTAATAAGAATCTTCAATATGGTATGAGAAACTTAGGTATTCTGTGTAAAAAAAAAGTCCTAGTAATTGTATAGACATGAATACCTATAAAATGTTATCTGTTTCATAGCAAATCCTTTCAAAAAACTTTAGACTGGGACATCATTTTCCACATGAAGAGGTCTGGTCTTTAAGAATGTTACCACAATATTTAGCATAAAGCTGGATTTGTAAATGGATTTTGAATGTCAAGTGTTGTTTGAAGGTTGCAAAGATATTTGAGTTTTCACATCCCTATTCAACTGTTCCAGTGTGGAAATGTGCTCTCTGTATTAGTCCAATATTTTGTTTCACATCTCTATTCAACTTTTCCAGTGTGGAAATGTGCTCTCTCTATTAGTCCCACATGTTTTTAGATACAAGTATTGAGAGTGTTGAATGGAGATAAACAATTTGGCTTAAAAATCAGAAAATTGGCTTAGATTCATAGGTCTCTCTGATCATGTCTTGGCTACTGGTATTCTGGATGACTTCAGTAGCTCACTTTGATTCTCTGTATCTGGAACACAGTTTCTGCTTTCAGAGACACTGGAAAGAAACTTTAGATTCAACAATTGGTGGTAGAATTCTGTTGAGTTATGGAAGCAAGACTGGAAGGCCCCAGGGCAATAAACTAAAGTGTGGAAAATCCAGCTGCTCAGAGGCTTGGCATACTGAAAAACGATTTAATTCAATCATCAGAAACTTCTGATTTTTTAGTTTCTCTCTCCAGGAAAATTTTTCTCCACCTTTTTTTTTTTTTTTAATTGTGAGACTGTAGAAAACTTGAAAGACTAGTACAGTATCACAGTGATTTACTCTATGCACCATTTCTTCATCTTTTGACCTACTTGCCTTCCTTCTCACACACAAATACCCATGCTACACACACCCCACACTCACACGAAATATGATACATGTGTGTATATATGTGAGTGTGCACGTCCGTGTGTGTGTGTTTGTTGGTGGATTTGTTTGAAAGTTGTAGCGTGCATCTCTTTTTTTTTAGACAGAGTCTCACTCCATTGCCCAGGCTGGAGTGCAGTGGTGCAATCTCGGCTCACTGCAAGCTCTGCCTCCCAGGTTCATGCCATTCTCCTGCCTCAGCCTCCCGAGTAGCTGGGACTACAGATGCATGCCACAATGCCCGGCTAATTTTTTGTATTTTTAGTAGAGACAGGGTTTCACTGTGTTAGCCAGGATGGTCTGGATCTCCTGACCTCGTGATCCACCCGCCTCGGCCTCCCAAAGTGCTGGGATTAAAGGCGTGATCCACTGTGCCCAGCCAGCTTGCATCTCTTAAGTGCAAAGTCATCCTGTCCCATCACCATGCCTGTACGTTGAGTCAGTGATATTATTTCATGGGCAGCCCTTGTGCACATCTTCCCATCCATCTCTGAACATCTTCTGTGGACATCTGTTTTTCTTCTCCTGGTTGAGGTGAAGCCCACACATTGCATTTGGCGGTCTGGTCATGTCAGCTGCAACTTCCTGCCACTTTTTGTCTGTCTCAACTCTGACATATTTAAAGAAGTCAGGCCAGTCCTTTTTTGGGATGTCCCACAATCTGGATTTGTCCTGCCGTTTTCCTCATGGTATGTTCAGGTGAATCGTGTGTGGCAAGACCGTTTCCTAGAGGGTGTGTACTTTACATTACATCCCATCAGCAGCACAGAACGCCAGCTCATCTGGTGGCGTTTGTGATCCCCACTAGCTTCTGATCTGATAAAGTCTCTCCCTTGTGAGTTTCATACTCGAAAGGACATCGCCTGTTTCAAAGCTGCCTTTTTCTTATGCAATTAGTAGATAAGATGTGGGGTACTGCTTTCAGACCATGTCAAGATCCTATTCTTCAATGGTCTTTTTAAGGATTCATTTCTATTTCTGCCCAAATAAATAATTGCATTTGTGGTTTCCAAAAAAACAGAAAGATTTATAATTATATTTTTGTTTACATTTACCATTTAGCATTCTTCTTTAAAGAAGAGTTTGAGAAAAATGAACCCTTTAAATCAGCTCCTACATAGTTTTGATATGTCCACATTGGTCTTCGAGTCCTTGCTTTTTGGCACAGAAGTTGCAGGTTCATCTTCTATTTACCAAACCCTAGGATCTGGCTGTTACATTTAAACATAAACGTTACTACCAATATTTTTGCTCCTAGACCATTTTACTATATGGTAGAATATGTGTATGTGTGTCTGTGTGCATTAATGAGTTCATTCATATAACTTCAAGAATACTATAGAATTCTCTATTGCTTTTCCCCATTCAGTATTCATATCTACCTTTTCCCATAGTGAGAACCCACATTACCATAAACATCAATATATTAATTTATTTCTTTTATCCCATAGTGCACATACATAGTACATTCAAAAGAATTTTGAAATTGACTAAAACTCAAACTGTTGCAAACAACAAACTTATGAACAGAATTCAACATAGTGTTAAGTAAAACACAGGATTTATGTTAATATTTCTAGACAGTGTTTGCTAAATGATTCACGGTAATTGGCATATGATGTTAATTGAATTTGACAAGTGAAACAATGACTAATTTAAGCTTGGGGATATTGTATATGCTTCAGATCCTGAGTAATGTCCAATATACACCTACAGCAACAGTACCAGGAAACAGTTTGACTCATAAACAGCTGAGAAGGCGGTAAATAAAATAAAAAGCAATCTTTGTGTAAGTGCTCATTGGATGTTGGATAGTGTTTAAGGGATAGCATCTGCAGAGAGGAAGAACTTGGCCAAGACAGCTCCTGTATTAATATATCAGACTATAAATAACAGAGGAGTGCACACTTTGACTCCTAACTTCTCACTAAGAACTGGTGAAAACTGCAAACACATAAACACCCTATTTCTGCTGAGCTCATGGAGTCAACTCTGTTTACTCATCTGTAGCTTTCCTTCCTTGGTCCAGGGTCCGAAGAGCCATAGATGGTCCCTGTATCATCCCTGCCCCTCATTGTCCTGGCCAGGGCTGCCTTGCGTCCTCACTCATTATTACTTGTATAAAGTCCTGAATTTCTGCATATGCAGTGTTTCGTCATTGGCTATTACTAAGTCAGTTGTATTTTCCAATGGATTTTATAAAGGATCTACTTCCTGAATACAGCTTTTATCTCTCTTTGTATATTCTTCCAACCTTGTGACTTTCTTTGTCTTACTGATGTAGGAGGTGGAAGTCAACTCTGGAGGCAGGGCTCAGGCACTGGACCAAATTGAGGACTAGCTAAAATAGGGCTGGGCTGGAAGCAGCTTTACATATGACACACCCACCAGGGTGCTGTGTCAGTTTCCCATTGCCACGGCAACACTTGGGAGTTACTGCCCCTTTTCACCGCAACAACTTTGTGACCCTTTTCTAGAAATTTCTGCATAATCCACCCCATGAAACTAAAAGTGGGTATAAATATGGCTGCAGTGCTGCCTCTGAGCTGCTACCCTAGCACACTGCCTACGGGGTAGCACTGCTGCTGCTGTACACTGCCACTTCAGTAAACATTGCTTTTTAACACCACTGACTTGCCCCTCAATTCCTTCCTGGGCAAAGTCAAGAACCCTCCTCAGCTAAGCCCCAGTTGTGGGTCTCACCTGTCCTATGTCACTGCTACTATAATTAGTGAGTTTGTTCCTGTGATGGTGATTAAATCTATCTAGTCCTACTCAGGACCATCCTATGAAGACTGACTTCTCAAGGGTGAATGCAGGAAAATCCCCATCCTTCACAAATAGGTCTTCCATTTGCCATTCTCTGTCACTGCACTCAGCATCTTTACTGGCTGCTGGGCCTATGTTTAACCCTGTCACACCAACAATTTAATGATGTTTTTAATATTACATATGTGGTAGTTAGAGAACTTTAGAATTCAGTCTAATTATCTATTTTAAATACTCTGCAATTTGAATTCCTGCTATATTTCAGCTTTTGTTGTTGTTTTCATGGTGGTTGGTAGGAAACACTGACATTTCATAAAATGTGCGATTTGCTAAGGAAAGGGTTTCTGAAAATTAGTTCAGATGAAATATGCATAATTATAGTAAATACACACATGATCTGGATATAATATTTAGTGAAGTGAGCTGGTTCCTAGTTCATTTAGTGAGGCTAGGTCACAGAAAGAAGCAGTCCTCCCATGGGGAAGCTCCCAGAGGAATAGATTCAAAGGGCTGTAAAGGGCTGCGTCTTCTGGAACAAAGGCATGCTTGTCTTTCTCTTTTGGCTTGGCATTGGCATGTGGAACCATTTGCGTAGATTCCCAACATTAAGCATAATGGCAAATCTTCCCCTGTGAAGCAGGAGAGTGGGATGTTTGAAAACCAGGTACATGTTTGAGCAAACTGAACATAGGTGTCCCCAAGCAAAGGCATTTGACATATCCTTTCTTGAATGAACAGATAAAAATGCATCCATATGTAATAAGTAATATATTAAAGAAGTGCATAATATATATTAAATATACATAATGTGTATTTCCTTCCTTCTTCCCTTCCTTCATTCCTTCTTTCTTTCTTTTGCAAATGAATTTTGGGCTTGGAACTTAGATTCTATGGGGTTTTCATTTAGAGAAAAAGTCAAAAACTGATGTTGTTGTTTGACAAACTTGGGAGTAAGAAATAGGAATGTTCATGGAAAAGCTGGACAGAATCGTTAGGATCTGGGGTTTGCCTGCCCGGGTAGACACATCTTCGTGATTTTCCTGATAACTTCGCACACAACTATGCCTGACGCCTAATTCACAGCAACAGGAAAAGAGAAAAAGGAACAGGTTGTTGAGGAGACACCTTAGCGATATAACAGTAACAACAGCCAGGGTTAACAAAGGCATGTACCTCTCCTGGTCAGCGTTATAAAGTTGCTGACTGGGCCATGCTTTAATCTCCAAAATGATACACTCTTCTGTTCTCTCTCATTTAAAAGATTACTTATTTGCTTTATAAATTAATCACTACTTGGTACAACTTTTTATTCATTTGTTTATTTTGAGACAGAGTCTCGCTCTGTCACCCAGGCTGGAGTACAGAGGTGCGATCTCGGCTCATTGCAACCTCTGCCTCCTGCGTTCATGCCATACTCCTGCCTCAGCCTCCTGAGTAGCTGGGATTACAGGTGCCTGCCACTGTGCCCGGCTAATTTTTGTATTTTTAGTAAAGACAGGGTTTCACCATGTTGGCCAGGCTGGTCTTGAACTCCTGACCTCAAGTGATGCTCCCCCATTGACCTCCCAAAGTGCTGGGATTACAGGCCTGAACCACTGAGCCCGGCCCTCAACCTTTTATTTTTAAGCAGGGAATCTTGGTACTCACTCAAGAGTTGTACCTGATAGGGGTTGTGAGAACCTGTTTAAATGAAAACTGTTCCCATTTTTTTCTTCTAAACCTATGCTCACCTCTGAGTGAGACTCTCGGAGCGTGGGGAATATGGATAGGTTGAGTGACACTGAGCTCCTCATGTGTATTGAAAGAGCAGATGCACGGGTAACCTGAAGCTTTTGAACTGAGAAATTTTCCTACTCATAAGAATTCTGGAAAGTGAACAGTAACGGCTGGGCAGCAAGACCCTCACATTGCCTTTTTGCCCTTCTGGGCTAGTCAGTCAAGACGGGAGTGCAGACATCGTGACACCTGTGTCCTGAGTAACACAGGAAATGACTCTAGTTCAGTCCCCAGCACAAGGTCAGACGTATGCCAGGGGAAGGTATTGGTTAGAGGCATGGAGCTCTATTTCGAATGTGAATGGTTTTCCTTTCCATGAACTTGTTAAAGTTGTTCTGTGCTGCCACGGTATTGCCTTGTGCAAATCTTCTGATTTGTGCAAAGTCCCAGAAGAAATGACGATAGAATGCTGCTCTCCTCCTAAGTAAAATGAAGAAGTACCTAAGAGAAACAGATGATTCAAAATCCTTTTAAAAATAGATATTAATAGAGTTGAAATGTTTAGGTTATTTCAACTGCTTGGTTGTATTACCATTTAAAATATCTTTAATTATGGATGTAATACATGCTTTCCTGTTTTCTTCATAAAATGAAAAAGAAAAAAAAAAGAATTCACTCTCTCATGTCCTCAGTTCTGTTCCCCAGAGTTAGCCACTTGTGCATGTTTCTCCACTTAGTTCTTTTGGGGATTATCATCATCGCAGAGCTATTGATTTATCAACATTAAAATATGTACATTCACCCCCCACCTCGAAAACCTAATAATTCAGCATTCTTTGCACCACATCTCTTCTCCCAGCCTGTTCCCATTGTTAGTTAATTTATCCAGCCTCTTCCCATACTTATGGGAGCTGTAATCATCAAGTGCATTGTTACTTTGAACGACATACTTTAACTTTGATGTATTCAACAAACTTTGATGGAACTTATCAACCAATCATTTTCTATCCACATTTTTCACCACTTTTTTTCTCTCCTCCTAAATTCTGTCCAATGTACTAATACAGTTACATTGACAAGGTTTATAAGATTGTATTATGTTGCCGGGCAAGTATGTCTGATGATTGGATCCATGAGAAAGAAATGATATTTGAATGTTTCTCAGCCTATACTAGTCATTAATAATGTTCCAAACCTGAGTTTATAGGAGATATCAGTTACTAAAAATCTTACCATATTTTAGTTTGTTTCATATTTGGTTCAAATTTATACCTTTCTTTTACTGCTGTATTTTTCTCAGAGAAATTTATTTTTATTTTTCTTATTGCTGGAAGAAACATATGCCCTTATGTTATAGTTAAGAATATCTGGGCCAGGTGTGGTGGCTCATGCCTGTAATCCCAGCACTTTGGGAGGCCAAGGCGGGCGGATCACGTGAGGTCAGGAGTTTGAGACCAGCCTGCCCAACGTGGTAAAACCCCATCTCTACTAAAAATACAAAAATTAGCCAGGTGGTGGCACACGCCTGTAGTCCCAGCTACTTCGGAGGCTGAGGCAGGAGAATTGCTTGAACCCAGGAAGTGGAGGTTGCAGTGAGCCGAAATCGCGCCATTGCACTCCAGCCTGGGCAATAAGAGTGAGACTCCATCTTTAAAAAACGAATATTTATGTTTATATTTGTAGAATTTGTTGTCATATAATCTCCTTTCTCCTTGAAGGCATTATTTATTAGTTCCATTCTTTATTTTGATGTGGTTTGGCTGTGTTGATAGCATTTCTCTCTCAATTTGAAGGCACTACTCTTCTAAAACTTGGCACTGCTATTGAGAAAGTGAATTCAATTCTGGCACTTGTTTCATGTGTAGGTTTCAGGTGTTATATTTCTTGTAAAACCTCTCAGATTTTCTATCCCTGTTTAGAGCCATAAAATATGTCAAGTTGGATTCTGTCTTCTTTTCGCTGCATACTCTTTGGGCTGTTTTACTCTAATGGGTGATTAGTGCCTCTCACTTCACTATGATTTTAAAAACCACAGATGCATAAGCTATGCCTCCATAGATTATGGCCAAACAATTGGTATTCTTTGATGCCACCCAAAATGTAGCCAGCATGGAGAACTACTCCTTTTATCCTTATTGCCCAAGAAAATATCCTTATTTTAAAAATTTTACTCTCCCCCTCTGATTTCTGCCATCTTCTTCAAGGATGCCTATTAGAATTATTTTACTTCTTAATTTTGCGTTTGTTTTGAAAATCTCTCTTTCTTTGTATATTTTTGTCTTTTTCCTCCCACTACTGAAACATTTCTTGACTTTATCTTTTTGATCCCCACCCCTAAAAGTGTGGAACGTGGACCAGCAACATTGGTGTGACACGGGGGGCTTGTTAGAAATGCCGAATCCCAGAGTACACACCTGGCCTGCTGACGCAGGCTGCATTTCATTCTTATTATTTATTTATTAATAACAAATCTCCTGGTAATCCACTTGCACATCAGAGTCTGAGAAGAACCGGTTCTTTGACTTCTTCTGCTTTCATGTACCTTCCATTAAACAGTCCTTCTATTAATATGATTAGTTGTTGTCTTTGTGCATCTTGGCATTTCTTTTTCATATTATTTACTTACCTCCAAAATCAGATGATTCCTGCTTGTTTATTAATATGTGTGGCCAAACAATATGTTAGTTAGTATTGGCAGGTTACATAGATTCCCTATTACGTTTTGTAGGCATATACACGCCAGCATCTTGTGCTGGAAATACACCAGTGGAATGTGTGTGTTCAGGCATCAGGAGGCTTCCCTTGAGGAAGAACAGTGACTGTTCTCATGTTTTACCTGGATTAATTCATTCACCCCTTCCAATCAACCTTGAAGTAGGTGCTGTTATTAGCTCATCATGGAGATGAGAGCAGGGCACAAGACAAACAAACTGAGTCATGCAGCAAATGGTAGAGCTGAGATTCAAACCCAGGCAGCCTGGCTTCCCAAACTGTGGTCTTAATGGCCGCACTGCAGAAGGCCTTTCCTGCTTTGAGCCCTCCATGGAGGGGCTTTGCTCTTTGGACCTCGCATCCACAGCACAGGCTGCCATCCCCTGAGACTCCACTCGCCTTCTTGGCCCAGCTTCAATCCTGCAAGGCAGACCCTCTCGGAGCATCTTATGCTCTTTTGAGAACAGTGCCCAGGATTTCACAGCTACATACAGGTGAGGAAGAGGAGACAGCTGGCAGAGGCGTTTTACTGAGCATCTCCTGAGGGACAGTGCTAAACACTGCCTGCCACTCTCTCCTGCTATCTGAGGCTAGGTCCCTTCATTGTGAATCCAAGCCTTTCTGGGCTCAGAAGGCCCACTGCCCTGGCATTCCTCTGAGTGCTTGTTGCAATTTCTCATCTCTGGAGTTTGTTTTGTTTGTTGATATTATCTTCTATTTTTTTTTTCAGAAGTTAAAATGTAGCTAAGAGTTCTTCAGAAATTTAAACATTTTTTGCAATGTTTGATATATTGCCCTTATCAAGTTAGGGACTTCTGTTCCATTCCTAGTTTACTCTGTTGTTCTTTTATGTTTGCTTTAATAGTAAAGGTATGGACTATTATTAAGTCATTGTGTCTATTTTATAAGAGATAATAAGTGCTTTACCTTTCCGTTTGTTCCTATGTTAAATTACATTGATGGGGATTTTTCAGATGATAAACCATCCTTACATTCTTGAGATAAATCTTGATGATGGGATATTGTATGGATTCTGTTTCATATATATACTTATAAGTGAAATGGCATTTCATCCTCATTTTCTTTTATTGCTCCTGTTTTATTTTGAAATTAATTTAAACAAAACTGAACAGCTTTTTTTCTTTTTCTTTTTTTTCAGCATAAAGGAATTGTAATGTTACTTGAGAGTTTGATGGAACTCACTTACAAAACCCTCTGAGCCTGTTTTTCTTTTAAACCATTTTATTTTAGCTAATACGTACACATTTTCATTCAAGTTATGTATTTCTTTCCTGTACCAATTTTGGCTTTTTAAAAAACATTCTCAGGAATTTATCCAAGTCATCTAGAATGTTAGGCATATTAGACAATAGCTTTTCCAGAAAACCTCTGCTTTGTCAGTAGATATTTCTTCTTTGTGATATGATTTTATTGGATTTATCTTTTTGGTCAAGTGTGTGAAACATTCGTCTATGTTATTAGTCTTCAAAATTCTTATTTTTCATATTTTTCTATTTCTTAATCTTTTATTTATTGAATTATTTTGTGTACTATTTCTTTCTTTCTCCAAACCTGTTTTGCAAAGTGTTACAGCAAGGTTTCCCTGCTTCAGACTAAATCAAACACTGATACAAAATGGCACCCTTCAAGATCATATTGCTTATAAGTCCAAAGAAATCTTCAAATCCCAGCACTTTGGGAGGTCAAGGCGGATGGATCACTTGAGGTCAGGAGTTCAAGACCAGCGTGGCCAACATGGTGAAACCCCAACTCTACAAAAAATACAAAAATTAGCCAGGCGTGGTGGTGCATGCCTATAATCCCAGCTACTTGGGAGGCTGAGGCAGGAGAATTGCTTGAACTTGGGAGGAAGAGGTTGCAGTGAGCCAAGACTGCACCATTGCATTCCAGCCTGGGTGACAGAGTGAAACTCCATCTCAAGAAAACAAAAAAAGAAAAAGAAAAAGAAATCTCCAACTCACATGTTCCGCTGCCAGGGTTTAGCCTGAAGCAGAAGGGGGATCTGGCAGGAGCAGTTGACTGATGTAGCTGGCAGAGCACTGTGTTGTTTCCGTGTAGAGAAATGTCTACACTCAATCTCTCAGACTCCTGTGGACCAATCTAGGTTGAACATGTGTAAATTGCCACACGGCTAATTTTGGCCCAATATAGGAGATTCATTTCTAATGATCAAATATGTCTATAAGGGATACAGGCCTATAGTAACATTTTAAATCCACATTCTAAGAAGTGTGGAAACAGTGTGGAGACAGACTAGCCCTCTGCAAAGGGATGTTGAAAGAGAAATGTTTGGCATCAACTGTGGGTGGGAAGAGCTAGATGTTGTAGTCCGTCGCTTGCAACGCTGAGATGCTGTGACCTTGCCTGTAGTGCTGAATTGACGACGAAGGTGGAGCCGTGAAGTGGAAATCTCTGTAGCTTCTGTGGAGTTCAAACAATACGCTGCCTTGAAGATGTTTTGAAGCTTTGTGATGTGTACTGCATTCAAGCTAGGAGGCTACACACAGTTCCCTGTTTACCTGTTATCAATTTAAAGTGTATTTGTAGGAAAGCTGATGCCCTGCTGAATCTAGAAACTGGCTGGATGTGGAAGCTGCTGGAGAACGGAAGATTGCTTTGGACATGTTTCAGCATATCAGATGAAGAGAGAAAATAGCTCTCAGTTGCTCCTGTTTAAAATGTTTTATACTTCTATCTGCTATCTGCATGAGAAAAAATGTCCAAATGTCACTCGAATCTTACATAAACTAATCTTTCTTCTATATGTTGGTGCCATGAATTAAGAAACTGGCAAGCCAAAAAATAAAATCTATAATGAACTCATGATAAATTCGTTATCTGTTGAAGAGACAGCGGATTTTTCTCTTCTTATTCATTAATCAGAAGCAAACAACAACAACAAAAAAGTGTATAAAATAAGCCTACCAACAATTTCAGCTGCTGGCTTCTGTAGAAGCTGCCGATATTATACGGAAGAGAGCTGTTAACATGTGAAGAAGCAGTTTTCTATGTGGACAATGCTGTTTAAACACTCATCTCCATAATGACATCCAACAGAAGTATGGGAAAATAATAAAAGACAGATTTCATTCTAAAGCAATATGAGGTGACAGACACAAGGCAGGCAGAAGTCAGGTGTGCTGTGCTTGCTTTTTCGGGCTGATCACAGGTAGGACTAGAAACCTCTGGCCCACCGATCTGCTCTTAGCCTCAGAGGTGCACACAAGGCTCATCTGCCCGTTGCATCCTCGTTGTTTATCCCTGGACAGGAGATGTGCTTTGATGTCTTCATCTGACACATACATGATTCTTGTTTCCTCTGTAATTAGAACAGTCAGTGTCTGGGAACCTCTTATTTTATAGTCTTGGTAAGTTTGTTCTTTCAGTGCTGGCAATGCCTGCTGCATTATTATTGGAGTCAAAAAATGTAGGTGCTGTAAATAAAGTGTTTATATATCTTCAAGATGCAGGGCAAATCTGGATTTGTATAGCTGGTTTTGATTTAGAAATTTACTTAAATCAAGGAGAAATGGGTGATATATAGCTAAATTTGAGAAGGCGTCTTAAAAAAAAAAAATTCCTGCTGAGGCTTACCTGTGGTTTTCCTGGCACAAAGTAAGATTCTAAACATAAATAATTCCGGGGCCAAGGGGAAGATGAATTTTGCCAAGAAAAATTACTATGTGAATCTTTTTGAATCCTTCCCTCAAAAGACATTGAGACTCCCTTTGTAACTATATTACTTTTAATTAAGAAAGAATGGGGCAAAGATGATCTCTAGCATACCGCTGTGTCTCTAGCGGGGTACTCCATGGTCCTGCTGCTTTGCCAGGGAAGCACTGGAGCTATTCCTTCCCAGGGCCTTGGGCTCTCATCCTTTGCGTTTTTCATGGGCCAGTGTCAACACTATCAGTGCTGCAGAAAGATGAGAGTTTAGCAGAATATGGGTATGGTATACAGGTGTAATTTATGATGCATCCCAGGTGTTGGACACTACACTGTAAATAACTTGTGCTACTTCAGGAAAGGGGAGGATTAGGGAAGCAATTCTGTCTTCTTAGCGTCTTTAATGTATATTTCTTCAAAACTTTGAACTTGTGGGCTCAGTAATGCCTATGGCAAATGGTCCTGATTTCAATAAGAAATGCCTAGATCTATTGTTCCTGCCCTGTGTGTTCTTCATCAGCAGTGGGCCATGCCCTCTATTTCTTCTAGAAATTGGGCTTTGTAGTTTGGTGGACCCACAACCACTTTTCCAACTTTCATGCTTTAAGAAGACACGGATCTTTTAAATAAAATACATGCATATCTTTTTCAAATATTTGTGCAAAAAATTGTGAAGGTAGTCTCCAGAATGCAGCGTGAGCAAAGAAAATATTTATATATCAGTTTCCCCATTTTCATGAGTGCTTTACTTGCCTTTTAAGATTAATAATGTAATTGTTTTTATACACCATGTCTAAATTAACCTAACTAGATAGAGGAAAGTATTGATTATTGCCATTAATTTTTATTGTTTTCCTATATGCAAATTTAGCCAGGAACAAAAGAGACATAGCACCTAAATGCAAGGCATAGTTTTAGCTGGTGAGTAACTAATTCAGGAACAGAAAACCAACCACTGCACCTTCTCACTTATAAGTGGGAGCTGAACAGTAAGAAGACAGGGGCACAGGGAGGGGAACAACACACACTGGGGCCTATTGGAGGATGGGTGGTGGGATGGAGAGCATCGGGAATAATAGCAAATGCAAGCTGGGTTTGATACCTAGGTGATGGGTTGATGGGGCAGCAAACCACTGTGGCACACATTTACCTGTGTAACAAACCTGCACATCCTGCACATGGACCCTGGAACTTAAAATTAAAATTAAAAAAGACAAAATGAGAAAAATGAAAAACATTGTAGAAAAGAACATAATTGAGACAACTTACATCAGGCCTGTGGATTAAATGCTAATAGTATATCAATGTGAGTTCCTGATTTTGGTGAATGGACCAATTGTGTAGAAGAATATCTTGTTTTTAGGAAATACACAGTAAAGTTTTCCGGGATGATGGAGCATCATGGCAGCAACTTACTCCCAAAAGTAGTTATTTAAATAAAGCTGGAGGCATCACACTACCTGCCTTAAAATATATACCACATAGTTAGAGTATCTCTAGAGATATAGAGAGTTATATAGATCTATATAGAGAGTTATAGTATCTCTAGATCTCAGATATAAATCCACACATATACAGTCAATTGGTTTTTGACAAAGACATCAAGAATACGTAGCAGGGAAAGTACTGTCTCTTCCATAAGTGGTGTTGGAACAACTGGATATCCACAAGCAGAAGAAGGAAATGAGACCCTTATCTGACCTCATACACAAAAATCAACCCAAAATGGATTAAACCTGTAAATGTAAGAACTGAATCTGTAAAGCTCACAGAAGAAAACACAGAGGAAAAGCTGCATGGTATTGATATGGTCAGTTATTTTTTGGATGTGACCCCAAAAGCACAAGCAACAAAAGGGAAAATAGGTGGGAATGCATCAAACCAAAGAACTTCTGTATCAGCCATGAAACAATCAACAGAGTGAAGAGACAACCTATGAAATGGGAGAAAATATTTGCCAACCATACATTTGATAAGAGGTTAATATTCAAAATAGATAAGGAACTCAAAAACTCAATAGTTAGAAAATAAATAACCCAATTCAAAAATGGGTAAAGAAACAGAATAAAGTTTTCTCAAAAGAAGTCATACAAATGGCCAACAGGTATATGAAAAAATACTCCTCATCATAAATTATCAGGGAAAAAATTATCATTAAAACCACAATGAGATATCACCTCATACTTGTTAGGATGTCTGTTATCAAAAAGACAAGAGATGGCCAGGCACAGTGGCTCATGCCTGTAATCCCAGCACTTTGGGAGGCCGAAGGGGACAGATCATCTGAGGTCAGGAGTTCGAGAGCAGCCTGGCCAAAATGGCAAAACCCTCTCTGTACTAAAAATACAAAAGTTATCTGGGTGTGGTGGTGGGTGCCTGTAATCCCAGCTACTCAGGAGGCTCAGGCAGGAGAATTGCTTGAACTCAGGAGGGAGAGGTTGCAGTGAGACGAGATTGCACTCCAGCCTGGGCGACAAAGCGAGATCTGTCTTAAAAGAAAAAAAAAAAGACAAGAAAGACAAGAGATAATAAGTGCTGGTGAGGACATGGAGAAAAGGAAAGCCTTGTACACTGTTGGTGGGATGTAAATTCGTACAGTCATTATGGAAAACAGCTCAAAAAATTAAAAATAGAACTGCCATATGACCCAGTGTTCTCACTTCTGGGTACGTATCCAAAGGAAACAAGCCAGCATGTTAAGGGATGTCTGCACTCCCATGTCCTTTGCCACACTATTCACAATAGCCCAGTTAGGGACCTACCTAAGTGTCCGTTGACTGATGAATGAATAAAGAAAATGTGTTATATTTATAAACACAATAAGATACCATACGGCCTTTTAAAAGAACAATACCCTGTCATCTGTGACAACATGGATGAACCTGAAGGACATGATGTTACATAAAATGAGCCAGGCACAGAAAAACAAATATTGCACGGTTTCACTTATACGCGGAATCTAAAAACACTGAAGTCTAAGAAGTAGAGGGTAAAATGCTGGTTGCCAGGGGCTGGAAGTTGGGGCTGTGTGTGGGCGAGGAGGTGTTGGTCACAGGAAGCAAACTTTCAGTGAGTCAGGAGGAAAAAGAGATCTATTGCACAGTATTGCACAATATGGTGACTATAGTTAACAACAATGTGTTGCATTCTTGAAAATCACTAATGACTAGATATTCGGTGTTGTCACCAGAAAAAATAAGTATGTGAGGTAACGCACATATTATCTCAATTTAGCCATTCCACAACACATACATATTTCAAAACAACATCATATACAATAAATAGATACCATTTTTGTTGATTTAAAAATAGTTATTTGTACTGTGTACTTGCAATGCTAAGTTTGAGGTTGTTTCATAAAAGACATACAAGTATTATACTTCAATTAAACGTTTCAACAAAGTATTATCCTGTTGCCTTTTTTATGCCAGGAATTACAAGTAAAGCCATTAGAGGGGAATTTGTAAAATTAAAAGTGCTAGAAGTCATTGGTGTTACATATTCATAGGTTCTGAAGAACTGTTTCTCCAGAGAGGGATATGCTTCTGTCAAAAGCTGACTTTCAGTAAAAAACAGTTTAACTTGTTTCAGTATGTAATTTAATTATGTTAAAAAGAAATTACAAGTTTAACAAAACTAGTCATGTAGAAAAAAACCCTACTTTCAAAAATATGCCTTAGAATAATCTGAAATGCCCTAAATGGTCAAGGTCACCGGGTCCTCACGGAGAGTTCTTAATCCCAAAGTTGTACCTGGTGGCCCATGGCCAGAGGTGATTCCATGGGAACTTCAAGCTGAATTTAAATGAAGTGTAGGCTCAAATTTCAATGGCATTAAAGTTGGAAATGGCATGGAAAAATGTATGCTAGCCTCAATTAATTTTCTTCTTTTTTAAAAACAAGTGTGTATATGTACTGTCATCCAACACCCTCTCCAAAGCCCAAAGAGCTTTTATTAAAAGCTATAGTACCTTGAAAAATGCATGGCTTCTGTGTATGAAAATGTCAAGTGTAACAGACCCCAGATTTTGTATATTCGTCATGGTGACAGAGTGACAAGTCCACGTCTCATTCCACATCCATCCGCCCCTCTTCACTTGCTGCTTTAGAGTTCCTGATAGGGAAACACCACTCTCTTTCCTGAGCCTGCAAGGCTAGGTCCTTTTCAAGCCAACCTACTGAGGAACGAGTACTGGACAAGTTAACCCTTAATTCTCACAAGCACATGGAAGAAATGTCTCCCAATCACTCAGAATCTGACTTTTACAGGATAAGTAGGAATAATTTAGAAATTTTAGATTAAGAGTAATTATTGGATGGAAGGATTTTCTAGGTACGGAGCTCAGCTTGAGTGCAGCCATGACCTGAAAGGTTGTACATAAGCACAGTAAGCTGCAAATACATGTTGACGAAGGTATTGAGAGATGTAGCTGGGAGCATAGGCATGGAGTTTCTGGGAGTCCTAAGTAGCAGCTTAGTGTCCAAATAGCTTAGACTTTTCCTGGGCTCCAAAATCAGTTGATGCATCCCAACAGATGCAAAACACACCATCAGTGTGCAGGAATAAAATACTAGGACTTTCATTTATATTAATTTTTAATCAAAGCAAATAGGAAAAAAAAACCCTCACTTTGCTCATGGTATGCCCACTCCCAGTTGCCTGAATATTTCTGATGGTCACAGGTGACATTTGGGAAAAGCAGACATTCCTGTGTGTCAGCATTGATTTGTCTACTCTAGCACATAACAGTGTTTTGCAGTTGACATGATCCTCATTTAAACTAAAGCAACTCTTACAAAATGAAATAGTATTGAAGAGTATACTAAGGCACTTCACCAGCCACATTAACAAGCAAAAAAAGAAAAGATGGGTTAATCATACCTGACAAGAGTCAAGCACTATTTGAAATAAGAATTCATATCCACCACTATTAACCATGAGCCTTGTCCTCAGGGAGTGTTGTGCAATGTGAGGCTGACTGCTAACAGTGTGAGGCTGAGACCATGAGCAAGACTCTTACCAAAGAAATCACCCAAAACTTGAAGACAAACTTTGGTGAAGTCATAGGTAATTAACAAAATGTCATCGGCATTGATGAGTACCATCGGAAGCTTCTCGTTGGTTTCTTATTCAATGGTGAAAAACAAATAACCACATGTCAACATTGTAATTCTCTCATTTGGATCTATTCTTAAATTCTAAGCAGTGTGTATTTTATGGTGTACTTAATCTCTTAGTAGAGTAATGCATATAAAATTTGTGAATAAACAAATAAGATATTTTAGGGCTGTGTGCTCACATTTTTTACCAATAAGTATGCCTAGTCAATAACATGTGGAAACAACCATGAAGGTAGAACCACTGGAGATTTCAGGCAGAGAAGTGAAATGGTTAGCCTAGACGTGAAAGAATGAACATTACAACTATTTAGCAGGCAAAATTTATTTCCTTAACCACCATTACGGAAATTCTCCAAGTTGCATTGACTCACATTTGAATCTTGTTTCCACCACTTGCTGTGTATGTATTTGAGAAAATTACCTCAACTTTCTAAGCCTTAGGTCATCCATTTGTCAAATGAGTGTGTGAATCTGCTCTTACAGACTTTGGGACAGCTCATGTGGATGATGTATGTGATGTGCTTGCACATACTACACATAATATGTGTTCCAGCATAATAGTTATTCTCTTAAATTGCATTTACCTAAATGGTACACATTAGCTGTATTTTGACAGACAGTTTTAACGTTTTTCCTAAAAAAAAAAAAATCATACTATACATGTTCTTTTCATGTTAAATAATAATTTTTGACCAGGTGCGGTGGCTCACGCCTGTAATCCCAGCACTTTGGGAGGCCAAGGCAGGCGGATCACAAGATCAGGAGTTCAAGACCAGCCTGACCAACATGGTGAAACTCTGTCTCTACTAAAAACACAAATAATTAGCTGGGCGTTGTGGCATGTGCCTGTAATCCCAGCTACTTAGGAGGCTGAGGGAGGCTGAGGCAGGAAAACGGCTTGAACCCAGGAGGCAGAGGTTGCAGTGAGCCGAGATCCTGCCACTGCACTCCAGCCTGGGTGACAGAGCAAAACAAGACTCCATCTCAAAAAAAAAAAAAAAAAAAAAAATATATATATATATATATATATATTTCCAGCTGTATGAGTCCATTCTCAGACTCTGATAAAGACATACCCAAGACTGGGCAATTTATAAAGAAAAAGAGGTTAAATGGACTCACAGTTCTGTATGGCTGGGAGTCCCAATCATGGCAGAAGGTGAAAGGCACATCTTACATGGCGGCAGACAAGAGAGAATGACAGCCAAGTGAAAGGGGAAACCCCGTATACAACCATCAGATCGCGTGAGACTTATTCACTACCAGGAGAACAGTGTGGGATAAACCACCCCCGTGATTCAGTTATCTTCCACCAGGTCCCTCCCACAACATGTGGGAATTATGGGAGCTACAATTCAGGATGAGATTTGGGTAGAGGCAAAGCCAAACCATATCACCAGCTATAGTAGGGTTAGTCACTCAAATAGGAGTGCTTTGTAAGTGAAACATACAATGTGAGTCAAATTTTCATCTGCTCTAAAATATTGATTAAAGGACTAAATGGAACAGGTTAAATATCAATAATTTATAGCTAATTCTTAGAGTTTAGGGAACAGAGTGAGAAGCAGCCTGGACATTCTAGAAAGTGTTTGAGGTGCATCCTCATCTGTGGTAAAACAAATCCTCAGGTTCTGATCTGTTATTAATGCTCCAGAAGCAGCAATCTTACAATCTATACATGTATAGCTATCTCTGTCGTTATAGTTGGCAGCATGCCTACCATCTTGCTAACATAGGAAATAAGTGCTCCAAAGGAGTAAGTACGTTCCCTGTGTGGATACATTTTTCACTCTGTGCACTCCATCCCATCAAATAACCGAGACCTCTTCTGCGGATGGAATGCTTTTAGGCACTGTGGGTGTGTGTCCAGGATCTTCTTTAACTCTATCCTCTCGACAACACTCTGAACTTAGTGTCACTGTCCTTATTTTACAGATGAGGAAACTGTGGCCCGCTAAGGGAAATAAATTGTCCAAGATCTCAAAGCTATGCAGGATACAAGGTAGCCTAGATACCCACACCTGTCCACCTCTGGAGCCCACGTTCTTGACACCAAACCATTCCTGTACCAGAATTCTTTCTGGATATTAAGTTTGCATGAATATACCTCCTGAAATCATGAGAGCCTTTGAAAAGAAATGCAAAATGAGTAAATACAGATATTTAGGCAGATATCAGAAACATTGCACAGGATTGTGAGTTAATCTGCAGATGCAAAAATATAAAATTCATTACATTATTATTCAAATTAATAGGTCAGAGATCGTAACTGCTGAAATCTCAGCAATTTTTACATAAAATAATTCATCTCTCCATGTAAACTATAAAAACATTTAAATAACCTCTCAAAATTCATGGTGTGCTGCATACCAAATTCAAAGCTAACAAGTTCATTCTAGTCAGCTCCAAGCCAACATTTACCTCTGAGCACCTTCCCCTCAAAGGGCAATAAGAATGAAACCCAGAGTTTCACAATCTGCCCATCTTGTTGATTTTTAGAGAGAGTCGGGGAGGTGTAGTAGGTCTCGTGAGGACTAATCTATCTCTGCCATGACATATTTGTGACCAGGACCCTATTTCTTTCAAAATATATTTGATCATCTCTAACTCTAGAAAAGTTAAAATTCCTGTGTGGATAGAATTCACTTATAGTAATTCTAAAGCCACCTTGTCAAAAAGCCTTCCCCTGAGGACCCAGTAGAAAGATGGCTTCACCCCAGCCCTCTTCAGCCTTCTTTGTTTTTCTTCATAGTGTCAGTCTGTCCACCTACCATCTCTCCATCTGTATGACTGTCCATGTACCCATCTAGCATCTACCTATCATCTATCTATCTATATATCTCCGTCAATACTATTTGCATGAATACACACGCATATTCATTATTAAAAATCCAGACTATACACAAAATAGAAGGCTTCATAATGTTTCTCTGAATAGGAAATGTCTAAATACATTTAACAGATTAAAATTTCCCTCCTAAATTTACATAGTTTATTTCAGGAATAGTGTTAAATGTGGGTAAACTACATCGTGGAACAGGAGTTGAATTTTACCACAACTTGTTTTAAAGTGACTTAAAACTAATAATGGAAAATGAAACAATGTTACCAAGAGAGCTTGACAATTCGCAAATTCAGGTCTTGCCGTGGTAAGAATGTGAATAGTCTTTCCAGTCAAATGAGAAACATCCAAAGTCCTTCAAATAATGATACTTCCTCTCACTATGTCAGGGCCCTCCCAACATAGCCCCGCCTTTCCAAATTAAATTAAATTAAATTAATTAATTAATTAATTTACTAAGACAGGGTCTTGCTCTGTCACCCAGGCTGGAGTGCAGTGGCACAAACACAGCTCCCTGCAGCCCCAACCTCCCAGGCCCAAGCAATCCTCCTGCCTCAGCCTCCCATGTCGCTGAGACCACAGATGCGTGCCACCGCACCCACCTCCTGGGCCCAAGCAATTCTCCTGCCTCAGCCTCCCATGTCACTGAGACCACAGATGCGTGCCACCACACCCGGCTCACTTTTTTAGTAGAGATGGGATCTCGCTTTGTTGCCCAGGCTTGTCTTGAACTGTTGGGCTCATGCAGTCCTCCCACCTCAGCCTCCCAACGTGTTGGACTTACAGGCATGAACCACCACACCCAGCCACCTTTCCAACTTTTCTTCCTGCAGCCCCAGCTCACAGGTAGGCACTGGGCTGCTTGTTGGTTCTTGACTTCCACCCCTTGCTCTGCCTACTCAGTCAGTGTCTCTGTTTTCGTTGCATCTCGACGTACTGCCTCACTCAGACAAATGGAACCAGTGCCCAGTGCTTGTCTTGCTTGAGCCGGGTTTTCTTTTTCCTGTTTTGCATTCCCAAGGCACCTTGTCTTCTGACTGTTTCTGCACAGAGCGTAGTAGATAACGTTCAAGGTTCATTTAATGTATTCATGTATCCATCCTTTTATTCAGTGAACATCTATTCTGAGTCTGCATGTGCTCAGCACGAGGCAAGGTGCAGAAGAAACAAGGAAGACCATGGCTTTGTCTCTGCTTTCAGGGAACCCCTAGCTGCTGAGAAGCATGGATGCAGTCAAGCCGTTATGAGTTACCGGGGCGGGGTTAAAGCAAATGCCTGTGGTGCTGCTTAAGAGATACTTCCCATTATATATGTGTGTGTTCTTCAGATGTGACTATTTCACGTAAACGTTTAGGGGGTACAGGAGAGCACTGCTACCCCACGCACTGACAAGAAGGTCCTTTTACATTCAAGCACATCTGTTTTGAGGTGAAATCTGTTTGAACCAAAGTAATGGGCTAAATTGTATAATTGGGTCTGTATCTTTCTCAGAGAGAGCGGGGCACACAGGGTAGTGTGGGAGAATTTTACTGGCAAGGTGTTAAAGAGAAAAGATACGAGTGTGCCTCTATTACCAGTAATACACAGAGATCTGCAAATTGGTTAATAACTACAAGAGAAGAAAGTGCAGGAACTTCCGCCTCTGGGTTTCCTTTGCCCCATGAGGAGCGTGATGCTAGAGTTCCTGGTAGAGGCAAGGAAGAGGAAGTGCAGCTAATAATTTGAAGATATTTACACCTTTGCTAGTCTGTTTCACAGTACAAAGGCATTAGTGGGAGTGACAGGAACAAGTTATAGACCATTTATTTAGGCTATCTGGGAGGATTTAATCTCACCTGGGTCATGGAGTTGTGTATTTTCTGGGAATTGGGGCTACTGTGATAGCCCTATCTGTAGGCCTGGCATCCAAAGATAAGAGTTTAAGTCCGGCTGGAATTAGAAGCAACAGAATTAGCTAGAATGCAAGCCTGAAAACCTTTCGGTTCAAATTGTGAAATGCCTCTGGGTAGCAGTTCCAATCTGTTCTGATGGAGCTTTGGCTCTGAGAGCTAAGCGTGAGGCAGACATTAGTAACATCAAGGACGTTTCTGCAGTGTGCACAGTAAATCCAGCCCTGGATGATGCAGTTTATACTTTTCATCCATCTTAAGATTCCATCATAATATGTCTCCAGAAGACTAATTTTCTACTTCATCAGCATCCAAATGTTTATGTTTTAAAAAGAACCCACAAACATGTTTGAAAGGCCAGTGATTTTAGAATCTATGAGATAGCTTTGTATAGAACTTGCTGGTTTATATCACTTTGAAATATCAGAAATAGAAGTTATTAAAACATAAAACAGCAGATAATGACGATACTAGTGTATTTCTTAGTTACATATACCTGATTAGCACCTGAAACTGTGTATTTCAGACATATGGAGTATGACCCACATATGTATATTTATTTACTAGGTGGTATCATAAGACCAATATGATAATGCACACAATTCATAGATTAGCAATAGACTTCCAATAGGATGGGAACTCAGTTGTGAATAATTTAAAACAAAATTTTTTATAATAATCACTGACTATAAATGTTACTTCGTCAAAACAAAATTTATTGCTTCAACTGTTAGTGGTAAACTTTTTTATTTTTTATTTATTTATTTTTTTTCATGAGACTCACTCTGTCACCCAGGCTGGAGTGCAGTGATGCAATATCAGCTCACTGCAACCTCCACCTCCCGGGTTCAGTGATTCTCCTGCCTCAGCCTTCCGAGTGGCTGGGACTATAGGCGCTCGCCAGCACGCCCGGCTAATTTTTGGTATTTTTAGTGGAGCCAGGGTTTCGCCATGTTGACAATCTGGTCTCAAACTCCTGACCTCAGGTGATCTGGCCGCCTCGGCCTCCCAAAGTGGTGGATTACAGGAGTGAGCCACTGCACCTGGCCTATTAGTGGTAAACTTGTATGACCTTTTTCTTTTCTTTGAGACAGAGTCTCTTTCTGCTGCCCAGGCTGGAGTGCAGTGGCCCAGTCACAGCTTAATACAGCCTTGACCTCCTGGGCTCAGTGGATCCTCCCATCTCAGCCTCCCAACTAGCTTGAACTACAGGCATGTGCCACCATGCCTGGCCAATATTTGTAATTTTTGTAGAATTGGCTCTCACTTTGTTGCCCAAGCTGGTTTTGAATTCCTGGGCCCAAGGGGTCCGCCCACCTCAGCCTCCCAACATGCTGGGATTACAGGATTGAGCCACAGCATTTGTCTGGCCTTTCTCTTTCTACTGATAAAATTAAACAAAACATAGTGCTACACAATGTGGTGGAGGCAGAAGATTCAAATATACCTGGATTCTCTGTTTCCAATCAAGGCGAATACCCTGTCTGTCCTGTATGCTTTTAGAAAACCAGATGATCGCTGCCTGCAGAGAGTTCACCTGTCCTTGTGATGTTCATTTTCATGAAAAAATAGTTCAGTAAGAATTGCAAAGGATTTCTAGTAGGTCGTGGGTCCCTACATAATGGGATCCCAGTCCTGGACGTATTCACACTTTCTACATTTTAATAATTCTATGTTGATGCTGATGTTTCTAAGTCTGATTTTCATAGTAAATCTTAGCTTAAGTGTTTAAAAGCCTCCTTAAACCAAATGGGAGAAGTATAAGCTCTACTGGTAAACTGTATTCATTCCATCTTCTTCCATTTTTCAGCTCATTTCTGTCTTTTTGTAGGCAGTTATCTGATGTAAATAGCCATCATCTTTATTACTAAAATGCATCCTTTAATCAGATAGCACATTTTTAGATGTCACATAACTACAAAGTATAGTTAGATCATGGCCCTGCCCATAACTTTAAAAAATGCTTATAATCATGTAACAGTAATATGCCTTAACAGAAAAAAAAAAAGGATAGCAAGAGAAATAAATAAATCTGTAACAAAATGGGATGGTATTTCTACTAATATGAATGATATTTCAGGAGGTCCCAACAGAGCTAGCAAGGCTATTTAAAGTGAAGCCACATGGTTGCTAATTAAGAACCTTGTATTATAATGGCAAGTGTAAATAGCTGGAAAGCAATGAGGGGTGCACTTTTGTGGCCATGAATTACCAAATAGAACTCAGACTGTGGCATCTGCCTCTTCATGTTCACTATGAATCATCAAATTCCATGGTAAATCTTAGGGTCTAGCATTTTTCCAAACCTTCAGCACTAGAGAAAAACACATTTACATTTCTGTCATTCTAGATAGGAAATGTCAGTTCAGATTATATTCTGCCTTTTTTTGGCTTCATATTTTGTCTCAAACATCGTTCTATATCATTGCAAAGTTATCACGGCTCTTTAGTCAAAATATCCTGGTGTACTGCAATAAGACACTTGTATACTTGATGTCATTGTGTAGCTAGAGCTTTTGTAATTTTCCATATTTAAAAAAGAAAGAAAATCACTAGACCATAAGAGAATATTAAGAGAAAATGTGGCTTCTCTATATTTAGTTCAATGGATAATATATACAGGCAAAACAAGTGAAATGTAAGCAGAACCAGTGACCTCTTCAGTAATGTTATTGCCTAATTTAATTGCTTTTTTATTCTGGTCACTATTTTCTGCCACTAGGAAAATGTAGGGCATGCTGACTGAGGGATAACTATTTTAAAATAAAATGTAAACAAAAGTTTTCCAGAAATAAACTTCAACTGGCCAACTATATGTTACTTGTGTCTAAAATATAAATCCACTATAAGTTTTTATAACATTAGGGTAACAATGTATGAAAAGTATGTGAAGCCTAACATGACTTCTCTAGACATACATCCTTCGTTATAATGCTCTATGATACACACACACACACACGTGTACACAGACACACACACACACAAATACTGGGTGGTTCCTCAGTGCTTTTAGGTTGGCTTATGGAATCTAAGATACCATCCCCTTATCTGCCTTTTAAAAAAATAACAGTTGATTGACTTAATTTCCCTAACATTAAATTGACCATCTTTAAGTGTACAGTTTAGTAGTGTATTCATAGAGTTGTGTAATCATCAACACCATCTAATTTTAGAACACTGCCATAATTCCCAAAAGGAAAGCCTGTACACATTAGCAGTCACACCCCACGCCCCTGCTCACTTCCCTCTTCCCCGAGTACCTGGCTACCACAAATTGACTTTGTCTCTATGAATTTGCCTAATTGGGAGATTTATTTAAATGGAAACATGTAATATGTGGTCTTCTGTGACTGCCTTCTTTCACTTACAACGTTTAAAAGTTGATCCATATTTGTGGCTTGTGGTACTTCATTCCTTTTTATTGCCAAATAATATTCCATTGTATGAATATACTGCATTTTGTTTATCTATCCATCAATTGATGGGCATTTGGGCTGTTTCTACTTCCTTGCTATTAGAAAAATGCTGCTGTGACTGATCATGTACAGGTTTTTATATGGACATATATTTTGTTTTCTTTTGGATATATACCTAGAAGGAAGTTGCTGGAGATATGATAACACTATTTTAAGGTATGCCAAACTCTTTAAAAGTGGCTGTACCAATTTCCCTTTCTGCCAATAATGAATGAGATTTACAATTTACCTATGTTCTTGACAACACCCATTATTCTTTTCTTGTTTGTTTTAAATTTCAGCAATATTTGTAGGTGTTAAGTGACATCTCATAATTTTGATTTATATTTCCCTAACGACTAATGATGCTGATCTTCTTTTCCAGCGTTTATTGGGCCATTTGTGTAACTTCTTTGGAGATATGTCTGTTCAAATTCTTTGCCCATTTTCTAATTGGGCTATTTGTCTTCTCCTTGTTAAGTTGTAAAGGTTCTTTATATATTCTGGACACAAGTTTTTTATGACATACGTGATTTGCACATATTTCCTTCCTTTTGGTGGGTTATCATTTTACTGTATTGATGTTCTTCAAAGCAAAAAAGTTGTAATTCTATGTGTCTATGTTGTCTTTGTTCGCTCATGTTTTTGGTGCCAGATCTAAGTAACCATTCCCAAACCCGAGGTCACAAAGATTTACTCCTAAATTTTCTTCTGAGCCTGTTATAGTTGTATCCCTTGCATTAGGCCTCTTATCCGTTTTGTCTTAATTTTTATATGAATGTGATGTAGGAACTCAGCTTCATTCTTTTGCATATGCCGTTTATTGAGGGGATTATTTTTCCCCATTGAAACATCTTGTTACCCTATTGAAAACAAATCAAATATTTGGTTGAACTTACCAAGGTATCCCCTGGACCTGGACTTTTCTTCTTGGCAGTTTTAAAATTAGTAACGCAATGTCTTTACTTGTTATGGGTCTGTTCAGATTTGATATGTCATCTTCAGTGAATTCTGGTAGGTTGTCTTTCTTGGAATTTACCCATTTTGTGTAGGTTATCTATTTGTTGGTATAATCTTATCTTTTACCAGTGAACTATCAAGATCCAGATTGTAATCTCTTTGTTCATTTCCTAAACAAATACACAAAATTTTGACTAAAATTTTACTAAGCCAATTTAATTTTTTCTAATAAATGCAATTATCTTAAGGATTAGAAAGATAAAACAAGTAGCTTAGAAAATTGACGAAATATCTAGTAAACTTTAAAACTAGCTATCCGTTATTCATTTACTGTTTTCCAATGATTGAGAAAAACAATTTTTTCTAGCTCCCCATTAACTCAGTAACTGCTGAGAGATAATAAGGGTAATGAGGTCTTGTGATGACCCTAGATCTCACCCCTTTGGTCATCAGGGTGCCCTTAGAATCTTCAGAAATTTTCAAGGACATTTATCTTACTGAATCAAAATATGGGTTCAGAATCAACTTAGTCCATAGTCACTATTTTTTTCTTTGCCCAATTCCCTGTTGAATTATGAGACTGTGGATAATATTGTGCCCTCTCTAAAGGTCCTCACTGATGTGGGACAGGGTTAGAAATTGGAGCCTGTACTGGATTGCGTCCCTTCCATCCCCTAATTTGTCTGTCTCCTTCTATCTTTGCATTCTGATGACTCTCTCTCAAGCCAGAGGAGCATTAGTGCTCCTGCGTTTGGGAAGCTGGAATGTCCGTGCTGTGCATACTCTATTTGCATTATTGTTGTTTAGAAATTTTTGGCCGGGCACGGTGGCTCATGCCCATAATCCCAGCACTTTGGGAGGCCAAGGCGGGTGGATCATGAGGTCATGAGATCGAGACCACCCTGACCAACATGGTGAAACCCCGTCTCTACTAAAAATAGAAAAATTAGCTGGGCGTGGTGGCATGCGCCTGTAATCCCAGCTACTCGGGAGGCTGAGGCAGGAGAACTGCTTGAACCCGGGAAGTGGAGGTTGCAGTGAGCTGAGATCGCGCCATTGCACTCCAACCTGGTGACGGAGTGAGACTCTGTCTCAAAAAAAAAAAAAAAAATATTCTATAAGCACCTTTAGGCCCTCCACTCACCCACTTGAAGCAGAAACCAAGCTTCCTTTCATAGGGAAGCACAGTGCCTAGCATAAAGTAGGTGCTCGTTTCTGGCCCAAATTTTAAAAAAATAATAAAATTCTAATCTGTGCCAACTCCAAATCTGTTTTGATGAACTTCAAATGTATATTTGATTTTTCTTTCTACTACCTTTTCCTTAAGGGCATTCTCATGTTCTCAACTCTTTTATTAAAACTGATTTTTAGGGAAGTTTTTGATAGTCTTTATATTGATATCTTAATGTAATTTTAGTCATTATATTACAACCAGGGGCATTTTCATTTGAAACATTTTCTAATATCATGGAATGAGAGCATCTAGCCGTAGGTGACAAAGGTAAGTGGTGCTTACATTAAAACAAAAATAAAACAAACACTGGCTCTGCCTTGGGGATATGTCTGTATTTTCTGAACCCATATCAGTGATGACCTGAGCACTAGACAGCTGGGGACCTTAGAAAATGAGGTCCCTAAATGAAATCAGTCAAGTGAATTATGCAATTGGGAACCTCTGTGGCATATTATTTGCTTTCTAAAGTTCATATTTCCTTGTATTTTCATATTTGTATTAATGTCTCAATTTAGGCTTGAATTTCCTTCATGTATAATTAATTGTTCAGCAATTGCATTCCACAAATATGAACTGTGAGCCTGCACGGCAGTAGACTAGTCACTGGAATTCAGACAGAAAAGGTATGTTCTCTCAGGGAACTTACATTCTAACCAGAGAGAAAAGTGTCCTATAATTAATGCATCAATGACGTAGTTAAGATCGAGATAAATGCTACTAAGGAGAAGTGTTTTAAGTGCTGCTAGCATTCTCCTAGATGTGTCTGTGAAGGTGTCCTTTCAACCTGCCCAACCACATTTTCCTCTAATGTCGTACAGCCTCTCCTTGAGATGCTAATCTTTGTCCAGGGATTTAGTTTTAATCTCCAGTGCCTGATTTCGGCTGGCTATGGGTTTATCTGTTGATAAATACAGGAAAACATCTTAATACATTTTTAAATGTTGTATTTTGTAGTGTTGACATTGCTAGTATGGTAACAGTGAGTCGTTTTGCTCATCCATCTCTTCCTCTTTTTTCTCTCCATTGGTGAAAAAGGTGTTACCTTAGAATGTGCTTGTGTGCCACGGAGTTTTCTACACTCTCAAACTACCTGCTTGTTTCCTCTTTTGCTTATATTCCTAGTCTTCTTTGCTTTCAAAACAATAAATCTGATAACATAGAGTCCACTAATGCACTCAGAGACTCTAAGTTTTGAGAGATGCCCAGACTAATTATGAATTCATTAAAAATTTAAGATAGTTGAGTGCCAACTAGGGTTCCAGCATTGTGAACATTAAAGAAATGCTCCCTAAAGAATCATTTAATAGGATAATGAAAGAGTATAATTTTTATTAAAAGAAAAGGGCATTAGTACATTAATTGTGAGCTCCTCTCTGCTTATTTGTTGTGTGACTATTAAAATTCTCGAAGTAACATAAGGAGTTCTATGGGGAAATTTCACAGCCTTAAGAAGGAAACATTAGGGGGACTAATAGGATGGATAGAGTAGAATGGCAAATCTTTCTCATAGGCACTGTTACATGACTTGATCAGAACAATTTTTGATACTTTATGTTGCTTCCCCTGTCACTTTTATTTAACAATAAAATCTCTCAGTTCTGAGAACAAAAGTACTTTTAAAACATAGGTAATCCAACAACGATAGACTGGATTAAGAAAATGTGGCACATATACACCATGGAATACTATGCAGCCATAAAAAGTGATGAGTTCATGTCCTTTGTAGGGACATGGATGAAACTGGAAAACATCATTCTCAGTAAACTATCGCAAGGACAAAAAACCAAACACCGCATGTTCTCACTCATAGGTGAGAATTGAACAATGAGAACTCATGGACACAGGAAGGGGAACATCACACTCTGGGGACTGTTGTGGGGTGGGGGGAGGGGGGAGGGACAGCATTAGGAGATATACCTAATGCTAAATGACGAGTTAATGGGTGCAGCAAAACAACATGGCACATGGATACATATGTAATAAACCTGCACATTGTGCACATGTACCCTAAAACCTAAAGTACAATAATAAAAAAGAATGAAAATGAAAAAAAAACATAGGTAAATTTCTGTCATAAAAATATTTTTCACTGCAGTGGGTAGTGATGAGAACAGTAAGATAGGAATGTAACCTGCCAGCGCTGATTGAGCCAACTACTCACCTGATTTGAAAAGAGTAACCCTCACAAATTCTTGGAATTGACTAATTTGAGAATACATGAATAGTATCTTAACTCCCCTCTCTCACAGTTGGTAAGCATAGTTCATACCAAGTTGGAAACAAAATTATAATTGGTCTTGCCATTAACTGAACTCCCTTAGTATGTTATGCATTTCTTTGTCAAATATCTGATCTTTATGTCCTCCACTAAATTATAGAAAAATAGAATATAGTCCTGAATCTCACTCGTGTTTGATTTCGAACATTTAATACAAAGTTTAACACATAGTAGATTCATGAAAAACATTTCAATAACTGAATAGTCAAATATGTATTGCTTATTTGAAATCATATCTAGATTGAAAGCTATTCATTAATATAAATTAATAAGTTGATAATACTTGTGAAGTTAGTCGGTCCATAATATAATCATACTTTTAATTTTAACTCAGTTGTTTTTAGGGGCAAGGGTAATTCCTTATCTTTCACCTCCATTTATACAACATGGTGGGATTTAATCTAGAATTATATCCATTTCTTTGTGCAGGCTTACATAGGGTTTTTTAAAAAGCCTATCTCCTATGTCCCATTTGGGTTTTCCTCTTAAGACATCTGTTTCCCTGTTTCCACTGTCTCACTGCATGAGGAGTGAGTCTCTCTCTTTGTGCATGTGTTTGTGGTAGGACACTGATCAACTAGTCTGTATCAATATAGCAATGAGTGATAATGGGATAACATGTCACTTTAACCTTTTTTGTTTGAATTGGATTTTGGAGACTCTGCCTTCACACTAAGTGAAGTTCAGGTTACTGGTTGTAATTCCAGGCTATCTGACGGTACAGAGACAGGAATATTTTGTCCCAATTGTGCCTTCTATATTATCAATACCTATTTTATAACTGAACTTTGCTTGGATCATAATTGCCTTATAACTGAAGTTTGCTTGAGTATTTTTTTAAATACACACTATAGAGATGCCACAGTACCTGTAACTACAGTACACTCTTAGTAACACAGAGTAAGGAAAATTTACTAATGTATACTTTCATTGAATATAGCAGTAGTGTAACTTATGTTTGTAAAAACATAAATAACCCAGGTATCTCTCAGGTAATCTGCATAGCTATGGCAACAGTATAACACAATTATTTCATTACATTCGTAAATGTATTCATTATGATTATTTTTGAACACTCCTGTAAGTCCTGTTCTTAATATCCAAATAATACTAAATGGTACCGAAACTACAATTCATCAGAATGTTCTACATATAGGGAAACTTACTTCCCACAACTTTACTGAAAGAAACCAACAACCTGAATTCTTTAACTTGTTCTGGTCCCTAGAGGCAGCCTCTTCAGAGGCTTCATGTACAGAGGCTGACTCCACAGAGCTGCCTTTTCAATGCGTGAGTGGATGTAGGTCACAAATGTTAAGTCAAGTTTAAAGAGATTACAGGATTTGGCTTTAGAGTACACATTGGTTTGGTGCAAAAGTAATCACAGGTTTTGCTATTGCTTTTAATGGTAAAAAACTTTTGCACTAACCTAATATTATATTTTAAGTTTGGAAAGAGAAACTATGACCTACCCCTTCAAAGATTTTCAATAATATGTATCTAATACATTTAATAGTTTTTACCTCTGTCAAAACCTAAATTAATATTATAATTATAATTTCTATTTTTATGAGACTGTGTATTTCACTTCTTTTAAAAATTATTTTTTAATTTTCAATTATAACCAAATTATTAGTGTCCCTGGAAAAATATTAATTCTAGTAACCATTCCTTCTTAACATTAAATCTTTGAAAAATGAAGAAATACCAACTTTTCTGTTTTAAAATGCTGTCAATTCATATATAGGTTATAGATATCTGTCTGCAGGTATTTTTAGTTGAGTGTCAGAATTTCTTTAACCTGAAATGTAAATCATTCCTAAGGTAAAAGAGAATTAAGGGTACTGTGTTTTGTCAAACTCTTTCTGGCATCGTTATTAACTGTGTAATGATAAGTGGATTGTGACTATTTTTAATTCCTAAAAAAACAAGTTGAATCTCTGTGGAGACGATTTGATGTTCTATTACTAGACAGGAGGACCTATTTAGTTCGTAATCAAAAAGAAATTATTTCTCTTTTTGGAAGTGAAAACGAAATTACAATAAAAAGCATTATTTGTGCTACTCTAATAATATAGATGTTGTGCAAGATTCTTATGGTTTGGCTTAATGAAAATGAAAACAGTACAGGCGCACCTCACTTTATGGCATGTTACTTCATTGCCCTTCTCTGATATTGTGTTTTTTACAAATTGAAGGTTTGTGGAAACACAGTATTGAGCGGCCAGTCTATCAGCAGCACCACTTTTCCAACAGCATGTGCCCACTTCTTGTCTCAGTATCACATTTTGGAAATTCTCACAATGTTTTAAACCTTTGCATTATTATTAATCTGTTACAGTAATCGCGGATCTTTGTTTTCAGTTAATGGTTCAGATTTTGTCTTTCAAAAGTATACGGTGGGTGGATCACCTGAGGTCAGGAGTTCGAGACCAGCCTGGCCAATATGGAAAAACCCCGTCTCTACTAAAAGTCCCAAAATTGGATGGGCATGTTGGCCAGGCATCTGTAATCCAAGCTACTCGGGAGGCTGAGGCCGGAGAATCGCTTGAACCTGGGAGGCAGAGGTTGCAGTGAACCGAGATCGTGCCACTACATCCAGCCTAGGTGACAGCAAGGCTCCATATCAAAAAAATATATATATATATGTATAATTCTACATATATCTATGTATGTAGAATATATATGTAATCTATATATATTCTTCCTTTATAGACAGAGTTTCTTTTTGATCCTTAAATAGTAACAAAACACAGAATAATTTTTTTAAAAGAATGAAATTTGTTCTAAAATTTTGGGGTATCATCAGTGAACTTTAGTGTTACAATTATACTAGTTTTAGAATGCCATGAACCGCATCCATATGAGACGGTAAATGAAATTGATAAATATTGTGTGTGTTCTGACTGCTCCAGTGACCAATCATCCCCACTTCTCTCTCCCTCTCCTTGGGCCTCCCTATTTCCTTAGACAACATAACATTAAAATTGGACCAATTAGTCCTATGATGACCTCTAAGTGTTCAAGTGAAAGGAAGAGTGGCACGTCTCTCACTTAAATCAAAGTTAGAGATGATTGAGCTCAGTGAGGAAGGCATGTCAAAAGCTGATATAGACCAAATGCTGGGCCTCTTGTGGAAAACATTTAGCTACGTGGAGAATGCAAAGGAAAATTCCTTGAAGGAAATTAAAAGTGCTACTCCAATGTACACAAAAATAATTAGAAAGAAAAACAGCTTTATTGCTGATATGAAGGAAATTTTAGTAGTCCAGACAGATGATCAAACCAGCTACATTGCCTTAAGCCAAAACCTAATCCAGAGCAAGGCTGTATTAGTCTGTTCTCACATTGCTGATAAAGATATACCTGACACTAGGCAATTTAAAAAAGAACGAGGTTTAATGCACTTACCGTTCCATGTGGCTGGGGCAGCCTCACAATCATGGCAGAAGGTGAAGGCACGTCTCACATGGTGCCTGACAAGAGAAGAGAGCTTGTGCAGGGAAAGTTCCCCTTATAAAACCATCCGATCTTTGAGGCTCATTCACTTTCAAGAGAGTATCATGGGAAAGACCTACCCCCGTGATTCAACAACCGCCCACCAGGTACCTCCCACAACACTTGGAAATTTTAGGAGTTACAATTCAAGATGAGATTTGGGTGGGGACACAGCCAAACCAGATCAAATACCTTTACCCTCTTCAATTCTATGAAGGCTGAGAGAGGTGAGGAAGCTGCACAAGAAAAGTTGTTCAGCTGGCAGAAGTAGATTCATGAGGTTTAAGGAAAGAAGCCATCTCCATCACAGTTCAAGTTCAGGGTGAGTGCTGATGGAGAAGCTGCCTCAAGTTACGTAGAAGACCTAGCTATGATCAGTGATGAAAGTGGCCACAGTAAACTACAGATTTTCAGCGTAGATGACATAGCTGTCTATTGGAACAAGATGCTATCTAGGACTTTCTTAGCTAGAGAGAAGTCAATACCTGGCTTCAATGCTTCAAAGAACAGGCTGACTCTCTTGTTAGGGGTAATGCAGTGGGTGACTTTAAGTTGAAGACAATACTCATTTACCATTTTGAAAATCCTAGGTCCCTTAAGATTATGCTAAATCTACTGTGCCTGTGCTCTGTAAATGGAACAACAAAGCCTAGATGACAGCACACCTGTTTACAGCATGGTTTACTGGATATTTTAAGCTCACTGTTGAGACCCACTGCTCAGGAAAAAACATTCCTTTCACAATATTACTTCTCATTGCCAGTGCACCTGGTCACCCAGGAACTCTGATGGAAATGTATAGGGAAGTGAATGTTGTCTTCGTGTCTGCTAAAACGACACCTAAATTCTGCAGTCCATGGATCACTGAGTAATTTTGACTTTCAAGACTTATTATTAAAAAAAAATTTCATGATGCTATAGATCTCATAGATCACTAAAAATAATTAAATTCCTCTAATGGATCTGGGGAAAGTAAACTGAAAACTTTCTGGAAAGGATTCACCATTCTAGATGCCATTAAGAACTTCATGATTCATGAGTGGAGGTCAAAATATGAACATTAATAGGAGTTGGAAGAAGTCGATTCTAGCCCTCATGGATGACTTTAAGGGATTCAAGACTTCAGTGGAGCAGGTAACTGAAGATGAGGTGAAAATAGCAAGAACAGTAGAATTAGAAGTGGAGCCTGAAGATGTGACTCAATTTCTGCAATCTCATAATAAAATATGAACAGAGGAGGAGTTGCTTCTTACGGAAGAACAAAGAAAGTGGTTTCTTGAGATGAAACCTGCTCCTGGTGATGGTGCTGTGAACATTGTTGAAATGACAACACAGGATTTCAGACATGAAATAAACTTAGATGATCAAGCAGCTACAGGGTTTGAGAGGATTGACACCAGTTTTGAAAGTTCTGCTGCTGTCAGACAGAATGACATGCTACAGAGAAATCTTTTATGAAATGAAGTGTCCATCAGTGCGTCAAACTTCATTGTTGTCTTATTTTAAGACATTGCCACATCCGCCCCAGCTTTCAGCAGCCATCACCCTGAACAGTCAGCAGCTATCAGCATCAACGCGAGACCTGCCACTAGCAAAAAAGGTTATGACTTGAAGGTTCAGATGAGAGTTAACATTTTTTAGCAATAAAGTATTTTTTAATTAAGACATGTCCATTCTCATTTTAGACATAAGGCTATTGCATACTTAAACTACAATATAGTGCAAGCATACTTTTTGTGTGCACTGAGAAACCTCAGCTTTGTGTGACTTGCTTTATTGTGATTTCTGCTTTATTGCAGTGATCTGTAACTGAACCCACAGTATCTCCAACTTATACCTGTAACTAACATTACAGTGTTTTAGGGCGGAAAAAAACTTTTCATGTGTTTTGTTTGTTTTATCCTCACCAAAATCTTACAGGATATCGAGAGCTCGTATTATTTCTTATTTTATACCTAGACAAACCTGAGCATTGTAGAACTGAAATTACTTGCCCAAGGGTACAATTTCATATATAAATATTGAATCTTGAACTTAGGTACTTTTATTCTAAATTCTGTATTTTTCTATTGCACTCTGTCTTTAGAAATCATCTCAATTCACTGGGTTCTAATACACACACAGGATGATAGTCATTATTCTGAATCTTCATTTGAAACAGAGAAACTTTTGTTTCCATCAGTCTCAGTTGCTGAGGAAGAAACCTAGGGAAATGCAGTCACCAGAAAATTTCCAGCAGGAAAGCAAAATGTGTCAACCTGGACCTTAAAATATATGTGCTTGCAGTAGGCAATAGCACAGAGCAGGTGAGGAATATTTGAGAAAGTTGAGAATTCATTTTTCCAATAAACATAACTTAAATGCAATATTATACTAACTCTAAATGCATTATTCTCATTAAACATTCCTGAGACCTTCTGATTGAAAGACCCTAGAAAGTAAAAAAATTTTCTAAGCAGAGAAAGTTTCCAGGAAGATTCAAAATCACGCATAACTCTGTTTCCTTATAGGTGTGCCTGTGGATTTCTATGTAGAGGGTGACAATAAGGTGGGTGGAGAGAGGTGGGGAAGGAGGGAAGTGGGCCGATGAGAAAAGACTTCCCGAGCTGTATTAGGGACCAGGGAGCATAAACTGTCCTGAAATAAGGGGGAACCATGAGAGGGGTTTAAACAGGAGATGGGCAGGGTTTTGTTTTTCTTTGGAAATATTCCTCCGGCAGATATGTGAATACATTTGAGGGAACTGAGAGGGACAGCACAAAATTAGTTGACAAGGTACTGCAGTCATCCAAAAGGGAGTGTGAGGTATCAAAATAAGATGCTGGCTTTGGGTATAGAAAAAAGGACACCGATTTACAAATTACAAGAACAACAGCTAGTTAGAGGTCAGGATCTGGAGAATATGAATTCCCTTTTGAGTTGGGCAACGGAGTATCTACCTATTCTGTCTGCAGTGTTGCTAATGGTTCCTAACTATCGTCCTTGCTTTTCCTAATAGATGGCTTGATTTCCTTGAGATCTCAGACTACAAATTCATGTTCCACTACACCTTCCACTTGACCTTGTTCTCATAGAATGATGCTGTCAGGGGCTGTGGAGCTGTGAACAGTGATTTCCAGCTTCTGAAAAGGCTCGAGTGCTGAGCTTTGGGAATTTCATGTTAACTTTTCTACCTCCTTCATGACTGTCAGGCTATCAGCTGTCACCGCTTATGATTCCCAGAATGGCAACCTCTGATGACTTGAAAAGAAATTAGAGTCACATAAGACTTTGTGATTTTGTGTGAAGACAGACTGTAAAGGAGGGTCTGATCTATTAAATCAAATCTTACCTGATCTTTTTTTAAGTATTAATTTGTAATCTTGCTCAGTAACCCTATTCTTTTCATTTAATGGCTCCAAGCTGTGATGTTCCTATCTTATTCACACCAGCAGAACAGAAAGCCTTGACAAGTTTATGGTTTATGGCACACATATTTATTTCCAATAAATTATTTATAGTTTTCTTGATAAATGCCCAATACAGCTCTCCTTTGCTTAGTCATTTTGAGGTAACAGGGAATCAAAGTGAGGCCCTGCAAAATTGCCCAGAAAAGTGGCTTTATTATAAAACTTAAAAATGTTTGACACTAAGTTCTAATTAAAATATTGCTGTTTTCTTGGCCTTAGGTAAACGAACGGCAGATGTCATCTAAATTAGCTAAAATTAAGTAGCATGATTTTGGGAAAAGATTTCCTGAAACCAGAGCATAATTTGGGATTACAAGCAAGCTCTGTGTTTCCCTTTGTTTTTTGATTCCTGAATAATATCACAATTACTAATACTTCTATGAATAAATGTATTAATATGGCATGTTTCAAGATCTAGTATGAACATGCCTCAGCTTTCAGACTGATCTCAAGAAGCATAATCAGATGTTAGAAGCCGTGGGATACAACTGAACAAATGTATCCATGCACTAAAGTCATGAGAAGTTAAAACCGTGAATAATGAGAGAATGTTGAATTTCTTCAGATGCTGAGAACCCATGATCTGTTGGCTGATACCATACATTTTTTTAATGAAGCCAGTTTGAGCTGTTAACAAGACCCAAAGGTTTATGGAATATCAAATTTCAACTTATCCCATACGCTATAATCAGTTGAAATCTGGTGTATGCTAGTATTGTGAATAAAAAATAATTTTTTTTTTTTTTTGAGAGAGAGTCTCCCTCTGTTGCCCAGGCTGCTGTGCAGTGGTGTGATCTTGGCTCACTGCAACCACCGCCTCCTAAGTTCAAGTGATTATCCTGCCTCACCCTCCTGAGTTAGCTGAGATTACAGGCAAATGTCACCACGACTGACTAATTTTTGTATTTTTAGTAGAGACAGGGTTTCACCACGTTGGCCAGGCTGGTCTTGAACTCCTGATCTCAGGTGATCCACCCGCCTCGGCCTCGCAAGGTTCTGGGATTACAGGCCTGAGCCACAGCCCCCAGCCATGAATAAAAAATAAACATTTTAAAGAAAACTTAATTTTTTCCTTACCTAAACCATCCTGGATTTTTCATTTTTGTTAAAAATTAATCACTCATGGAATAGATAAAATTGTAGTGGGAGTGGTGGGATGGGCTATTTTGAAAGAATACTCAGCTAATAATCACAACCAATTTATAAGAGACCTCCTCCAGGTCCCTGTATTTTACTTGCACTAATTTTTCTCCATCAACAAAATAAACAACCATAAAGTGGCAAACGTGCATGGGGCAGTAGAAGTGCAGTCACACATTGCTGAACTGTGGTGGGTTAGGTTCTAACAATGTGTTGTTAGGTGATTTCGTCATTGTGCGAACATCGTAGCGTGTGCTTAGACACAGCTAGATGCTGTAGCCTACCAGACCCCTAGGCTTTCAGAGCAGGAGAATAGGTCAGCCTGTTGCTCCGAGGCTGTAAACATGGACAACATGTTACTATATTGAATACTGTAAGTAACAGTAACACAGTGGTAATTATTTGTGCATCTAAACAATTTTCTTCCCCCGCATGCCTGTCTTTGCTCAGAAAACTGCAACTCCCATCTTCTTCAGTGCCCCCCCTCACTCACTCATCCACAACGCCGTCCATACACTCTCTGCATGATGAGTGTGTCACTTCAGCCAGAGGGAAGAGAGTAGGCAGGCTGCTGGGACTGCAGACCTTTGCTCAGATTCCCCAGCTACCTTCACCAGGAAGGTACCTTCCCCAGCTACCTTCACCAGGCAGACATGGAGGCTGGTGATCCAACATCCATTTCCCTCTTGGTTCAAAAGATGGAAGGATACAGTTCATTGATATCCTAAGACCTTGTGAACTACAGCAATTGCTACCTGTGAGTGTAACTATGGCTGAAACAGAATACAGAAAAGGTACAGTAAAAATGTAGTGTAAAAGATTAGAAAAAATAGTACCCCTATATATGAAGGGAGCTTGCAGTACTGTCAGTTGCTCTGGGTGAGTCAGTGAGTGAGCTGTGTGTGAATGGGAAGGCCCAGGACATTATTACACACTGCTGCAGACTTTATGTATACTTACACTTAGCCTACAATAAATTTCTTCTTCAATAATAAATTAACCTTAGCTTAGCATAGCTTTTTTTTTTCTTTTTTTTAAATTTTATTTTATTTTATTTATTTATTTTGAGATGGAGTCTCGCTCTGTCCCCCAGGCTGGAGCGCAGTGGCGCGATCTCAGCTCACTGCAAGCTCTACCTCCCGGGTTCACACCTGCCTCAGCCTCCCGAGGTAGCTGGGAGTACAGGCCTCCCAAAGTACTGGGATTAGAGGCGTAGCCACCGCGCTCGGCCCATTGTTTTATTTTGTGCCTTTTAAGGTTTTTTTTTGGTTAAAATGAAGACACAAACATATCAATTAGTCTAGGCCTGAAGAAAGTCAAGATCATCAATATCACTGTCTTCCACCTCCACATGATGTCCCCCTGGAAGGCCTTCGGGGGCAACGTCATGCATGGAGCTGTCATCTCCTAGGATAACCATGCCTTCTTCTGGATACCTCCTGAAGGACCTGTCTGAGGCTGTTTTGCAGTCCACTTTAAATATATATATATATATTTATGTTATATTATGTTATATGTAACTTATATAACATAAATATATATATTTATATAATTTATATATATATTTATGAGTAGAAGAGTATATCCTAAAATAATATAAAATGATGATAAATACATAAACCAGTTACATTGTCATTTGTTGTCATTATCAAGTATTACGTGCTGTGCATGACTGTACATGCTATACTTTTGTACAACTGGAAGTGCAGGGGGTTTGTTTACACCTGCGTCACCACAAGCAAGTGAGTAATGCATTGCACAATGACGTTATGATGGCTACACCGTTACTAGGTCATAGAAATTTTTCAACCCCATTGTAATCTTATGGAACCACTGTGAATATGCTATCTGTTGGTGACCAAAACGTCGTTATGCAGTATGTAACGGTACTGTAGGGCCGTCCTGGCGGGGAGCTTTTGGTATGCTGGGGATGGAAACAGATATCACTGAGTTTGCAGCTAGTGGGATGAGGTTTGCTTTTCAGAGCAGTAGAATAGGCCAATATTGAAGCCAGTAGAAGATACAAGCAATGAAGACACCTAAGCTAAAGAACAATATGCAAGTTGTTCTAGCATGCAAAGGATTGTCGATATTTTCAGCCGTAATTATGCTCATAGGTAGCAGTTGCTGTAGTTCACGAGGTCTTAGGATATCAATGAACTGTATCCTTCCATCTTTTGAACCAAGGGGGAAATGGATGTTGGATCACCAGCCTCCATGTCTGCCACGTTCCTGGTGAAGGTAGTTGGGGAATCTGAGCACAGGTTTGCAGTCCCAGCAGCCTGCCCACTCTCTTCCCTCTGGCTGAAGTGACACACTCATCATGCAGAGAGTGTATGGATGGCGTTGTGGATGAGTGAGTGAGGGGGGCACTGAAGAAGATGGGAGTTGCAGTTCTCTGAGCAAAGACAGGCATGTGGGGGAAGAAAATTGTTCCCCTGTAAATATTACTGTGTCAAAAAGTCAAGAATGTCAATGATTTATAACCAAGAGCTTATTTGTTCTTCAGCAACAATCTTTTCCACTTCATTTGATGAAATCCATGCACATTGCAAGAGCAAATTTTAAGAAAATTTGGTTTATTAAGTCAAAAACATCGATCTAAAAGGAGGATAAATGATAAAATAATAATTTGGGGAAATTCTTGAGAAAAACTGTGAGAAACTTAAAACGTTTCAGAATAAACTGTAGCTGGTTTTTTTTTTTAACTTTAAGTTTTAGGGTACATGTGCACAATGTACAGGTTTGTTACATATGTATACATGTGCCATGTTGGTGTGCTGCACCCATTAACTCGTCATTTAGCATTAGGTATATCTCCTAATGCTATCCCTCCCCCCTCCCCTCACCCCACAACAGTCCCCAGTGTGTGATGTTCCCCTTCCTGTGTCCATGTGTTCTCATTGTTCAATTCCCACGTAAGAGTGAGAACATGCGGTGTTTTGTTTTTTGTCCTTGCAATAGTTTGCTGAGAATGATGGTTTCCAGCTTCATCCACGTCCCTGCAAAGGACATGAACTCATCATTTTTTATGGCTGCATAGTATTCCATGGTGTATATGTGCCACATTTTCTTAATCCAGTCTATCATTGTTGGACATTTGGGTTGATTCCAAGTCTCTGCTATTGTGAATAGTGCTGCAATAAACATACATGTGCATGTGTCTTTATAGCAGCATGATTTATAATCCTTTGGGTATATACCCAGTAATGTTTTAAATCAGTGCTATGAACGCCCAGATAACTACAAATTTAGTTAGTTTTAATCTAAAATTAAGACTTCCTCTTCTCTCTGATTAGATCATAAAGAAACAGTCCTGAATGATTTTTAGAGGTGATTGGACTTTGATTATAACACAATCAGGGGGAAAGATAGAAGAGAGGAAACAAGAAAGAGGCATCGGAATATCTTGAAGTGAAAAGGCTCAGAGGGAAATTTATAGACTAGAACATCTATACAATGTGTATTAAACCAGACCATGTTAAAACAAATTAAAAAATATGTATGTCTTTGCCAACATACTTGTCCAAGGACAAAGTGACTCTTTGGCCAAATCTTATTTGTTTTTTTGGATTAAGAAGGCCTTCCTTGGCTGGGCCAGGTGGCTCGCACCTGTAATCCCAGCACTTTGGGAGGCCAATGCTGACAGATCACTTGAGGTTAGGAGTTCGAGACCAGTCTGGCCAACATGGTGAAACCCCCATCTCTACTAAAAGTACAAAAATTAGCTGGGTGTAGGGGCGCATGCCTATAATCCCAGCTACTAGGGAGGTTGAGGCAGGAGAATCACTTGAAGCCAGGAGATGAAGGTTGCAGTGAGCCGAGGTCGTGCCACTGCTCTCCAGCCTGGGTGACACAGTGAGACTCTGTCTTAAAAAAAAAAAAAAAGCAAGCCTTTGTGTTTTCATGTCTACAAACCCCAGGACAGTAAGGGGCAAGAATAAGAACCCCTGCCCACAGTGTGTACAGTTCAGTGAAAAGACGGGGATAAATGTACCTTATAAATACATGGTAGCATCATTAGCTCTCAGCTGGTTGGAAGCCTGCTCGTTACATACGTGTTTAATGTTTCATTGGGGGGCCTAAGTTCTGTTGCCCTTTAGGACCCTTGAAAAGCACTTTTCCTTATAGTGCCTGCTAAGTCCTTATCTAGCCAGCTTCTCACTTCAGTGCTACATGCCTTTCTCACCTCCACCACTCCAAAACGTTGAGATTTTATCCAGTGGTCAAGATAGTCAGCCCAGATTGATGATACATATTCATGGGCAGTACATTATATAGAAGCAATAGAAAATTAAATACAATGTGAACTTTTTATAATTTTAACCACAATCCGATGTTATTTGTACCTTTCCCTTTCTTAAAAATAAATGCGGGCGATTGAGTTAAGTTTTAGGTGGGGATTTAAAGTACTATAGTACACACCAAAATGTGATGTGTTATTCATAAAGCTTAATTTTGAGAACTAAATAATAATATTTCTATGATGATGATGGTATCTGAGCATTCACTAGAAATCTAATAAACTTCTTATCTCATTTAATAAGCATAGTTGAGTTCCAGTCATAATTATCAAGATAATAAAGCCAGCTGAGATAACTATGAATCTTTATATGATAATAAATGTTATTCAAATAGATTTACATGCCTTGAATTGAAATGAGTGGTACCATCTCAACCGCTAGAAACATATTTTGCTGCCTGAAACTGCCTCTAAGCTGAGCTACGGCAAACTTTGCTCCATGCAACAGTCAGATTATTTTTAGTAAAGGAAGCTTGAACAGATGAAGATAATCATATGGTTCTCCCAAATTAAATCTGTTAAGAGTGCGTTGATGTGAGTCACCAGATCTGTAAGGCTTTATTGTCTCCATTGTTTAAATTCTATGAAACGGAACAACAACAACAAAAATCACTGCTGTTTGAATCCTGCTATCCCTGTGATGTACCTACAGCAAAGCTGTCAACACATAGTAATATAATTGAAGGCATCTTGGGGTTCAGGAATAGTTTGGTGTCTGGAAGCTGTGAAGGGGGAAACGCGTTGTTGGCATTTCGTTGGTTTAACACGGGTGCACCCTGCATGGAGGGACTCGGTAAATAATGATGGTGATTGACTGTGTCAAAACCCAGTGGAGCTGCATTTGCGTGGAGGAAGAGTCACTTCACTCTTCACTAATGAGAATTATTCTCATTCTTCACTAATGAGAATAATTCTCATTCTTCACTAATGAGAATTATTCTTAAGAGATGTGACTTTTTTTCTTGTGATAATTTTCTCAGAGTGGGTAAATTATGGTATTGAATATTAGATTATGAAATGCTTGCTTTTTATGATACCAAATACATTTTTGTATTGGAAGTGAATTATCTGCCAAATTATGTTTTAAAAGCTGTAGAGGTCTGGGGGCAGGGCATCAAGCCTGTAATCCCAGCACTTTGGGAGGCCAAAGCAGGCAGGTTGCTTGAGCCCAGGAGTTCCACACCAGTCTGGCCAACATGGTGAAACCTTGTCTCTACAAAAAATATAAAAATTAACCGGGTGTGGTGATATACGTCTCACCTACTCAGGGGGCTGAGGTGGGAGGATCGCTTGAGCCCAGGAGGTTTTGGCTGCAGTGAGCCATATCGCACCACTGCACTCAAGCCTGGGCGACAGAGTGAGACCCTGTCTGAGAAAACAGACACACAAAAAACAAAACAAAACAAAAACCCAAAGCTATAGAGGTAGTACTTGGGAAAATTTTCAAGACCAGCTGAGATGTTCTATTTAGGCAGCCATTGAGTTAACTCGGCAATACTGAGTAATCAATACAGGAATAGACGCTTGCTCTGTTTAACACTGAGGCCAACAGCAGCTGCAGCATTGTGTTTTAAGTTCACTTTTACTTGCAAGTGGCCCCAGGTTTGGGGTTGTTATGAAGTGAGTAAGCGTGAGTCCACTTCTCTCTCCTATCAGATGGTTTCAAGACTACCCCTTGCTCCATTCATTCATTTACTACTATCTGTGTGACCTGTTTGCTGTAGCTTCAATGGGTTTTCACATTAATTAGCTCATTTGTTATCTTATTTGACCCTGAGCTCTTTTGACCCGTACCCACATTTTACAGATAAGATAGTGAGTCATGAAGATGTTAAATCAATGAGGTGAAACTCAAGTGAAATTACTTAGATCCTGAACTTAGATCTTCTGAGTCTTTCTCTACTTAGTTCTTTCCATGATGATATTGTTCTTCTGTGGTTATTCAGCAGTACCCACTAATATTTATCGAATATTCAGTATGCGTGTAGTATTTTGCTAACTACTTTATCTCATTTAACCATCAGTCCTGTTCGTTAGGTGCAATTGTTATTTCCACATTACATATCATAAAATTGATGTTCAGAAACACCCCTATCCTTACTTGGCTGGTAGTGGCCATTAGATTAGAAACCCAGTCATTCTGATACCAAAGCACAAAACCACTGTTTATCATCTTGACATCCTCATTGCTTTGAAATCAGGAACTTGTATACATTACATTTTCATGTATATTATAATTGAATTGTGTTATCAAGACTAGTGGTATGGTGGAGATATTTAGGAAATTGCACTAATAAAAATGGACTATTTATGGATTAATTGTCAGTATCTGAGAAATCATCTTGTTTGGGATCGATATTCCAAGAATCAGTCTCAGGGCTGGTGGAATTTTCTTCTGTTCTCCATGCTCAGAATATGTCTTCTTCCTGCAAAACCTGCTGCTGCTACTCATTCCTCTGCTCTCAGCTCTCTCAGAAGTCGAGGTCTCTCATACCTCCAATATACCCTCAAAGAGTCTCAGTATTAATTGCCTGTTTAATTTTTTTTTTTTTTTTGTATGGAGTCTCGCTCTGTCACCCAGGCTGGAGTGCGGTGGTGCAATCTCAGGTCACTGCAACCTCTGCCTCCCGGGTTCAGGCGATTCCCCTACCTCAGCCTCCCAAGTAGCTGGGATTACAGGCGTGAACCACCACGCCCAGCCTGTGTAATCACTTTTATCCTCCTGACGTGCAAAAGTCTCTTTCAGTATTCCATCTCCACAATCTGGCAAAATGTGTGTCACTTTTTAGATGCTCATTATTTGTTGAAGGAATTAATAAATCAATGACTTAAAATTAGCAACAATGAATGCTCTTTCAGAACTTTATGATAGTATTTGGTAGTGATTCCAAGCACTAGGAGAAATGAAGAGTGTCTTTGAGAAACTAGAGTAATTAAGTAAAATAGGTTGGGTGTGGTGGCTCAAGCCTGTAATCCTAGTACTTTGGGAGGCTGACACAGGTGGATCACTTGAAGTCAGGAGTTCGAGACCAGGCTGGCCAACATGGTAAAACCCCATCTCTACTGAAAAAATACAAAAATTAGTGGTGTGGTGCCATGTGCCTGTAATCCCAGCTACTCTGAGGCTGTGGCGTGAGAATTGCTGGAACCCGGGAGACGGAGGTTGCGGTTTGCCAAGATCACGCCATTGCACTCCAGCCTGGGCAACAGCTCGAGACTCCATCTCAAAAAAAAAAAAAAATTAAATTCAATAAAATAATTGGAATCCACTGATAAGTTCACAGGTACTGTCTGCCCATGCCCATGACCTGATGGAAATTTAAGAGGGATCCTATTGGACTTTTGGAGGACCAGAAGAATTAGTGCTGTTGTATTGTTTATGTGTCTGTAAACTATATTCCATGAGATACATTACTGTTTCATGATATTTAAATTATCTAAAGGCCTTTAATAAAGAATATATTACTGAGGTATTTTGGACAACAATAAAGGAAAATCAAAATGGGCCACATTGTCAGAAAGTGGGGAAAATGCTGGGAATAGAGTGACGAGATGGGCCTAAGAAGAGCTGATCCACTAGGAAGGTGTTTGGTGCTGTCTCTGCCCCCATTTCACGGATGAGGGCATGGACAGCACCAAACACCTTCCTAAGGTGGTGGGTGCTCAAGGGCACAAAATATTAAACTGCAAATGTCGAATACCATCCAGTGAAATGCCAGATGAAAACTTGACACGATGTGCTGTTAGAATTATTTTCTTTAAATACCAACCTCTTTTAGCAAATCTGGGCTCGGTGACTGCTTCACTAATAGAACATGTTAGAAATGACACTCTGCCCATTTCCAGGCTCAGGCCTGAAGAAACTGGAAGTCTCTACTTCCTCTCTCTTAGGGTAGTCAGTTTTAGAAAGCACCTACTGTGCTTTAGGGCAGCGGTGCCCAAGCCCTGGGCCAGCAGGGATGGCCTGTTAGGCACCAGGCCGCTCAGCAGGAGGTAAGCAGCAGGCGAGCGAGCATTACCGCCCGAGCTCCACCTCCTGTCAGATCAGTGGCAGCCTGAGATTCTCCTAGGAGCGAGAACCCTATTGTGAACTGCGCATGTAGGGGATCTAGGTTACATGCTCCTTATGAGAATCTAATGCTTGATGATCTGAAGTGGAACAGTTTTATCCTGAAACCATCCCCCCTGGGTCCCTGGAAAAACTGTCTTCCGTCAAACCTGTGCATGGTGACAATGACAGACAACTAAAAAGGTTGGGGACCACTGCTCTAGGGCACCCCCTTGTTAAGAAGAACTAAGAACACCAGCCCACTGACCTCAGCTTATATTCAACATCCACTCGGCCATGCAAAAGAGCCACCTTGAAAAGAAACCATTCAGTCCCACTGAACCATCCAAGCTGACCCCACATAGACCAGAGTCAAACTTACCCAGCTAGCTCTGCCCAGCCTTGTGTTCAAACTTTTACTAAAATATGAGTATATTTTCCAAGAAAAGCATGGACTTCAGTTGTTCTATTACAAAATGAGGGAAGATCCTTGTTCAATGATTAACAAATCATTAGATAAAATGGATACTCTTATGAAAATGCATGATATAATCATCAAGATATACCCAAGTAGTTACATGTGAGAACCCAGTGAATACTTGGGCTTGGGTCCAGGGTTTTGTTGGGAAACAGTTCTGCAGTTACACATGAACAAATTATCAACACATGACCAAGTAATCCGTGTATGGCTCAGAGCTCTGTAGAGCATAGCATTAATAGATTTTCACTGGGAATCAAAGTTGGCTTGGGGCATGTGAAAGTGATTTGTAGACAAACCTGTTTTATACCAATGCAAGGTGATGCCATCGCCATTGCTATTGCTTTTATTATGATCATATTCTCTTGGAGACTGGCTGGAATTTACAAAAATCATTTTTGCCTCTTGCGTCCTGTACACCATATAAAGTTTTTTCAAATGAGGGATTTTTTATTATTCATATAATATCAAAATCAGGAATGAAAAATATTAATAAGGACAAGATTAGGTGTCTTCTTAGATCTTCTCTTAATTACTGTTTTCATTCTAATATTTGTTTTAAACAATTTGTAGAGATAACTTGGCTTACTTATGAACAATTAATCCTTTTACTTAGACTGTAAACTTCTATTTCTTTCTACAGAATTAACTGTAGTGAGACTTTTAGTTAACTGTTTCTATAATATGTTCTATAACTGTCCTAAGAAATCATAGGGAATAAATTCAAGTTAGAAAGGAGTATATACACTCATTAAAGCAAAACATGTTTCTGTTTGTGTAACATATTCTAATCTTGTAAAGTTTAACATGCCAGAATAAACAGAAACTCGGTTTCTGGTTACATCTGGTATTTATTTCTTAATATCTCCTGTATTAGTCAATTTTCACACCGCTGATAAAGACATACCTGAGTCTGGGAAGAAAAAGAGGTTTAATTGGACTTACAGTTCCACATGACTGGGAGGCCTCAGAATCATGGCGTGAGGTGAAAGGCACTTCTTACATGGGCAGTGGCAAGAGAAAATGTGGAAGAAGCAAAAGTGGAAACCCCTGATACACCCATCAGATTTCATGAGACTTATTCACTATCATGAGAATAGCACAAGAAAGACCAGCCCCCATGCTTCTATTACCTCCCTCTAGGTCCCTCCCACAACACATGGGAATTCTGGGAGATACAATTCAAGTTGAGATTTGGGTGGGGACACAGCCAAACCATATCATCTCCCAAGCTATAAAATGATGTATTTGAAATTTTAAAGGAGGACTCCAAGCAAGTGTTCAAATATTCACGTACCTAAACTGAAAGGTGTGTTTATATTTTTGAAAAATAGCCTGAGCACTTGACAACTAACATTATATATTGAGTTACCATTTCTGAAACTTTAATTTTAGGAAAGCTCTTTCCCCTAATTTGTTAAGCAGGGCATGGACAGACATGAAGGTGACCCCCTCCACCCCCCAGTGACCTCCCACCACCTCCAGTACACGCTCTTGTGAAATTGCTTTCTCTAACCAAGAAAATACAGCAAAAGTGATGTGATTTCCCTGACCGTGCCAATTATGTTATCTAAGACTTCCCCTGACGACATTACTTATGATGGATTCAGTGGAGACTGGAGCAGACCCTCTCCTTGTTGACTTGATGAAGTGAACTGCCAAGGTGAGGAAGCCCACATGGCAAGGAACGGCAGGAGGCCTCCAGCCAACAGGCAGCAGAAAGCCGAGGCCCTTGTAATGACAGCTGCAAGGAAGTTAATTCTGCCAACAGCCTGAGAGAGCTTAGAAGCTAGTTTCTCTGTAATGGAGTCTGCAGGAAAGAGAGCAGCCCAGCCGACATCTTGACTGGGCCTCATGGGACTCTGAGCAGAAGTCACACCAGGCCGTGCCCCACAGAAACTGTGAGATCATAAAAGCATGTTGTTTTAAGCAACAAAATTGTGGTTGTTACACAGCAATAGAAAACAAATGCCAAGTATAATGTCTCATATGATTTCTGAGATAAATGAAGTAATGTACCTGGAAAAACCTGTCGATAATGAAGACTTTAAAAGAAAAACACCTACAAAACTCAGGAAATAACTAAAAGAAAAGCAGGTTATAAGCAAAGAGGCCAAAGGAATGTACAGATATTGATATATATTCCAAAAATGTGTGTCCATACACATTTCTTGTAGCAAAATCTTAACTTGGTGCCTGTTTTCCTAACTAGTAAATTTAGTTTCTGATTTCCTACCCACCAGATAGGAAAGTGTCCACCATCCTGGCATGATAGTGACATCTGTCTGACATCTGCCTCTGAAGGACAGAGATACAGTTAGCAAGGATATCACTGTATTTCATGGTAAAACAGCAGATAAAAAATGCTTATTTATTTGACATGTATTTTTTAAAACTTTCTGAAAAGTGAACAAAACAACAAATACTTTTATGATAAATGGACTTTGTTACTCCGTAAACTTGTAGCCTTGGGCATATCTCTTAGCATCTCCAAGCCTTAGTCTCTCCATCTGTAAAAAAGGCTGTGGTACTGCCCACCTTGTTTTGTTTATAGGTCACTAGCGATGATGTACATATGGTATTAACTATGGCTTCTGGCAAGTGGCATATATTCATTATACCATTGCTCTTTTTAGAAAGCTAAGTCATCATGTGCATGTCGCATGTAATCTGCTGAAATAAGGATAGACTATAGAACACATTTGGTAAAGATTTTCATCAAAATGATCAATGCTTTTTTAAAAGTTTGGGTTTTGTGGTCAACTTCTGTAATTGTAAAAACTCATGAACTTATAAATAAGGTCTTACTCCCTGATGTATTATAAGTAATATTTTACTTTTGTCTTCCAAAAGACTTATTTATCTTCCTATGTCAACATCCTCATGTATGTGAAAGAAAATTCTTGTTGGTTTCTTAGATCATAGAATATTGCTACTGTTTTGTGTGCTCCATTAATTTTTCTATCAAAACAAAGTTAATTTAATTGTAATAATAGTGACCATTGGATTTGACAGTGAATATCTTAAAAATCCAAAGTAACAGTGACTTATGTAATGTGAGAGTTCAGTTTTTCTCTCATGTAAAAGTTTAGATAGGTGGTTCAAGGCTGCCGTGGCACTTCATGATGACAGGAACCCAGACTCTTTCTATATTGTTGCTCTACGTTGTATAACCTTGAACTTGTGGTTCAAGATGCGCTATGTATATTACAAACAGGAGAAAAAAAAATGGATGAAGAACAGGACAAGTAGAAGTTTCCACAGGACACTTCTGTTATATCCCGTTGGTCATCACTTACTCACATGGCCAGTCAGGCAAGGGAAGCTGGGAGGTAGAGTCATTTTTCCAGGGGGTCATATGCTCAGCTATAAATCAGAAATTCTACTACCATAAAAGAAGAGAGGAGACAACTGAAAGCTTCTGCCACAACATAAAGAAAAATATCTGTTTTCACCTGGATAATGTCACATGATCTTTATCAGTGATTCAATTAAGTATTTTAAGAATGGCTTAGTTCTTTTTGTGCTGCTATATTAGAATTCCTGGGGCTGGGTAACTTAAAAAGAACAGAAATCTATTTCTCACAATTCTGGATCAAGGCCCCAGCAGGTCAAGGCCTGGTCTCTTTGCTTCTAAGATAGCACCTTGTATTTTGTGTGCTCCAGAAGGGAGAAACAGCGTGTCCTCACATGTAGAAAGGGAACCCACTCCTGCAAGCTCCTTTCTTAGGGGCATTGATCCATTCATGCAGGTGGAGCCCTTATGACTTAAACGCTTTCCATTAGGCCCCCCTCCTGACACTGTTGCATTAGGAACTAAGTTTCCAATACATGAATTTCAGAGGACGTATCTAGACCATAGCAAAGAGCATAATATATGTGTTCTAATAAGCATATATGTTAGCCACAGCTAATATGTGTTTCCTTAAAAGAGAGAGAGAGAAAATAAAGGATGGCCTTTTAAGGATTTTTGTGATGGTTAGTATTAGTTGTTGACTTGATTTGATTGAAGGATGCCTAGATAGCTGGTAAAGAATTGTTTCCAGGCACAACAGATGCTGGAGAGGATGTGGAGAAATAGGAACACTTTTACACTGTTAGTGGGAGTGTAAATTAGTTCAACCATTGTGGAAGACAGTGTGGTGATTCCTCAAGGATCTAGAACTAGAAACACCATTTGACCCAGCAATCGCATTACTGGGTATATACCCAAAGGATTACAAATCATGCTACTATCAAGACACATGCACACGTATGTTTATTGCAGCACTATTCACAATAGCAAAGACTTGGAACCAACCCAAATGTCCATCAGTGATAGAATGGAATAAGAAAATGTGGCACATATACACCATGGAATACTATGCAGCCATTAAAAAGGGTGAGTTCATGTCCTTTGCAGAGACGTGGAAGAAGCTGGAAACCATCATTCTCAGCAAACTATCACAAGGACAGAAAGTCAAACACTGCATGTTCTCACTCATAGGTGGGAATTGAACAATAAGACATAGGGCGGGGAACATCACACACTGGGGCCTGTCATGGGGTGGAGGGCTGGGGGAGGGATAGCATTAGGAGAAATACCTAATGTAAATGACGAGTTGATGGGGGCAGCAAACCAACATGGCACCTGTATACATATGTAACAAACCTGCATGTTGTGCACGTGTACCCTAGAACTTAAAGTATAATTTAAAAAAAAAATTGACCAAAGAAAAAAAGAAAAAGAAAAGAATTGTTTCAAGGCATGTCTGTGAGGGTGTTGCCAGAGGATATTGAAATTTGACTCAGTGGACTGGGTGAAGAAGACCCATCCTCAATGTGGGTAGGCACCATCCAATCTGCTGCCCCCATGGCTAGAACAAAGCAAACCGAAGAAGTTGGGATAAGCTGGCTTGCTGAGTCTTCTGGCTTTCATCTTTCTTTCATGCTGGATGTTTTCATTCCTCCTGCCCTTGGACATCGGACTCCAGGTTCTTCAGCCTTTGGACTCTTGGACTTACACCAGTGGTTTGCCAGGGGCTCTCAGGTCTTCAGTCACAGACTGAAACCTGCACTGTTGGCTTCCCTGCTTTTGAGGCTTTTGGACTCGGACCGTGCCACTACTGGCTTCCTACCTCCTCAGCTTGCACACAGCCTATCCTGGGACTTCGTCTTGTGTTCGTGTGAGCCAATTCTCCCTAATAAACTCCCTTTCATATACACATAGATCCTATTAGTTCTGCCCCTCTGAAGAACCCTAATACACTTTGATTCAACTATCTTCTGCCAGATTCTTTACCACCGTGGACTTTTCTCTGAGCATACCCATGATGTATTATCGTAAGAGACTTTTAGGATTTCAAATTGTTTTCTGTGGGGAGGGCCCCTAAGGGCATCACATGGGACAAAGAGAAAAGAGGCCATTAACGAGAATTCTGGGGACTCGTCCTTCTTCTTCAACCACATTGGGTCAGCTTTATTTGTTTTATGTATTTGGTTTCTATAGACAATTTCATGTAATGAAAGTACCCTGCTTAAAGGAAAATATAACTTTGAAAACACAGATTTTTCAGTTTTCATTATTTACAGATGAGAAAATAAAAGCCTGACTTAATTATTCTTGTGTATTCACTATGTTTAGGTAAAACATTTATCTATTCACAGAAAAGCACGTAAATATATGTAGGACACAGTCCTGGACTTTAAGAGTTTTGTAGCCTGATGATGAAGGTTAGTAACCAGTTCAAAGCCCTAGGACTGGTTAGTCTTTTGTTTTGATTGGCAGTGGCTTGGATTATCTTATAACAGAAATTACCGACTATTGTTTCAAAAAGCTAAGAGGAAATCACTGAAGGATAGGATAGGAGATTCACTCTGTTATTTTAAATTATAGAACAATTTACACTCTACAAAATGCACTGTGTCAGTTCTAAAAGCTTCGACAGTTATATACACTCATGTAACTACTACCCCAATCAAAATGTAGAACATTTCCAGAAAGTTCCCTTATCTCTTTTTCCAGTCAGTACCTCCCCATTCCAAAGATAACCATCTGATTTTTATCTCCATAGATTAATCTTTCTTTTTGCTGGATTTCATATAAATGGAATCATATAATACACACTTTTCTATGGCCAGCTCCTTTCGGTAAATATGGTGTTTTGTTTTGAGACTCATCCATGTCGTTGTGTGACTCAGTAGCTCTCTTTTCAGTTCGGAGTCTGCTACTGTGTGATACCCCATGGTTTATTCTAGTCACTGTCAAAGGACATTTGCTTGTTTCCAGGTTTGGGTTAACATGAGTAAGGCTGTGATGTTAGATTCTTGTACGAGTCTATGTTGCTGTGTGTGTGTGTATATTTTCATTTTTCTTGGACCAACACCTTGGAGTGAAAGTGCTGAGTCATAGTTTAACTATATGTTTAACGTAGTAAGAAAGTCCAGGGCTGGGTGCTGCGGCTCTTGCCTGTAATCCCGGAACTACGGGAGGCCGAGGCAGGCGGATCTTTTGAGGTCAGGAGTTGCAGACCAGCCTGGCCAACATGGTGAGACCCCGTCTCTACTAAAAATTCAAAAATTAGCTGGGTGTGATGGCAAATGCCTGTAATCCTAGCTACTTGGAAGGCTGAGGCAGGAGTATCACTTGAACTCGGGAGGCAGAGTTTGCAGTGAGCGGAGATCTCACCACTGCACTCCAGCCTGGGCGAGCGAGTGAAACTCTGTATCAAAAAAAAAAAAGAAAGAAATTCCAAAACCATTTTCAAAGTGGTTGTTTTATATTTCCACCAATTATATATGACAGTGTTTGTTAATCTTTATCCTCACCGACATTTCGTGTTATCATAGTGGCTAAAATGTGAAATCAAGTGAAATTGTATCTTGTGATTTTAACTTGTATTTTCCCTGTTATTAATGATGTTGACCATTGTTTTATATCATTATTGACCACTTATACATCTTAATTTCTGAATAGCCTGTTCAACGTTTTTGCTTATTTTTAACTGGTGTGTTTGTGTATTATTAACATGTTCTTTATATTAGCTCTTTATAAGCTCTGAGATTACTTATTTGACAATTAATGTATTACTACTATTTTCCCAAGTCTGTGGCTTTCATATTCATATTTTAGTGTTTTTGATGAGCTTTAATGTTCATTGAAATTCTATTTATACATTCCTTTATGTGGGGTTAGAGCCTTCTGTGTCCTTACAAGGAAGTTCTACCTGTTCCAAGGTTATAAAGAAGTTCCCATTTGCTTTCTGTATGGAGTGAGATATTTATATTCACTTTTTCAAGCAACATTTGCTACAGAGATCCTCTGTCTCTTATTGAGTTTCCTTGTCAACTTCTCAGTTCATTTTTTTCCTTACCCACTTTATTGAGAATAATTTGTGTAAATAGACTTTCTCTATTTGAAGGGTACAATTTGAGGAGTTCTGACAAGTACATAACAACATAAAGCCACCAGCACAGTCGTGATAAAGAACATTTCCATAACCTCTATATTCGTCTGCTAGGACTGCCATGACAAAATACCCCAGACTGGAAAGCGTAAACAATAGAAATGTATTTTCTCACATTTCTGGCAGCTAGAAGTCTGAGATCAAGGTGTGTCAGCGGGCTCGGTGTTTTCCGAGGCCCCTGTCCTTGGCTTGCAGATGGCCACCTCCTCCCCATATTTTCACATGGCTCTTCCTCCGTTTTTAAGGACATCAGTCATATTGGATTGGGACTCACCCTAATGACCTCATTTTAACTTAATTACCTCTGTCAAGACCTATCTCCAAATGCATTCACATTCTGAGGAACTGGGGGTTAGTACTTAAACATAAATTTTGCGGGGATGCAGTTCAGCCCATAACCCCCAAAATAACCCTATGTGTTTATGTAGCTTGTTCCCACTCTGTGCTCCCAGCCCCAAGCAACCTCTGCATTTCATATACATGGAATCACACCACATATTCCATGCTTGGCTTCTTTCACTCAGACTGATTTTGAGAATTGTTAATGTTGTTGCATTTATAGGTAAGAGGACACTACTTATTCTTGAGTAGTCGTCCACTGAATAGTTATACTACGTCTTGTCTATCCAGTCAGATGAAATATTTCATAGATCTGTGGGTGCCCTCCAGTTTACATTTGTTATGAATAAAACTGTTAGGAGCACTTACCTGCAACATTCTGTGTGGATATATTTTCAGTTATCTCACATGAATACTTAAGAGTAGAATAACTGAGTCGTGTTACCTATATGTTTACTTTAAAAAAAGAGTGCCTACTAGATTTCAGCAGTGACTGTACTACTTTCCATTTGCACCAACAGTGTGTATCTTCCAGTTGTCTTCCAACTTGCCTGTCTTTGACATGGGCATTTTCAAAAATCTTACTCATTTTAATGGATGTGATTGGTTCATTTGTAATGCCATTTTTTTGTAGCTACTATATAAAGTCTACAAGAAGAGCGATTATTCTCTCTTTTTTATAACTGCAGTCTCAGGGCTTAAGAGCAACAATAAATACTTGGTAAGTGGATGAATATTTTGGTTTAACGAACTTTTTCGTTCTTTTTCCTGCTTACTATTTAATGATTGCATTTATTCTGCTGCTGCTCCAACCACGGCACTGTGCTTGGCTTTGTGACAGCGTAGGATCTTTAAATCAAATGAAGGAAGATAGATGCTCAGAACAGTGTCAGTGTCTGCTATATGACAGAGGGAGATACATGCTTTAGAAGAGTTATAAACAGCATGCTGTAGAAAGTGACATGATCCTGGGGAGGGCTGGATAATAGGGAAACTGAGAAAAAGGATGAATTCAGAAACCCACTGGGCTGTGGGTCCAGGTCCTTGGAAAGGGCTTCTTATTGCTCAGCTTTTACTAAACCAAAAATAACCCTCCTCAGGCAGTTCTATTTTGAGAAATAAGAAATAATACTTGTAACAGTTGCCTTTTTTTTAACTCTCTATGTTCCAGGCACTGTGTAAAGGCGTTTGTTGTGTTGCCTTTGCACAGTGTTGTTTGTATTTGTGTTGTTTCATTTCATCTTCGTGCACGCTCTGTGAAGTAGATATTTAATTCCTTACTTTTCAGATGAAGAATACTAAGTTTGGAATGGGTCCATGCAACTAGCTCGAGAACATATAGCTAGTCATTGGTAGAGATGAAATGCAGCAGGTTTGTGAACTTCAAAGCTCCTTCTTTGTATCATTTTGTTGCAGACACAGATAGAAAAACATCAAGGGGGCCGGGCGAGGTGGCTCAAGCCTGTAATCCCAGCACTTTGGGAGGCCGAGGCGGGTGGATCACGAGGTCAGGAGATCGAGACCATCCTGGCTAACACGGTGAAACCCCGTCTCTACTAAAAATACAAAAAATTAGCCGGGCGTGTTGGCGGGCGCCTGTAGTCCCAGCTACTAGGGAGGCTGAGGCAGGAGAATGGCGTGAACCCGGGTGGCGGAGCTTGCAGTGAGCCGAGATCGTGCCACTGCACTCCAGCCTGGGTGACAGAGCAAGACTCCGTTTCAAAAAAAAAAAAAAAAAAATGAAGGGAGGACTCAAGCTTCTGGGTACAGCTGTTTTCAAGATAGTTTTGCTGTTGTTGTATTATATCCTTAGTATGATTTACAAAATTATTTTAGTTGCTTACACTTAATTATGTGGCTTAAATGTTTGTGGATTATTCAAAAGAATATTTTAAATCCTTCATATTTGATGACAAGATGAGATAATAGGGTATAGTTTAAGTAAAATTACCATTAAATAACTTTTTCAAAAACTAAATGACATGGTTTTCTATTAACATTTTGGAAAATAGAATTAGCAATTTATTTTAAGCATCAATGCATATACTCACATATGATGAGCAGATTATAGCATTTATTTAGATAACTCAAGGAAAATAGTTATTTTGCTTTGTCAGTCTGGGCTGTGTCTGAGTAATATTTGGATATGAATTAGCCAGTTACATACTTCAATTTTCCACTTTACTGGGCATTGAAAGACATAGACAAAATGGCTTTCAGGTTATTAGTTCTTGAACTTTTGAAAATAAATTTTAAAACCCACATTTTATAGATGTTATCAATGCTTTCCCTCTGTTGGGTCATTTTTCTGTATTTCTGATTTACATGCATCATATAGATGTGTTTAGATAATATCTGCTTCACGCTTTTCTGTAGACAGTCACATTAGTCATGACCAGTCCTCGAATGCCATCTCTAGTTGTCATTTTCCACTTATTGATGCAAACAATTTGATGAATCCCAGGATTCAATTGCTGCTTCTCTATCACTGTCTTCTCGGAATTCTCAGGTTAACAGCACTGAGGTTTTCATTGTAATTTCTCACTTAGACCCAGGACATACCTACTCATACAAACATACGCGATTATATGTTAGCCAAAGGGCCGCCACAATATTAAAAATAAAAGAGTACTTTTCAGTATGAGTTTGGAAAATTTAATTTGCTGCAGATCAGGGGTTGGCAAGCTTTTTCTATAAAGGGCCCAACGGTAAATGTGATAGGCTGTGTGGTTCGTGAGGTCTGTGTTGCAACAGCTCATTGTAGCATACAAGCAACCAGGCTTTATGTGGCTATATGCCAACAAAACTTTATGGAGACTGAATTTTAAATTTCTCATAGTTTTCACGTGTCATGAAACATTCTTCTTGTTTTTATGCTTTTCAACTATGAAAACATTTCTTAGCACAGAGTCTGTGTAAGGTGGGATTTGGCCAGCAGCCCGTGGTTTCCTCACCCTGCTAGTGTTGCTAAAATAATTTATCTGTTTTTCTTGGTTGTAATCATTACTAGGCAAAAAAAAAAGAGAACGTTTTCTAAAAACCAGCCAAATTTTTCCTATTAGACTATGTGACATTTTATTCAGATATCTTTCTATAATTCGGTAGATTTGAGGGATGAAATAGTGGTTTTAGTTCTCTAATTGACATATTATCATCCATAGCTCCCTTCTACTGCCATGTGTTTTTGCAGTCCTTTTTAATCTGAAGACCTTTCTTACTACTCAAAACTAGTAACTATAATTGCTTTAGCCACGCAACTCTTAAAACACTGTGTTCAATGATTAGGCAATTAAAGTTTTGTATTTTCCAAACTTTGACAGAAGCACAGTTAAATATGGTTTGTAAGGGTGTGGATTCACTTGGACAGTTGTTTCTACTTTCAGGATAGTCATAGCATTCACACTAGTAGTGTTAGCAGCTGCATAAACTAACGTATCTATTTTACTGTGTTAAAGTCCCAGATTCCAAATTCCATTCAGTTTTACTACTTATACCATTGTGTTATGGTTTGAAATCAAGAAGAATATTGTGAATGAGTTTTCTATAATGTCTCTGTAAAACATGAATTTGTCAGATAACGTAGTACCTGATGTGACAATTATAGGAATTGTTCCATAAGTATTTTAGTTGCTATTTGGACAGTAAAAATTTAAATATGAAAAAGTAAATATCTGTGATATGCACAGAAAAGTCTCACTGAATTCTAGACTTTGAGGTAAGAAGTCTTACTCTGTGAAGCAAAATATAACTGGGCCCTAACTCCTGCATTTAATTATTGGTGCTCCTTCTTTTCTTTTTTTTTTTTTTTTTCTTTTTGAGGCAGAGTCTCACTGTGTCGCCCAGGCTGGAGTGCAGTGGCGTCATCTTGGCTCACTGCACTCTCTACCTCCCTGGCTCAAGCGATTCTCCTCCCTCAGCCTCCCGAATAGCTGAGATTACAGGCACCCGCCACCATGCCCAGCCAATTTTTGTGTTTTATTAAAGGCAAGGTTTCACCGTGTTGGCCAGGGTGGTCTTGAACTCCTGACCTTAGGTGATCCACCCGCCTCAGCCTCCCAAAGTGCTGGGATTCCAGGCGTGAGCCACCATGCCCGGCCTATTAGTGCTCCTTCTTGGCTGTTGCCACATAGGTGTGTCATTGACCAGTGCATGTGTCATGAGTCAGTCAGAGAAAAACTTCCAGATAAGAGAAGCAATGTTGTCCCATTTAGTTAATGATTAACCACAGCGAAATGGATTTCTTTTAAACGCAGGGACTTTTCGGTGCCTCAAGCACGGTATGGTTCACTGGGAATTGCCACCAGCCACAGTATGAGAGCCGGAGCTCGGCACAGGCGTCTGGCCAGAGATCACCTTGTTCCCAGAGGCAAGATGACTGCCATCCCAGGGAGCACTGCTCCTGTTAGAGCTGTCAGTCAGGTTACGTCACAAGGCCCGACAATTACCTAATTATCCCCTGACTCGTTTCAGAATGATGTGACAAGCTTGCAGGGATACATGGAGATGAAAACCAGGAACAATTAAATTAGATGAGGTAAGGGATCAAAGGAAAGTAATATGAAGCCAAGGATAATATTAGTAAATGAAGTGTGTATTATGAGTTACGTAAAATTGCGAGAGCTGGTCTACAAATTTGACTCTAAAGTTTTCCTAATTGTCTAAAAATGAGAGAAATCTGATTTGTAGTGTCTGTAAAGGTAGAACAAACCACAACCTAAAGAGAAACAGACATTAAAACAAAGGGGCAAGATGTGCCCTCTGGGTTGCCCTCAAAGGATTTGCAACTTTCCATGTAATTTGTATATTATATATATATTTAATAATCATGATTAAAATCCTCTGTTGAATATGGGAATTCAATATAATAAGATAGGCATGCTAATTTATCCATACTACTCACACTATTAATATGAATGTTATGACTATCCAGAAAATAGAAACAAATGTCCCAGTGAATCTGTACCATTACAAAGCAGATTTAACTTTGCTCCTGTCATATTTTAGAAAATATAAAACCTAAATTGCCTAATCATCATACACAGTGTTCCAGGAGTTGCATGGCTAAAGCAATTATAGTTCAAAGTTTTTGTATAGGAGTAAAAAAAGTCCTCAGTTTAAAAAGTGTATTCATCGTAGCGGACTGCATTCTAGCCACATTTATCTCCACTGAATTTCTCACTTTAAGCTGGAAAAATGAGGCTGATGAATGTGATCAAGGTCCTGGGTATCATTTCTTTACCTCTCTTTTATTTCTATATATTTGTAACTTTCATCGAGTGAATATATGCACGTGTTTAAAAATCAAAGGTGCAGACAACCTTCTAATAAAAACAGCTTGGCAGGTCAGGGAATTCATCAGCACTTTTCTCTTTTCTCTCCAGCCTCACTTCTGCCATCCAAGTCCTCACATTTCTGTTTTTACTTTTATATTGTCCAAGCTGAATAACATATACATTTGGTTACATAATCATAATTAACATCCTCTGTTCAGTTTTAACAGTGTTACTCTAAAGTGGAAAATCACATAAGTGCTTCCATTATCGTGAATACAGTGGGATGTGCAAAGAAAATTAAACATCTTGTTCTTTGTGACTGATGTGGTCTTAATGATGAGCCCCGACCCTCCTATGTGCCTGGGAGAACATTGCCTTGATCACCAATCCTGTGTCGTCATGTCCTGGGCCCCCAAGACCACTTCCCCCCTCCAGATTCAGTGATTCACCAGGAGAGCCTGCAGGGCTTGCCGTGCCGTTACATGCATAGCTAAGATTCACTACAACAAAAGGGTATGAAGCGAGGGGAAAAGGCCCAGGGGGAGAAGTTTAGGGAAACCACAGGCAATGCTGAGTCCTCCCCCAGTGGTCACTCGAGAGGCACTCAGTTGTGACAACGCGTGTGAAGTGTTGTCTGCCAGGAAGCTCAATGGAGACTCAGTGCCTAGCAATTTTAGTGGGAAACGGTCATGCAGACACCTCTGCCTGAGGCTTATCAAAATTCCAGCCTTGCTGAGGGTGAGATGTTGTGTATAGCCATGGTTCGTACAGACAGTTCAGGCTCTGCACACCACCCATAGCTGTAAGGGAATGATGTGGACACTTCCAAAATTCACATTCCTAGATGCCAGCCAAGGGCCAAGCTTGAAAGCAGGCTTTTCAAACCATCGCAGCTTCAGTCCTGCTAGAACTCTTTTCTGCAAATTTACCTCCATATTAAGCAGTGGCTTTTGGGCTAATGATCAGTGGATCCCAGATGCGGCTCCCTTTGAGGTCTGGGGTAAAAAGTCTCTGTCAAATGGCTCAGTCTCTTTCAGGTAAAGCTCAGGCCTGGAGAACTGCTTTGCATCCCCTGCTTTTCTCTAGAATAGTGCATGTGTGCGTGCATGAGTGTGTGAGTGTATGTCGTATGTGTATGCCTGTGTGCTATGTTGTATTGTATGTGTGCGCGTGTGTGTGTGGTGTGTTTATGCATGTGTGGTGTGTCTTGGTGTGCATGCATGCACGTGGGTGTATGTGTGTGGGATGTGAGATGTGTGTGCACGTGTACATATGTGGTGTGTTTATGCATGTGTGGTGTGTGGCATGCTGTGTGCATGCATGCCTGTGTGCGTGCATGCCTGAGTGTGTGGGGTATGTGCACGTATGTGTGAGTGTGTGGCATGCATGTGTGTGTGTGCACATGTAATGGTAAAGGAGGGAGGGAGCACTCCGGCAGATTGGCAGGGGTGGCTGTGAACCCCTGGCCACCTCCCACGGCATTTTCCTCAGAATCTGCTACAAAGTGGCAGGGCAGCTCTGCACTGGTTCCTGAGGCAGAGATGGGCCTTGTGATGACCGATTTAGCTCCTACAACTTAAACACTGGCTGGGTCCAAACGTTGTCAGTAGTAAAATCACCACAGCCTCTGCCCCTGAGTCCTAAGCCTCTGCCTTGCACTGGGCACTGGCCTCATACCACGCCTCCTGGAAGCTCTGTCCATCTTCTCCAGCCCTTGATGCCACCCTCCCTCCTCCTTCTTTCTGTGTCACAGCTGGGGAGACAACCCACCTCTCACTCCACCCCTCCTGTGGTCACCTCACTGTTCCACCCCCGAGTGAGGAGGTCCCAGCTGCCACTTGGGGCTTTCCTCAGGCATCTGATCATTTCCTGAACCCTGAGCCCTCACAGACATACAAGTGAACTTTCCAACTTGTATCTCCCCAAGCCACTTTTTCCCGTTCTCCCATTTAATTGATAATTAGGTCAGACACAGAACTTTAGGTTGAAATTGAAGATATTGCTGCAATTGAAACATTCTATTTTGATTTTTGTTTCCAAGTAGATGATCTGAACTTTCTGTTTAGAAGATTTGAGGATCTGGAAATTTGATGCTCCTGATCCCATGTGCCCTCTCCCCTACCTGCCTTTTGTGTTTGTTTGTTTGTTTTTTGAGATGGAGTCTTGCTATGTCACCCAGGCTGGAGTGCAGTGGCGCAGTCTCGGCTCACTGCAACCACTTCAAGCGATTCTCCTACCTTGGCCTCCTGAGTAGCTGGGATTACAGGCGTGCGCCACCACACCCAGCTAATTTTTGTATTTTTGGTACAGACAGGGTTTCACCATGTTGGTCAGGCTGGTCTTGAACTCCTGACCTCAGGTGATCCGCCCCCTTCAACCTCCCAAAGTGCTGGGATTATAGGCATGAGCCACCATGCACAGCCCGATTTCTTAAAATTTAGTCAAAAAGTTATGAACCAGTTGAATGCTTGTGATGCTTTTTACTGGTTTGCTTTCCAAGAGGAATGCAATAATTGACACTGATATTTCATTTTAAGTGATCTTCTCTAATTTAAAAGAAGTGTTGCTTTTATTGAATTTTTATTTCTTTGATGCCTAAGAAAGTTTGCTGAGCACCCTCTCAATGCCAGGCCCTTCTCTAGGTGCTGGGATGCCTCAGGGAACAGAGTAGACCAAGTTGGCTTTTGTGTAGCTGTGGTCAGTAGGGACAGACAGCCCTTGCTCTGTGCCGGGCCACTGCATGGTGGGGTTGGGCAGGGACGGTAGTAATCATTATCATGAAGCAAAGGAAGCCTGAACGGGCAGACACAGAAGTGGAGCAAAGTCAGGGATGGCCTTTCTAGTAAGGTGCATTTAACCTCAGCCCTAGGGGGAGGCTATAAGTGGAAAATGAACATATTTGGAGCAAAATGTCAAATATAGTCTTTGTATATTGATGAATATAGTTTTGACCTAGCACATCCCTTGAAAGGGTCAGGAGGACCCCCAGAGTCTGCAGACCACACTTTGAAAATCATTGGACTACACACTAATTTCACTATTATTTTATAATATAAGTGGAAGCATGTCTTAAGGAATACATTTCTATTATAACTCATATAAGAATATATTGTTGTTTTTTTCCCAAAGGGTCCATCTTGCTGGGATGATGTTTTAATTCCAAACCGGATGAGTGGTGAATGCCAATCCCCAAACTGCCCTGGGACTAGTGCAGTAAGTACCTGGTCACATTCATGCCTCTTATTGCAAGAAAATGATGACATCTTCACTGTTTGCTAGGAAATTAGAGACAAAATGTCAACTAACTGTTCTTCCATCTAATAATGTTTACCAAAAGTGTTATGATATTTAAATAGGTTAATTACATTCACCAAAAATCCAACCTGTGCCCCTGCCTTTCAGGGTCACTTTCCTAGTGACTTAATCATATGGGGGGACCATGTGGAAATGTGCCAGTTTAAACTCATTGCAAAGTTATATCCATAGAAGGAAAAGGAGAGGTGAGAAAAGGAGAGCCAGTGCAGAGTCTCCAAAAGAAAAATTACAGAAGCCTGAGATTCACCTTTTCTCGTGCTCCAGTGATATTTTGTATTTATATTCCCCATCATTCAAAATTGATTTTTTTTTCTGCTTTATCTACTTCTACCTTTCTTTAGTAATTTTCTGACATAGTGGACTATTACAAAATATAGTATAGGTGGCCGGCTATATAATTGAATTACCATCCTCTGTTCTTTGTAATCCTTTCTCTCTTTGCAAGTATATGCCATACGTTTCATGAACCGCAGATATTTCCTGAAAGAACCCCTAAGCTCTGAATTTATTTTTAAGATAATTTTGTTATTATGGTCATGCTTAACGTTTATATTGTTGTATTTTTTAACCTCAAAACTCACTGGCTCCATCGTAATCTGACTGTATACATTTCCTGAGTTGTAAATACTGTTATGCTGCCAACACAAATGTCAGCATTAGTTCCCAAACTGTCAGAGCCAGCTGGCAGTTAATATCTTCTCTAAGGAACAGAGTCTGTCGACAGCAACAGGTACAGCATTTGAGCGAGAATCATTAGAGGAGCTTTCTCTCGCCGATCTGCTGGCTGATCGGAAGGATACCAAGATAGCAGTGGGCAACAATAAACAGTCACTCTCCACCAGCCTAGGGCTAGGGGCTACGAACAGATTTTTATTCATCCAAATCCTGAAGAAAAATAATGACTTGTATGTCACTCACAGATTTTTGAGGCATCACACAGTCTTGCCAGTTTCCTACTGGGATGAAATTAAAGTGCATATTTCATAGGGCAGAATTCTTAAGTGTAATTATATACGTTTACATGTATACAAATGTAATATGTATATATTATAGCATACATAATATGTAGATATAATTACATCTAATAATATAATTATATATACATCTATGTTTCCATATATACATAGGCGTTATACATATATACATACATATCATCTTGCTCCTAAAAACTTGTAAGCATAAACCCGTCGGTTTGTACTCACAAGTTTTTAGGGTCAACATTATATGTATGTATATGGTATACATATATACAACATTATATATATAATGTTAGAGTTATATCTATAACTCAAACCTGAATTTGGGGCCAATATTCACTCTTCCTGTGCGGCACAGAAAGTCCTGGGTCTAGAATGTTGTTTAATGTAGTCAGTCATGAGTTGTAGTCCTGGGTACTGGGCTGAGAGTAGCCCAAATCCTCTAGGAGCCCTGTACTTTCCAAGGAGTCCTGAAATAATTTTCTCAGTGTTTCAAGGAACATAAATTAACAATCAGAAAAATCACAACATATATGTGGAAACAAGCCATGGTGAATAAGAGTGAGCAGAATTCAAAACAGTAAAGAACATAGAAATTGAAGTCATCAAGGACAGAGTATAAGGATGCTTAATATGTTTAAAAAATAAAAGATTTTAAAAAAAACAAAACGATTGGAAATATCCAGTCAAATTAAACAAGCACACACACACCTGAAATTCTAGAATTATATATAAATTATAATAATTGACACAAAAGTTACTAAATGGGCTGAACAGCAGATAAGACATAGGTAAAAAGAGAAAATAGAACTTAGATCTGAAATTTGACCTGAAAAAAAATTATCCTAAATGCAGCCAGAACATAATAATAGATTTAAAATATAAAAGAGAACTTAAAAAACATAGAGGATAGAGTTTGATAATACAGTCATTCTTATCTACAGCCATACCACCCTGAACGTGCCTGATCTCATCTGATAACACAGTAGTTCCTGGTATCTTTGGGGGATTTGTTCTAGGGCACCTTCCGCCCACTTTGGATACCACAGTCCACAAATAAGGGGACTCATAGGCTGTTTGAAGCCATCACAGCTGTCACATAGAGACTTTAAAATCCATGGGGCAAGGAAGCCTTGCCCAGAAGCTTCCAGCTGACACCCCTTGGGTCCCCTTGTCCAGATTAGGCCAGTTCTGTGCACAGGACAGTCTGGATTTGCTCCAGTGTAGTGTGGGTGACACTAGAGGCTGCGTTCTTTGATCATGTGGGGGCAGCAGTTGCCCCACCAGAATGGAGAGGAAGGAAGGCTTCTTCCCATCAGCCCTGGGGGTGACAACTCACCCTGGGTTCCAGGGAAGGTCAGAAAGTACATCATCACCCCCGAAGGCCTCACAAGTCTGTGTCCCTTGTGGCCACCCCATGGCCCTTGGCATGGGTGCTCTGGACATGGGGTTGCATCATGACCGAAGGCTTTCTCACAAAGGCCACGCTCCTGCTCGCCTCTCAGGCGGGAACACATTGTTCCTGAACAAGGATGCGGAGGCACGTGCACAGCAGCCCTAAGACCATCTCTGGTGTGCACTCCCGAGTGTGTACCTGCGGCGGAAAGTCCCCCACGCTGGCTTTGCTCATGAGGCCCGTTAGCCTGTGAAGTTCCGGGTGACAAATGAAGCTTCTTCACACATTGCACTCACCAGGCACGTCTCCAGTGTGAGCCTTCGGGATGCTTAAGGCCTGAGCGTGGCTGAAGAGTCTCGCATAGGCGGCCTCTCCTGGGTGTGAATTCTCCGTGCTGAGTGAGTGGGAACTTTCTCAGCCTGGCTTCCCCAGCAAATCCCTTCTGCGGTGTGGACTTTGGAATTCTGAAGGAGGTGACAGCTTTGGCTCCAGGTTTCCTTATCTTCCCTGCACTCAAAAGACCTTTCTTTGCATAGAAGATCCTGGTGCCAAATGAGGGGGGAATTTTGGATGCCTTCTTGTCATTGCAGCACTTGTAGGACGTGTGTGGTTCCTCACACTCCTAACACATACGGGACTTGCCTCGTGAATTTTCTGGCAGTAAATAATGGCCGCTGCTTCTCCAGGCCTTTCTGAACACCGTGTGTTTATAGGTTCAGAGCTGGGCCTCCCTGTCTTGGCTGGATTCGAGTCCTTGCTATTCAGTACCCTGGCTTCTCATCAACTCCAGCTGTGTGGCCATGGTGGTTAGGGGGAGGCGGGAGTGGCCTCAAGTCCCATTGAGGGCTCGAGTTCAAAGGTCTTCAGTGCTCCACATGGACCATGCTCCTCTGGGCCTGGTAGGAAGCCCCTTCTCCAGGAGAGACAGCCAGCCATGTCCTCAAAGGTCATGGTCCCTGTGCCAAGGTCATTATCTGCCCCGCCCTTATTGGAACCTCAGGCTGGGTTCCTCCCAGGAAGCAATTCCTGGATCAGTCACTTGGTCAGTCTAGTCACTGTCAACATTAAACCCTCAAAGTTAGAGGTGAACCTACATTGTCTACTATAACCATTCAAGGGATTGAACTGAAATACAAAATGCCAAATTGAGAGATGAAAAAAAAAAAGGAAAGTGGGACAACTTAAGTAGCGCACACAAAAATGGCACAAGTAAAACCTCATGTAACAGAAATGAAAAGAAATGGAAATGCAGTAACTGAAGTGTAAAAGACGATGACTCTTAGACTGGGTTAAAGGAACAGAATCTGGCTTTATGCAGGTTACGAAAGACATACCTAAAACATGTGAGCAGAAAAACATCGAAAGTAAAAAAAAATGGAAAGTAATAATCCAGGCAAGTATTAACTCAAGAATACTGTTGATACCATTTTAATTGCACATAAAATAGATGTTCAGGAGAGGGTGGAAACATCACTAAAAAAGGATACATGTGAGGTTCTGAGGAAAAATATATTCAGCATCCCAGGAAAAGGAGACTTTTGAGGTTTTGAGGATAGAAAGGTTTGGTAACACAGGAAGATAAAGCAGTTTAAAATGGTATGATCTTAGTAACATGGATTCAAAATGTACTAAGGAAACATTGTCAGAATTAACAAAATACGTGGATAAATTTAACACCGTGGTGGGAGAGAGAGTAACACAGCTCTCTGTGGAGTTGAGGGCTCCTGCAGTACAAGCTTAGGAAGGATGCATCCGATTCATGCCACCAGTGAGCCCATGACATCAGGAAAGAGTCACTCGGCCACTGGAGGATATCAACAACTCGTCGTGTTTTAGGACATTAAGAAATTTAAATATCAATAGCAAAAATGTAACACTAAAAATCTGTTATACGTGGACATTCAAATCACTGAGTCAATGTAAAGATCTAAATGGAAATAAGGGAACAAACAACAATGAAAGGGTACCATATAGCAGATATTTTGGAGTGTAGCTAAATTTGTATTTAAACAGGGAATTAAGGATCATAAGTACCTCAGAGATATTCTTATCAAGGTAGGAAAAGGAAGCATCATATCCAACTATATTTTTTCTTGTGTATTTAATAAACACCAACTAAACATCTGTTAAGTGAGGGGACTGAAGGTTTGAGCACTAACCATGCCACTAGCTAGCCCAAGTTCAGTGTTCAGTGTGAGCTCAACTCTTCCACTGTCTCTTAAAACCATTTTTCTGGAATGCAGCTAAATATAAACTCTGACTCCTGTATTTTCTAAAGTCAAGATTTTGACAGTATTTTGGGCCCTATATATAATTTATTTTATATATTTTAAGTTTATTAGAATTTTGAATTTCTATCACTTAGACAAAATATCCATGTACTTAGAACTTAAAATAGCAGTGTTCTGAATATATTCTTAATTAATTAATATTTATACACTTAAAGATAATCTTAGTAGATCATTTTAAATAGCAGTAAAGTTTACCCTTGGTTTTTAAGAGTACAAATACAAACTTGACCCTAACTCTCCTTTAGACAGAGAAACCTGAACCTAATTCAGCTTTACGCTAATCGCTGTTATTTTAGGAGGGAGCGTACTATTAGTTCTTACCTTTTTATAAAAAGAATTCCAGTCAGCTCAAATGATATATGCTTGAGATTAAAAAGGGGATTAAATCAATTAGGATTTTCTCCATTAGTGAAATTAACTCAACTTTGGATATGGCATAAGACTTTAGTTATTCTGTATCAATCTTCATTTTATAATTTACCTATGATACCTTAAACCAAGCCTGTTCAACCCGCGGCACCGTATGCGGCCCAGGATAGCTTTGAATGTGGCCCAGCACAAATTTGTAAACTCTGAGATTTTTTTTTTTTTTTACTTCATCAGCTATTTTTAGTGCTAGTGTATTTTATGTGTGGCCCAAGACAATTCTTCTTCTTCCTATGTGGCCCAGGGAAGCCAAAAGATTGGACACACTGGCCTTAAAAAAACAATAATATGTGTTCGTATGTGTACTGGAGGATATGTGTTTCTCTTACTTGGGCACACACAGGCTAAGGAAAACCCCAAAGTCCTAGTGTCTGAGCATTATTTCTAAGTTCTGAATCCTAACTTGTAACACTGAGCTCCGCTGTCATCAGACGCTCCCCTCTGAGGCCTCTGGCTTCAGCAGTGCTTTTCTGGTAATGAGGTGCCCTTTAGCCAACTGCAAGAACCTTGCCTGTTCCCTCACAACTGACAGTCACACAGTAGGGTTTAGGATGGGGGTATTTCCTCAAATAAAAAAGAAAGAAAATTTAAATGATCTCTTTAAAGTAATAAATGACCAAGGTCATTTTAAAGAAAATCTTGTTGAGGGGTGTTAATTTCCTGTTACACAACCTATAATATTTTTTATATATCATCTATTTTTGTGAGGCAGAATTTACCTGAAGTGTTATGTAAAATAATATTTTCTTTTTTAGATTATTTGATTTTGACTGGAGTTCAACTCTTATACATCAAACATTTTTTTCTTATCAGAAGAAGTAGCGTAGGACCTCTTACAATAACTCCAAGATTTATTTCAAATGAAATTAGATACTTAAAACTATCCCCTGAACTATAATAAATAATGTAACGATTAAACTCAGTATAATAAATAGAGTGTTTTCATCTTACTCAACATGCCATCTATTTTTCACACTTTCCCCCTCTTAGGCTCAGTATATGCCAACTGGAACATTAGTTTGAATGAAAGTTAATATTCATGGTCTGTACCTCTGATATCATGTTCTTGAGAGATGTTGACTGAAAGAAAATTAATAGCAAATAAATCTCCTAATACTGAGCAATTTTGATTTATGTCAGAAGTCATTTCCATATTTTATGTCCAAAAATTTAATAATGTTTTAGTTTGATCAAAGTACTATCCTCCAAGGAATCTGCATTTCTTTTGTTTGTTTGTTTCTTGTTTTAGACTTCATTAGAATCACAGAAAATGAGACTCAGAATTTCTCAGGATGGTTTGATGTGTGAACTGTATGTTTTGCGTTTTTTTTTTTCTGGTATCTAATAACAATAAAAGGTTGGTTTGCTTTTGTTTTTAAGAAATGATCTTGGATTGAAAAGTGTCCCTGAGATAGTCACAAATGACGGTCTTTATTTGCACAGCATGGGAGCTGTGGGCTCCATATTCTCATGTTGCCCATGCTCATCCACACTGTGCAATAACTATCAGCACAAGCATCTCCAAATATATATTTAAGCAATTCCAGCCTTTGTGGCTTTTCAGGGGTCCCACTGTGGTCAAAGAGCAGCTGGACACTTAAATGTAGAGAGTGGAAAATGAAAACAGAGGTAAAAGACGAATGGACTCATTCACTCCCCTTTTCCTTCTGCCCTGGTGTTCGGCTGAAGAGAAATGCTCTGCCTGCCCTTACGTTGCTCTCCACAGTCATATGTTCTTAATTCCAAACAAAATTGAATTGTGAAAACTTTGAAGTCAAACTCAGATTATGATTGAATCGTGTCTAAGCGTGACAAAGTGTTCTCTGTTGTCTGACATGCAATTTGGGGTGACAAACTAGAAAGTTTTCTTAGAACATTTTTCAAAAACCCAATCCAGCATTCAGACTCAAGGACAGCTTATTTCTAAACCAAGTTTTGAGTACTTGATAACAAAAAATTTCCTGTTCTTTTTTCAATTGTTAAGGTTAAAATTAGAAGATAGATTTTTTTTTACAGAATTAGCTTAAATTTTGCAAATTTGAATCAAAATTTCATTTATATATGAAAACGCATTAGTTTCCCATGAAAAAAAGTGTCAATGATGGTATGAACCCTAAACTTAATTTAGTTCTCCTTTTTCTGTGAGATAACCGTGACATAACTTCTTTTTCATCAGGGCTCTTTTATAACTTGGTGGAAAATTGAATTAACAGCCATCTTCTTCATGGTAGTGTTAAAGACTCCTTGTAAACTGCTACATGAAAACTTAATCTCCAGGGAAAGAAAACCAGGTGCCAGAACCAGTGCGCCTGTAGCAGAGAATCTACACATGTGAAATAACAGTGTCCACACTGCTATCACAGAACATGACCTTGGTTTAGTCTATGACGCCATCTTTCCAGCAATATGCAGCTTCCAAAATATATACTTCTTGCTTCCCTGTTCCAGGAAACTCCTAGTCAAAGTGAATGTCAGCTGTTTTTTACACTTGATGATCTGTGATTCTCTGTTCTATAGTTTGTATCACACTTTATATACAGTAGAACAAAATCATGCGTGTTACTACAACATATTCAAATATGAGGAATTTTGAACCTGTTTATAAACCCCAGAAGCTTCAAAAGTCTTACTTCTTCATTTTTTGCCTTTCCACAGAATGATTCAAAAGCCAAACTGTCAGTCTGAGTCTGTATTGATGGTTGCATTGCAGGTTTAGACGAAGGCCCTGAAAACAAAGAAACAACAAAGCACTTTATCACGATTACTCAGAAAGAGGTGTGCTTCTAGATCACTAGGTTTTAGATTAGGAGAGAGTACATATCGATCTACTGGAAAAGATAGCAATAGATACAAAAAAGATAATTTCAAATAGATTTATAAATGAGATTCTGAGAACTAGAGCAAAGAAAGATTAAATACCGCTGTAAGCATTCCTGAATGTTTCGATCCAGATGGTAGATTAGACCCAAATGGAAATATCAAGGATTAGAGATGGGAGGTCACTCTGAGATAGCCTCAGTGCAGATACACAGGAGCCTAATGGAGTGAGAAGAATAGAAGGAAGACGTGAGAGTAATGGGCCAAGAGATGGAGGCCTGCTTCTCGGCGGGGAAGCAGCCCTCCTGGTCCTTCCAGCAGGTGATTGATGGCTCCCAGGGACCCGCACTTCATCATGCCTTGATGGCGGTCATTAAGGAGCTATCATCTCTCTTACTCAGGTCAAGCTAGCTCTCAAAAAGTTATCAAGAACCACAGTAAAATTTAGTTTTTAAGATACATGTGGCAAAAACCCCTTAAAGCCAATTTACCAAACTTGAGATTTAGAATGGAAATTATAAGCATATGGAGAATCAAATCACAACTGAGATGATGTCACGTCCTGTTGACCCACACGTGGTGAAACACTCCCTTCCACTAACGTTTCTTGGACAAAGGAACATAGTTTGGGATCTTTGGATCATCTGAGCTTCCTCAAGTAGGCAGTCGCCATTCCCCTTAATACTCAGGGTTTGGGAAAATAACTTCAGTGGCAATCATCTTACGCGAGTATTATTTACAAGGTACAGAGAAAATGTTTTTGTTTCAAGAGTGGAAAAGCAAAAGATCGTTTTTAAAATTTGCATCTTTCCATTGAAAGAAACGTAGATAACTTTTATAACACATTGATTTGTTGTGCTAGTCACTATGCAGAAAACAAAGACTGACTTTCAGGATGTAGGAATCTAGCCGAGTGGAAAAGACTTCACAGAAATGGCTGCAATTCAGATTCCACAGAGCAAGTAGAAAGCTTACCAAGCATCTCTTCTGTGCCAAGCACTAGGATAGAAAAACGAGTATTGAATTCACTGCTTTCATAGTTTGGGAAAAATTGAGGATAGAGTAAGACATGTAGGCAAACGATGATTTTTATACCATGACCTAAATGCTAATAAGGTTGGATGTGAAGGACCATGCAAGGACTTCCCTGTGTGAATAGGGCAGAGGAAATAACACAAGTTAGTATATCATGAGTGGCATGAAACAGGCACAGAAAGTGCTTATGGAGTTCAGAAAACACAAAGGTGATCAAAGAGGTCTTCATGGAGGAGGTGAGGCCCAAGGGAAGGGTGGTGGGATTTTCACAGGTGGTGATGTTGGCAAGGTTGGGAACATTTTGTGAGGTACAGGAAATGACAGGAATAAAGGGATAGAAAATTAAGTTTCATGCATTCCGTAATCCTACTGGCCACTTGCTCTGTGCCAGACTGCCCACTCAGCTCCAGTGTATAAAATCAACATTCCCTGCTTTGATGGAGCTCTATCCAGTCCTGATGACTTTGAACTTGTCAAGAAGAAAGATGAGATAGAAAAGCAGAGGATGTTAAGAGGACATGAAACAGGGCGGCTGCCTGGAATCTACCCTGGGAAATTAGAGGTTGAGCTGAAATGCAGAGGCTGAGCTAGACTTGATGACTAGGGGTTGAGGACATGCCTAGCAGGGAGGAGCTCCTGCGAGAGCCCCACGGCAGCAGGGAACAGCTCTGGGAAGCCCCTGGGAGGTGGTGATGGCTGAGAAACAGGAGGTGGTCCATTACTTCCTTTTCGTTTGTTCGTTCCTGTAGAAGTTCATTAGCATAATAGACGTAATCTCAGCATGTTGAAGTTTAGGTGTTTCGAAGGCTGAGACAGCAGTTGCGCAGTCTGTAGTGTGGTTGTGGTGGAGCGATGGTGTAAGGAACAAAAAGAGTAAAAGAGAATCTTGAAGGGAACAAAAACAAAAGATTATTTTGTACAATGTTTTCTGCCTTCCTTGAATCCCTGGCAAAGTGTGAATAAAGGTAAATTAGAATTGGCATTTTGTCTTCCCTAAAACACAGAACACAACATACAAATGAGATGTTCATTTAGAACTGGGTAGAAGTGCCACTCTTTTCTTGTATTTATTGGGTTATTAAGATCAGCCATCTGGTGGTCTTCTGTCTTGACTGTTCGTGTTTCTCCAGTGTGTTCCTCAGTGGGAGTCTGCTTAGTGGTTGACTGAGATTCTTTATCAGCAACTCTTTGTTATCTATAATCACTGGAAATGGATGATCCAGTATGAAGATTTTCCTGCCTTTCTCTTCCTGCGCTTCCTTCTTGTCAACCTTTTTAGAAAACAGGACTCTTTTCTGTTGCCATTACCTTTTCAAAATATTAGAGGGGAGACCAAATGGGCTACTATGTAAAGTGAACTTTGAGACTATCTGAGACTTCATCCTTTCCAAAGGACAACTGAGTCAATAGCAACTACATGCTGGACAGTTTGAGAAACTGGATTGAGAGTTTGGGATTCTGTCTGTAACTCCTTCTCCTTCTACATCCATGCCCATTGACCTCTGTGCATCTCCATTTGTCCATTTGTGAAGCAAAGACTGCACATCAGTGAATTTTGAAATTTCACCGATCATTTCTGCAGACACAGGACTCAGTGAAGCTTCCTTGGCTTTAAAAACTGAAGGATGTTCTGTTGGGTTCATCTAACTGTGTATATCTGGAGATTTTTCTTATTCAAAAACGTCTATATTTTTCTGGATCCCAGCATTGCCACTTTTTCCTCAGGGTTATTGATATGGTTTGGCTATATCCCCACCCAAATCTCAGCTTGCATTGTGTCTCCCAAAATTCCCATGTGTTGCTGGAGGGACCCAGAGGGAGGTCACTGAATCATGTTGGCTGGTCTTTCCCGTGCTATTCTCATGGTGGTGAGTAAGTCTCACGAGATCTGATGGGTTTATCAGGGGTTTCTGCTTTTGCTTCTTCCTCATTTTTCTCTTGCCACTGCCATGTAAGAAGTGCCTTTCACCTCCCACCATGACTATGAGGCCTCCCCAGTCATGTGGTATGTCTTTTTCAGCAGCATGCAAATGGACTAACATAGTTATCTAACTTACTAATTTCTTACCTGCCTTATAAAAATGAACTATTTTAACAATCGAAGAACCATTTCTCCATGTGCTTCTACCATTTTATTAAAACTTACACTGATGTTCACAAGAATTATAAGTGCCATTAAGTAATTCTATATTAAGCAATTAAAACTCATATTACTTAGCACAATGTACAATATATGAAGACACTTTAGAGAATCAGTTCTAATTTGGTATTTAATAGTGAGTATTAATTATTATAAGGCCTGCATTTAAATGTGGATATTTTATTGATAGAACAATGAAAATATTTTAAATGCATTCATTGCTTAAAAGGGCTATGGTTCAGCCAGGCACAGTGGACCATGCCTATAAACCCCACCATTTTGGGAGGCCAAGGTGGTAGAATTGTTTGAGGAGTTTGAGACCAGCCTAGGCAACGTTATGAGACCCCATCTCTATGAAAAATAAAAAAAAAAAAAAATCAGCTGGGTACATGCCTGTAATCTCAGCTATTTGGGAGGCTGAAGTAGGAGTGCTTGAGCCCAGGAGGTGGAGTTTGCAGTGGGCTGAGATTGGCCACTGCACTCCAGCCTGGGTAACAGAGTGAGACTGTGTTTCAAAAATAAGGACTATGGTTTAGTCATGAACCATAGTCAGTATATTTTTCTCCATTTATGTTTGCTTTTATTTAAATAAAAGAAATGTTTATTTCATTTATGTTATTATAATTCTTGTGAACATCTTGTGAATGTATTCTCCATTTATATTTGCTTTTATTTAAATGAATTTATTTCATTTAAATAAAAGCAAATATAAATAGAGAAGAATGCATTGATGCATTGTGAAATTCATTACAGCTGAAAAATTATGGCCTATGGCTCCATCAGAACTAAATCACAAAACTAGAAATGCAAACTATATTGCATGGGAGTGAAGCTTGAGAGCCTTCTCAGCAAGGCCTTGTGTTTCCTCTTAGGGAACATGCAGGATCAATAGAACTTTTCTAAACAAGTGGCCACTCTAGGATAGGATATGTCAGCCACACGTATGGGACTAAATGCACACTGTGACTGACAGATCCCAAGAAAGCAAATAATAGAAAGGTTACCCAAACCAGAAGATACTTAGGAGTCTACCAAGTCACAATTGCTATAATTTAGGGGCTATAATCCATTAATACTGGTTATCATGCACTGTTTAAATTGTGGTTCCTTAGAAGCCATGCAATGATATACTGAGAACTATGGGTTAGTCTGATTTCACCGCATTTTCTTCCCAGTGATTGCAACTGCAGTACCTCCTGCAAATTCTGTCACAAATATGACAGGCGGACCTCAAAAAACAAAGGAAATCTAAACTAAACCACAATAACAACCTAAACCCTTTGAAATGGTGAGAACCAATCTCTGTTTAGAAAGAGAGAGAGGGTGGGGGAATGGGTGGGGCCTGGTGGCAGTTGGAGCATTAAGAGGAGCTGAGGAAACGGAATGTCATTACTCTCTCCATCAAATAGTGCTTTGCGGCTAAAGACATGTTGAAGAGAATGGCCACCAACTGTTAAGAATTGCCATGAGTCCAGATGTTTACAGGTTCAGGAACTAAATTTTAGCGACTCAGTTCTTGAAGAGACAAACTCATGAGCTATCTAATACACAGTAGACTATGAACCACGATGTTCATTTATTGGTTTATACTCTTGGAACAGCTCCAATTCCACAGTATTTGTTTTTATTGTTTATTTTTTTGAGACAGAGTCTCACTCTGTCACCCAGGCTGGAGGGCAGTGGTGCAATCTCAGCTGGTTGCAACCCCCGCCTCCCAGGTTCAAGGGATTCTCCTGCCTCAGTCTCCCGAGTAGCTGGGACTAAAGGTGCATACCATCATGCTGGGTTAATTTTTGTATTTTTAGTAGAGATAGGATTTCACCATGTTGGCCGGGCTGGTCTTGAACTCCTGACCTCAGGTGATCCACCCGCCTCGGCCTCCCAACGTTCCATGGTATTCATATCTTCCCTCTCAGCTGCATGACTTTCCCTCCTGCCCTCCACTCTGTCTCTGTCTGATTCTTGTTGCTTTTCTTCCTCACTACTGTTCTTCTTGGGCAGCTCCCCACTAACTTGACTTCCCTCAATGTTACCAAGCTATTCATCCTTGCGTGGTTGTTTAAAAATGTGTCTGCAGGTTCATAAATACATCAAAAATGTGGTTCTAGGCCAGGTGTGGTGGCTCACCCCTGTGATCCCAGAACTTTGGGAGGCCGAGGCGGGCGGTACCTGAGGTCAGGAGTTCAAGACCAGCCTGGCCAACATGGTGAAACCCCGTCTCTACAAAAAAATACAAAAAAAAAAAAAAAATAGCTGAGCATGGTAGTGGGCACCTGTATATCCCAGTTACTTGGGAGTCTGAGGCACGAGAATCGCTTGAACCTGAGAGGCACAGGTGGCAGTGAGCCGAGACCGTGCCATTGCACTCCAGCCTGGACAACAAGAAAGAAACTCCATTTCAAAAAAAAAAAAAAAAGTGGTTCTAATTACCCTCCCCACAGACCTAGGTCAGACTTAGTGACTTGTTTCTAAGAATAGAAAACAGTAGAACTTATGCTGTTACTTCTGAAGCTAAATCATAGAAGGCAAAGTAGCATCTAACTTCCCCTCTTTTGGTGACCTGTACACTAGCAGCCCCCAAACAACATTTTAAATGCCCAGGTTTCCTACCGCTTCTGTGCTGGAGAGACCAGAGGGAAAGGCACATGGAAATGCAGAGAGATGGCTAGGGAACCCAGGTGTACCTGCTCCCAGCAGTTTGAGTCTTTGCATCGACAACCATCTCATGTTTGAGAACAAGTGAGCTTTCAGACAATTCCACCTCCCAGCTTTTAAACCTCCTCAGCTGTTGTAAAGCAGAGCCAAGGCAAGCAGTGCCCACCAAATGCTGCTTTAATTTAATCCTGTTTAAATTTACCAGTAGAATAAATTTTTAAAAACTAGAAAATATTTAATCCACTAACATTTGGGGTAGTTTGCTGAACAGCAGTAGATGACGGGCATACCTTCCACAGTGTTCTCCATGATCATGCTGTTATACAGAAGACTATACACACTTTGATATATACATCTGTCTGTCTGTCTGTCTGTTTGTGTGCATATATGTGTGTACATCATAGTTTTATTGAAAGGGGACTCAAATTAGGAACAGACAATGATAATTGTTTAGTCTGTGTTGCTATAAAGGAATACCTAAGGCTGAGTACTTACTTTATAAGGAAAAGAGGCTTATCTAGTTCACAGTCCTGCAGGCAGTACAAGAAGCATGGCGCTGGCATCTGCTTCTGGGGGAGGGCCTCGGGCTGCTGGTGGAAGGTGAAGAGGAGTCTTCTGGGCAGAGGTCCCACGGGGAAAGAGGAAACAAGAGAGAGAGGAGGAGGTGCCAGACTCCTTTCAACAACCAGCTCTCAGGAGAACCATCAATGAGAACTCATTCACTCCCTTGAGAATGGCACTAAGCCATTCAGGAGGGATCTGCCCCCAAGATCCAAACACGTCCCACCAGACCCCACCTCCAACAATGAGGATCTAATTCAACAGAAGACTTGGTGGGGCCGAATGAACCATATCCAAATCATAGCAATGATCAAAGCATCCGAAGTACAGTTATGTGATCTTGAAAGAGTTCATTCAGGCAGGGCTAGAATTATTTCTATATTTAAAGTATATCTTTTCATTGAATGGTGTCAGAAAAACAATAGCAAACCCTTTTTTTTTTTTTTTTTTTTTTTTTTTTTGAGACCGAGTCTCGCTCTGTTGCCCAGGCTGGAGTGCAGTGGTGCGATCTCGGCTCACCGCAAGCTCTGCCTCCCAGGTTCATGCCATTCTCCTGCCTCAGCCTCCAGAGTAGCTAGGACCACAGGTGCCTGCCACCACGCCCGGCTAATTTTTTGTATTTTTTTAGTAGAGACGGGGTTTCACAGTGTTAGCCGGGATGGTCTCGATCTTCTGACCTCATGATCCACCCACCTCAGCCTCCCAAAGTGTTGGGATTCTAGGCATGAGCCACAGCGCCCCGCCAGCAAGCACTTTCAAGTCAACTCCTCCTCTTACTGGTTACTAATTGCACAACTTGGTCATGCCCAAGGCATTGAAATGAAGTTATATATCTATCAAATATGATCCTATCATGTCTACCCGAGGTTATACCCTGGTCTCTTAGATTTCTAAGTACATATTTTCCAAGTCAACATCAGTGACATATTTACAAATGATTTTATCTGATGGTTTATTTTTCTATAGTTTTCCTCTAAAAGAGAGGAAGCTTAGTATGTACCCTAGTAGACAATAGCTCGGACAGTAGAGAAACTTGATTTGAACTTTTATTATGATACTTACAGGCTAGTGGCCCCAGATGAAACCTTCGCAACCCTAGGAGCTTCCACATTTTGATACAGATATATCGATGACGATTATACAAAGCTGTTTTAAGCATTATCTGATAAAGGGTATAAAGTGCTTACTTCAGAGCCTGTCATTGTAAGGGATCAATAAATTGTAGTTATTATGACCATAGTTGTTATAATTATAATGTGTTGACTTTTACTAGGTTTGATTTCAGAAGGTGGCATTCTCCAGCCTTTTCCACAAAGACTACAATCAATTTGCCATACTTCCTACACAGTCAATTGCCATTGCTACAAATAACATGTATTCAAATGAAGTGGCTCTGACAATAACTTTGTACCAAACTGTAACATTTGTAATTTGCTTCAATAAAAATGTACTTAATTTGCATTTTATATAACAGATTATTATGACATAGATAAAAATCTATACCAGTTGATCTGGAGGAAAGAATAACATGGTCATAATGGCTTAGGAAAAGCTTTATTATTGGTTTCTATTTTTTTCATAACTGTGTGCCAGTATGATTATTACCATAATACCACATATTTTTAAATGTCATACTAGATGTGTAATTTAAAACTATTATACCTTATTTTCATTGAATTATTTTCATAATAAATGTAGCTTTTTCTGATTATAAAAACATAATGTTGGCTGAAAAAAATTAGCCAACATACTTTCACCTAAAGAGGAGGGTAAGGCCGGCCACAGTGGCTCATGCCTGTAATCCCAGCACTTTGGGAGGCCAAGGCGGGCGGATCACGAGGTCAAGAGATTGAGACCATTCTGGCCAACATGGTGAAACCCTGTCTCTACTAAAAATACAAAAATTAGCTGGGTGTGGTGGCACACGCCTGTAGTCCCAGCTACTCAGGAGGCTGAGGCCGGAGAATTGCTTGAATCCAGGAAGCAGGGGTTGCAGTGAGCTGAGATCGCACCACTACACTCCAGCCTGGCGACAGAACAAGACTGTCTCGAAACCAAAAAAAAAAAAAAAGGCAGAGGGTAAAACCTCTTGAATCAAACAAACCACCTGGAGATAATCATGTTATCTCCATGTTAACATTGGATGCATATTCTTCCAAGTCTGTTTTCCATGTGCGTGTGTGTGTCTACACATGAAAACACACATACACATACACATACACCTGTTTTTGTGTCTCACATATTATTTTATAACTTGCATCTTTTACTTCATATAATGTGCCCATTATCCATATCAAGAGATACAGGTCTCTATGAGCACATTTGGTGATGGATCCCATTTATTTTGTTGAAGAGTCTTGCATTGATAAGTTTATAAGCTGCTCTACATTTCATTATAAAAACAGCACATTAGTGATCTTCCTTAAACACATCTCTAGTAATTTGTCTAGTCACATTTTTGAAATATAATTTTGGGAGTAGAGTTGCAAAGGGCAAAATATTTTACATGTAATGTGTTAGAGTCCTTAGTTCCAAAAGGTCCCCTGGAAAGCTTCCATCAATTTCCACTTTCCCCCAAACTACATGTCAGTACAGTTACTTTGCATCCTCTAACACTGGGTGCTTTTATTCTTTTTAATTTTTGCCAATTATTTAGGTGAAACATGACATCTCATGTAAAATTGCCTTTCTCCAATTACTAGGAAGCTTGAGTACATTTTCATTATTTATTGCTTACTATTCTGGTTATTTTCTTTTATTATAATTGCACAGTATAGATAAAAGTTTCTTACAGTAAGTGTAAGAAATTATTTCTTATAGTTTGTTTCTTATGACCATTTCATATATTCTTATATGAAACCATTTCTTGTCATACATGCTGAAAATATTTTTACCAGTAAGTAATTTAATTTTCAGATCTTTTTAAGGTGTTTCAAAATTATTTAAGATGGCCAGGCATGGTGGCTCACGCCTGTAATCCCAGCACTTTGGGAGGCCCAGGCAGATGGATCACTTGAGGTCAGAAGCTCCAGAGCAACAAGGCCAACATGGTGAAACCCTGTCTCTACTAAAAATACAAAAAATTAGCTGAGTGTGATGGCAGGTGCCTGTAATCCCAGCTACTCGGGAGGGTGAGGCAGTAGAATAGCTTGAACCTGGGAGGCAGAGGTTGCAGTGAGCCGAGATCCTGCCATTGCACTCCAGCCTGGGCAACAAGAGTGAAACTCTATCTCAAAACAAATAAACGAAATTATTTAAGCTATAATTTTGATGTGATTAACGGTATTGTTTTCTTTCTTTTTTTTTTTTTTTTTTTTGTTTGTTTCGAGACGGAGTCTCGTTCTGTGCCCAGGCTGGAGTGCAGTGGAGCCATCTCGGCTCACTGCAAGCTCCGTCCCCCGGGTTCACGCCATTCTCCTGCCTCAGCCTCCTGAGTAGCTGGGACTGCAGGCGCCCTCCACCATGCCTGGCTAATTTTTTGTATGTTTAGTAGAGACAGGGTTTCACGGTGTTAGCCAGGATCATGTCTGTCTCCTGACCTCGTGATCCGCCTGCCTCAGCCTCCCAAAGTGCTGGGATTACAGGCGTGAGCCACCGCGCCGGGCCCTATTGTTTTCTTTATGGGGTTAGTGCTGGGATTACAAGCGTGAGCCACCGCGCCAGGCCGTATTGTTTTCTTTATGGGGTTATGTCTTTGTTACCATTTTTTTAGGAGGATCTTCTCTACACTTGGAGATATTTGCTGAAAATCTTTTCTAGTTACAGTTTCACTTTTTAAAACATTTAAATATTTGATTCATATAGATTTTATTTTAGTGTGAAGGGTTTCTATGAATCTAATGTTACTTATTTCTCACCAAAAATCTACAAATTACTTTTTATGCATCATTTATTGAATAAAACATATTTCCCCGTTGACTTGAAATAAATCTCATCTTTTTATTATATTAACCTTGAGGGTCTTATCTCTCAAGTCTGTTTTATTCCATTCCTCTGCTCATTCTGCCTTGAAAACTGTATTATTTTGATCCCTCTAACATTTAATACATTGTAACATATTTAATATCTGCTATAGTAAATTCTCCAAATTGCTGTCACATTTTCTTTTACTAGTCACACAGATTAATTTTTCTACATGATCTATAATTTTGTATGAGGTTTGAAAATAAATTAGATGGGCTTATTTTTAATATCTAAGTTAAGCATAGCATCCTGGAGAAACATGGACGACAGAGAATGTAGTTTAAACACAGATCATAGAATGGCAAGTTATATATCATTTTTTACTTTCTGAGAAAACCTAGCACCCCCCAAATTAATTTAGTTGATATAGTTTGGATATTTGTCCACTTTAAGTCTTTTGTTGAAATTTAATCCCCATTGCTGGAGGTGGGGCCTGGTGGGAGGTGTTTGAGTCATGAGGACAGATCCTTTATGAATGGCTTGGTGCCTCCTCAAGGTAATGAGTGAATTCTCACTTTATGAGTTTTTGCAAGAACTGATTGTTAAAAAGAGCCTAGCCTCTCTATATATATATATCTGTCTCTGGCCTGGGCCCCTTTCCTCTCTTTCCCTCTGTCTGTCTTTCTCTTCCCACCATGTGATCTCTGTGTGTAGACTCCCCTTCACCTTCCATCATGAGTGGAAGCTTCCTGAGGCTCTTAAGAGAAGGAGGTGCTGGTGCCATGCTTCTTGTACAGCCTTCAGAACCATGAGCCAACCAAACCTCTTTTCTTTTAAATTACCCAGCCTCGGATATGCCTCTAAATGCAAAAGGACTAAGACATTAACATTTTGTTATATCCATACTGCAAGCTCTCGGCTGTTATTCCTCATGGACCAGCAATTTGAAGCTATTAAATCATAATTCTATGATAAAAGGTTAACATTCCATATGGGCTATATTTTTCCTGACTGAAAAAGGTAGAGTCTTGGATAGAGTTAACTGAGAAGAATCTGTTCTCTGAATTACATGTATCCAGTAGGTTTCAATTGGAATGAAGTATGTTGAATCAGCTAGGGTTTTTAAAATTATTATTTCTACTTGATTTATAAGGCTACTTGGAAAACTGTGTTAACAAAATTAGTACCGAAGTGTTCTTTATCATAATGAATTCTTCTAAGCCTAATATCTCCTGTTCACCTTTCAAGTGTTGTGTAATTTTTATAAGTGAAACTTTACACAAAAACAGATAGTCAGAGGCCGGGCGCGGTGGCTCATGCTTGTAATCCCAGCACTTTGGGAGGCCGAGGCGGGTGGATCGCGAGGTCAGGAGATCCAGACCACGGTGAAACCCCGTCTCTACTAAAAATACAAAAAATTAGCCGGGTGTGGTGGCGGGCGCCTGTAGTCCCAGCTACTCAGGAGGCTGAGGCAGGAGAATGGCGTGAACCGGGGAGGCGGAGCTTGCAGTGAGCCGAGATCGCGCCACTGCACTCCAGCCTGGGTGACAGAGCGAGACTCCGTCTCAAAAAAAAAAAAGATAGGAAGGAAATGAATAAACTACAGGAAATATGCTTGTTTCTACTTGTCTCTACCTATTGTGGATCAATTTATGAAGACAGCAAAGTATAGCCTTAAAGGCATTGGAGCAAGGAACACCTGGTTTCTAGCTGTTTTACCAGCACTACTTTTTAAGTGACCTTGAAAACAGTTTCTGCACTTTTAACATAGGGAATAATAATAGCTTCTTCCATAAGTGTTGTTTTCAGCAAGATCTGAGGTGCTAAACATATAAAGTAACTAATACAGTACCTGACATGTAGTAGACATTCTCTCTCTCTCTCTCTCTCTCTATATATATATATATACACATACATACACACACAATTGAATGACCCTGTGAGCGAGGCCAATTTTGTGTATAGCTTTTAAAAATGCATATTTGCGGCCGGGCGTGGTGGCTCATGCCTGTAATCCCAGCACTTTGGGAGGCCGAGGCAGGCAGATCACGAGGTCAGGAGATCGAGACCATCCTGGCAAACACAGTGAAACCCCGTCTCTACTAAAAATACAAAAAAAATAGCCAGACGCGGTGGCGTGCGCCTGTAGTCCCAGCTACTGGGGAGGCTGAGGCAGGAAAATGGCGTGAACCCAGGAGGTGGAGCTTGCAGTGAGCCAAGATAGCACCACTGCACTCTAGCCTGGGCAAAAGAGCAAGACTCCATCTCAAAAAAAAAATGCATATTTGCTGCTCCCCTTTATTTTTCATAACTTTCAAACATCATGATTCTATACTCCCAAACATTGTTTATACTACATTATCTGAATTGATTTAATTAGGACCAGTTATATCAAAGGGCAGCTTCCATGTTATAATATTTTGTTGGGCTAGGTCAGAATTCAAAGAAAGACCTTTTTTATACTTTGCATATTGATTCATGCATTCTACACATATTTGTTTTCAAGGCATAATTCTAAATTCTGGAAATTAATAAATAAACAAGATAGAAAAGATAGAAGGAAAACATACAATCAACAGTTAAATGAGTGAACAGCATAATTTCAGTTGATGATAACTCACACAGTTTTCCAAATGTCTGAAAATTAGCTTTATGATAAAAAAGGATTTCTAAGATGAAAGCTAATTAACTAAAAAATCATGCTTTAACTACAAGAGAACCTCTGGGAATGATTAGAACTCAGGAACCTGGCTTCCCATTCTATCTCTTTTAAGAGATACTGACCAAATTCCCCTAGGAAATGATATTTTGGGGCTAGATGATCTTTAAAATTCCTTTAAACATTAAATATCATTGATCTATATTATTTTTAAAGAAAAGGAAAGAAGCATATTAGTTATAACTAAGGCACATATATATAAAGTATGCATTGTGAATTACAGAGCATAAATTATGACAGTTGACCAATGGTGTGCATTCCTTATAGTACATGTGTAGCACATTTTAAGGTTTAACACGTTTAGCAAATAAATGTATCAAAGCAAAAAACTCCTCTTCCAGTTTCCTGTTCTTCTGTGCCAACAAGTTTTTAAGACTGAAGGTATCAATGAATGTCTTCCATAAAAAGAGATGTTTCAGAAGGGTGAAAGCCGGTCATATTTCTGTAATGTAAACACATTGTCCTAGACCCTGATATACTCGAATATGATCCATGGTCAGCACTTGTAAAGTGCTATGAAAAGTGATGGAGGCGAGATCATTCATAACACATGAGACCGCTGAGAGAGGAACCAGTGTCTGGAATAAAACAGGCAGAAAGATTGGGCAAGAATTCTCTAAACCAAGAATAAAACAAGAGTGTCAGGTTAGGGGAAAGCCAGGAGCTCAGAGAAATTGGGTGAAGCTTCTTGGATATTACAGTCCCAATCGGGAGTGTGGTAAGACGTCTTGGAGAGTACTTCAAACATGCAGCTTTCCTTGTTTTGTCATATTTATCTCTTGTTGGATTGCATGTGGGAGCATTGGGTTCATTTCAATGGAAGAGTGATGAGGATACCACTGTAAGCGTGGTTTCTCATCCTGCCACACATCAGAGATGAGTCATTGTCTCATGGGGCTTTCTGTAACTTTCAAGATCTTCTAGCCATGCTTTCTCTGAAAAAGGAACCAAGAGCAGTGACCATTAGCTATACTGCAGAACCTTGGCATTTTACTTTAACCTCTCTCAGCTTCACTTTTTTCATCGATATGAAGACATAATCATGTAGTATTTTCAAGGAGAAGGAATGCGGTTATATACGTAAGATAACCAGCACATAGTAGCTGGCAAACGTGAAATTATTTTGTCCTCTCTAGAGGTGGTTGACAGACAAACTGGCCTAGGCTGCAAAGTGGCCCCCACTTTGCCTCAAGATTCAGACATGTTTTCTGTTTTCTCCTGATTTTAAAATGTTCTCTCCTTCACTCCGATCTCTGCCTTAGAATTCCTTGTCTATAGAACAAAATAGATATGGTTTTTGGAGAAAAGTGTATGACTAGGTAATCTTAGGATCATATTTGCCTTGTTTTTGCTTGGTGGTTTTAAAATATTATTATTTTCCTTGTTAAAAATAAAATTCTCCAAAGAGTGGTATGACAGCAGCAGAAATACATTTATGCAAGATGGCTGATGGATATTGTAAGGGGAGATGAATATACTTCTTAAATATAAACATTTAAATTAACCCTTAAGAAACTCTGCGCTGCTTGTGTTGTCGGCTGAAGCTGTTTGAAAACCTTGCAGCATTAGTAGCAAGCTGTTACGAGCCAGATAATATTGATGACACAGTTACGTTTTATCCATGAGTACAAAGGCAACCAGAGGGTGTAAACAATTTTGAATTTGGAATTACAGCTGAAGTAACTAGAACATTACTTCACATGTGGTTAGTAGAACAAGCTTTCAGCTAACTGGGTTCTGAATTATCTTGACATGGTATTTCTTTCTGTTGCCTGACTTCATATATCCTCAGGACATGCAACAATCCACAAAAAAGTGACTCTTAGTTGGGTGCCATGGCTCACAACTCTAATCCCAGCACTTTGGGAGGTTGAGTGGGGTGGATCACCTGAGGTCAGGAGTTCGAGACCAGACTAGCCAACATGGTGAGACCTTGTCTCTACTAAAAATACAGAATTAGTTGGGCGTGGTGGCACGTGCCTGGAATCCCAGCTACTCATGAGGCAAGAAGAATCGCTTGAATCTGGGAGGTGGAGGTTACAGTGAGCTGAGACTGCGTGATTGCATGCCATCCTGGGCAACAAGAGTGAAATGCTGTCTCAAAAAAAAAAAAAAGAAAAGAAAAAGAAAAAAGAACAGTGACTCTTTTGTCAGCCTTTTGAATATAATCTTATTTTTTGCATCAAAATATTTGTAAATAAGCTTTAACATAAATGCTGCTCTTGCCTATGAGAGATAAAAAAGGATTAGATGTTGAGAGGGGTGTAGAAGTTGGGGCTCAACCAATAATGATTGAGTACCTTCCATACCCACAGCAGCAGATGGACACTCTGGGCAATTATTTCAAACATGCAGTCTAATTTGAATGATAACATATATTCTTGTCACCATTTGTTATCATTAAAAAAGAAATAGGTGACCTGGGAAAGGTGTGTGCAGAAAGAAGCCAAAGTCTTTCTCACCATTCCTAGTTCACTCTAGAATCATCCTTCTCAGGCCTTGGAGGACATCTGAGCTGGACACCTCAGCTGCATTGTTTATTTTCCGGTATCAAAATGTCAAGTTGGCCAACATCAAAGTGTTACTTATGTAATGTCAACTTCTTCCTCTCTCACCACTCAGTCTTATCTTAGAGGAGGAAACGTGCTATAGTTTCTTTTTAATTTCTTTCCTTTGTTCTCTCCTTCTTCCTTCCCCATTTACTCCTTTTGTGGCTCCCACAGAATTAGGGTGGAGGGGCTGGAGTGAGCTGAGGAGAGTTAATGATCAGGAACAGTATTCAGAGACTGCACTCTTGAAGAATCTGCTCTTGATAGAGATGTTTCATTAATTTTCCAGGAGGGTGTCCATCACCTGTACATCCACAAATTCCAGTACCTAGAGCTCTCTCCCTGCAGTCCTCTTAAAGCACCTTGCTCCGTTGTCTTCAGGGTATGAGCCCAGAGTCTCAGGTCTCTCATTCCATTCTCTGTAAGTGCCTAGGACCAATGATTCTCAGACTCAGAGCCTCTGCCCAAATTCCGAGACAGCAGAAAAAGTTGCACTTAGAACAGGGAGTGTGCAGGGAAGGGTTTTGGCAAGGTCTGGAAAGGCCTTAAACCATGAAGGTTGGAGGAAGGCTTGTAACTGTACAAGGGTAAAAAGAAGGCTTGATTCCAGGAAAGGAAGGGGCTTCATGCAAAGGTGCAAAGATGCAAATCACTGTGACATGTTACAGTGACATTAAGAAGACCAGCCAGATGACAGCATGAGGCAGCCATGACTAATGACAGTTTCTGAGATCTTTCCAGTAACTGGGGCCATTTTACATTCAGAGTACATCTAATTCCCAGCAGTGAGCTCTTCAATGGAGATGGGCAGATAACGGGGAGCTGCAGTAATGTGGGAGGCAACATTATTTGTCAAGGAGTGGGAAGAAAGTGGCATTATTAGTTGTAGGGATGTATTAAAAGTTTCGGCCAGCTGTCTGGGAAATTTCGGGGGTTCTGAGAAAAACATGGAACAGAAAGGTGCAGTGGCTGGGCACGGTGGTTCTCGCCTATAATCTCAGCACTTTCAGAGGCTGAGGTGAGAAGATTGCCTGAAGCCAGGTGTTTTAGTACAGCATAGGCAACATAGAGAGAGCCCATCTCTACATTTTTTTTAATTAGCTGGGTGTGGTAGCGTGCACCTGTAGTAACAGCTACTCAGGAGGCTAAAGCAGAAGGTTGGCTTGAGCTCAGGAGTTTGAGATTACAGTGAGCTATGATAATACCACTGCACTCCCGCCTGGTATTATCCCACTGCACTCCCGCCTGGTATTAAGAGCAAGGTCCTGTCACAAAGCATGGGACTAGCATTTGCTATTTTCATACATTACTGAGATGTCATAATTAATGTGTTTTTATATTATGGTGTATACTAGGAAGGAGTCGTTAACACCTTCCAATGATAACAACAAAAATGATGTCCGAGATAATTCAGGACAATTAAGCAAATACAAAGTTATGACGTTTACTGGGAACAAATTGGACAGGGTCAAGGTTGAGAATAAAGGATGAGCAAAAGCCAGGCAGAGAGGGAGCCAAACCTCATGAACAACTTCGCTCAGCAGAGCAAAGAGCGCTGACATGGATGAACTAGAGTGCGGTGCACAGTGCCATTGAGGAACCTGGGATGAGCAAATAGGCCATTTCAACAGCACAAGTATGCATTTCATTTCCCCACACGTTACCCCCTGTGGGAAATACAAGGAGGTGAAAGCCACATCCCTTAACTTCAGGAACTTACCTTACCAATGAGTGAGAGACATAAAATACAACCTTGAAGAAAGATCCTTCATGGTAAATATTTGATGTTGCATATCCCCAATTGATTTCTGCAAACTTTAACCCAATTTTTAATAAAAGTATCTGTAAGACAGAATTACCTGGAAAGTTTTCTTTTTTAAAAAATAGAAATGTCAGACCCAGTGACCTAATTTCTCTGTATCATGGTAGGGGGTGGAGGTGGGTGGGTTTGTGTTTGCAGAGCTCCCTGGGTGATTCTGAAGTGCAGGGAGAACTGGGAGCTACCAGTAAGGGCAGGGCAAATAACTGGCCTGCCCCAGGAGTTCTGATTGTATCTGGGCACAAATACAGCCACTTTAATGGTTGATGCTAAACTTCCAATGACATCTGTTTGTTCCACCTGAATTTCTGGTACATTCCATCCTATCATTCTAAACATTACCACAGTAATAATTTATGGGACTCTCCAAAGAGCTCATCAAATGTGCGTTCACAGCACCCTCTTCTCTTTGGTTTCCACATGGCCTGTGCCATGTTTCATTCCTGAGCTCTCCTCCTGGGCGATGTCCACTGTTTGCTGTCACACTGAAGCCAGTCAAACGCCACCCTCTTGGCTTTGCTAGGGTCCCCCATGTGAAAACACCAATACCCACTTCCAGTTTAGCAGCCCCCAATATTCCCAAGCCAATGCCTGTGGGTGCCCAGACATGCCGGGCTCTGTGTGGCTTTGGACAATGTCCTTCCCTCCGTTCACTGCTCCATTTTGTAGCCAGCACCCTAGAGCAATAATGCTTGTGCCCGTAACTCCTCAGAGTCTCTCAAAGGAAGCAGCTTCTTCCACCTCTTGTCTACTGCTTATTTCCTAAAGGAAGATTTCCATGCCCACAAGTTTCCATGCACACCTCCACAGGAGCACACAGCAGCCAGCCCAGGGCTCCGTCATCAATGGAGATAGAACCGGCAAAGATGCACCTGCAACTTGTCTTCCCCTGCCTCGCCCCAAACCTCTCCATTTCAGAGCACAGGCTTTGCTTTCACTTTGTCTTAACTAAAATGTCCATTTAGATGGTTCACTGAAAACATTGACATACTTGTTCCAAAGGGGAATTTAAGCCTCCACATTATGGAAGATAGAAAACTGACGGCAATGTTTAAATGGCAGCTGTTCTAGCTTCTACCTATCAGGTTAAAAACATGCACACACTTTAAAACCATGTTTTAGGTAAAATACATAAATGAACAACCAAGTTTTTATAACACCTGGCTTTTCTAAAAGAGCACAATTGAAGCCCTCCCGAATTCTCCTGGAAAGCCTAATGACGTGATAGTTTTCAATGTTTCTGACCATCTTTCTTTCTGTTCTTTGGAATCGGGGTCAGAGGCAGTATTCGGAGTATATTTCTTAGGTGATTTTTTTTTTATCCTGGCAATATGTGAAATTATAGAAAAATCAAAACATCTATTATGTATTTAAACTACACTCCAAGTTAATGTAACTAATCTATTCCTCCTTCCCCACCTTCCTTCTTCCCTCCCTCCCTCCCTTTCTGCCCCTTCTTCCCCCTCTCCACTTTCTCCCTACTTTCCACAACCATGTATTAAGCACCGAGGCAACCGAGGCAACTGTGCTAAGGGTCTGTGAATATAGAAATAAGCATGCCCCTTCCCGCCCCCCCCCCAGCAAGTATTTATTGTCTTATGAGAAAGGCAGACGTATTAAAACATTGCAGAGTATAATCACATACAGTGTTATATGGTATATTCTGGAAATACACACTTGGGCGTGGTTAACTTTACCTGGCATAGGCAGGAAGGATTAACAGAGGAAGTGACATGAGCTTACTCTTGAAGAAATTGCTGATATTTCTTTAGTTTTCTAACAGGATAAAGGTATTCCTTACTTATTTTACTTCTGCCTGAGGACTAGTTTTTCTACACAAGAATATACAGAGGTTTGTCGCACTCGCGGGAACTGAAAATAAGTGGAAATGAGAGCAATTCTCTGACAGGATAGATGACCAGAGGGACCATAAACATGGTTACTTTACAGGGATGGTGCAAAACATCAACTTAGGGTGTTCTGTGATTATAACATTGAAACATATCAAGATTAATATAATTGTTAAACATACAGATGAGGATATCCAAAAACATAGGAATCATAAGATGAATTCCTATGAAGTATGGAGATTAAAAATACAGTTTATAGAAAGACTAATGCTTAGAGTCTTGAAACAAAAATGATTGACATGGATTTTGGGGAGAGTGGAATTTGTAGAGAGGGTATAAGTGAGGGTTCTGAAGTTAGAAGCCCAGATTTGAATCCCAGCTCTAGACCGCAGCATGCCACGTGACCACAGGCAAAATTGTTTATCTCTCTTTTTTAGTTTCATTATCTATTAACTAGGAATTCAAAGTGGTTTCTAGTTTATAGGTTTGTTATCATGATTAAATGAGAAAATGCCTGAAGTACAGTCCATTACACATACGGTAGACTCAATAAATATTGACTTGTCATCATCATTATTTTATGAAAAGCAAGCTATTAAGCAACATGACTCTGGCAACTTAATACTGATTGCCAACAACATACCAATGGTTTGCTCTTCATGTGATGTGAAATTTTCCAAGGTTTATTGAGTGTACACAGTTGGAGAACATACAACAGCACAATTATGTTTCAAGCCATTACTATTTAACTTATTTTGATGAATGCCATTTGTGGGAAAAAAAAAAAGCAAAGCAGATAAGTACATATTAAGATGCCTTTTGGGAGCTCCACTTTCCCTACTAAAAGTATTTTTCTAAGTAATATAGCTTCAGAACATCTTGATTGCAATAGCTTTAGAATATTTACAACAAAAGCAGCTCTTTTAGGAAAGTTGAGGTGGCTGAAAGTTAATGTGTCTTAATGCATGAAGGACTTACAGGTGATCTGTCCACAAGATTGCAGGACATATGTGCTCATGAAGCCAGTGGAAAATCAATAGTTTACAGTACCTACATTCTGGTTCTTTCCAGGAGAGCTGGAGTGGCTTCATCTGCCTCTATTTACAATAAGACATTATGAGTACATAATTGCAGTGTTAGCAGAAGGCATCACATGTGTGCCTCCACATTTTAAGGAAAGCCAAGTTGTCTTCCATTTGTCATGTGTGTATGAATACGTGAATACATGTAAGAGTTCTCTGTTTTCACAGAGTTGTGGAAGTGATGGTCCACAAAGTTACACAGATGTCAATATATTTCAAAGCAATTCACTGAAAGAACTAAGAAATGAAGAAGCTCAGATTTCTGGCTTCCAGGCTATTGAACTATTCTGCATGTAGCTATGCTGACAAGTAATTTCATTTGACAGGACCTGCGAGCCCATGTCTGTTCTGCTAAGAAAGGATTGTTAACCTTTCCTTGAATGCAGTAGTGGTTTGCAACTGTGTGTTTGGCCCTCATCTCCCTGTCTACCAAGCCTTGATTGCTCCTGTATTTAAAAGGCACATTAAACACACCATGGGCCGGGCGCAGTGGCTCATGCCTGTAATCTCAGCACTTTGGGAAGCTGAGGCGGGTGGATCACTTGAGGTCAGGAGTTTAACACCAGCCTGGCCAACATGGTGAAACCCCGTCTCTACTAAAAGTACAAAAAAAAATTAGCCGGGTGTGGACATGCCTGTGGTCCCAGCTACTCAGGATGCTGAGGCAGAAGAATCGCTTGAACCTGGGAGCCAGAGGTTGCAGTGAGCTGAGATCATGATACTGTACTCCAGCCTGGGCAACAGAGTGACTCCATCTCAAAAAAAAAAAAAAAAAAAAACCACCATGGACATGGTCACTGGGAGATCACAGGATTCACTGACAAGGTTTCCTTAAAAAGTTGACACTGCAAGAAAGGGTAGGCAATAGAAGGGAGTCACTAAAAAGATGGAATGAATTGGACAGTATATAGGCAGAGACATGACATGGATTAGAAAAGGCTTACTTTCTGTACTGCACAGGAAGGAAGAAAACGAAAGTACCTTTGCAGATTTGATGGTCAAATGAGAGTATACTAATCTTCTGAAATTATTTATAAATAATACATAACTTAAAAATACAATCTGGACATGAACACAATATAGAAACATATAGAAGTTATATACTTATATAAAAATATGTAATATGTTTCATAATTTGAAAAAAAGACTTATTTGGTGCATGTGCTGACTATAAACAACAAAGGAATGAAACACTGGACTTATTTTTGAGATGCTTACAGTTTAGTCTAATTTATGAGACTGCTTTCTCTTTGCTGTTGCAAATACTTTAGGTCTTCGATGAATTCAAAATTCATTCTTAGGTGTAAAAGTTAGATCTTTGTTTGGGACTGCACCAAGGTCACTAGAGTTTAGAACTGAAGCATCTATGTGGTTTTAGAAGTTCCTGAGTCTAAAAAGTGTTCACTATAGTGAGACAAAAATTCGCTTTACAAGAGCCTTACACACAAAAAGTAATATTCCTGGGAATACATTTAATCAAGGAGATGAAAGATCTCTTGAAGGAGAACTACAAAACTCTGTTTTAATTTTTAACAAAAGAGTGGTAAATGTAAAAATTTTGAAATAGAAAAAAGTGGGCTGGTCGCTGTGGCTCACGCCTGTAATCCCAGCACTTTGAGAGGCCGAGGCGGGTGGATCACCTGAAGTCAGGAGTTCAAGACCAGCCTGACCAACATAGCGAAACCCTGTCTCTACTAAAAATACAAAAATTAGCTGGGCATGTTGGCACATGCATTTACTCCCAGCTACTTGGGAGGCTGAAGCAGAAGAATTGCTTGAACCTGGGAGGCAGAGGTTGCGGTGAACCAAGATCGTGCTATTGCACTCTAGCCTGGGCAACGGAGTGAAACTGTGTCAAAAAAAAAAAAAAAAAGGAAGGGAGGGAGGGAGGAAAGGAGGGAGTCGTAACTGATACAAACAAACTGGAAAACATCCCATGCTCAGGATTGGAAGAATCAATATCATTAAAATGACCATACTGCCCAAAACAATCTACAGATTCAATGTCATTCCTATCAATATACCAATGCCATTTTTCACAGAACTGGAAAAAACAATTCTAAAATTGATATGGAACCAAAAAAGAGTCCAAATAGCCAAAGAAATCCTAAGCAAAAAGAACAAAGCCAGAGGCATTACATTACATGATTTCAAACTATGCTACAAGGTTATAGTAACCAAAACGGCATGATGCTAATACAGGAGCGCTGGAAAGGGAAGAGTATGGTCCTTTTAAATGATATGGAGGGAAGGGAAGTGCTGGGTAAAGGAGGGTTTGGTCCCTGGCTAGGGCTCCACCCCCACGGACCTAGGTGAAGACAGGCAGTCCTGCTTTCTGGCCCAAATGTTGCATTTTCTAAGACCACCCTGACCCGCCACACCCCCATCCTGGGCCTGTAAAAACCCGAGACCCTAGCAGGCAGACACACAGGCGGCCAGACACAGAGAGGAGCACATCGGCGGAAGAAGATGCAAGCCGCTGGTCTAGTCATGGAGAGAGCGAGGAGAGGAGCAGGCTAGGAGAAGAGCACACGGACAAACACCTGCAGGCGACCAGCAGAACCACGTGGAGTTTGGCTAGGGCGGTCGGAGGAGAGCCCTGGCCCCGGAGCAGCCCGACTCCAGGGGAAAACCATCTTCCTTCTTGCTCCCCCATCAGCTGAGAGATACTTCCACTCAATAAAACTTTGCCCCCATTTGCCAAGCCAACGTGTGATCTGATTCTTCTGGTACAGCAAGGCAAGAAACCGGGGATACAGAAAGCCCTCTGTCCTTGTAACAAGGTAGACGCTCTAATTGAGCTGGTTAACACAAGGTGCCCATAGGCAAACTAAGAGAACACCCTGCAACACATGCCCACTGGGGCTTTAGGAGCTGTACACATTCACCCCGAGACACCGCTGTGGGGTGGGAGCCCCCCCGCCTGCCCGTCCGTATGTTCACCCAGAGGTTTGAGCAGCAGGGCTCTGAAGGAGCAAACCACACCCCCACCGCATGCCCTGCTAGGGGGACAAGGGAACCTTTCCCATTTCAATACTGGTACAAAAATAGACACATGTATCAATGGAGCAGAGTAGAGAACCCAGAAATAAAGCCGCATACCTACAAGCAACTGACCTTTGGTAAGTTGACAAAAACCAACAATGGGGAAAATACACCCTATTGAATAATTGGTGCTGGGAAACTGGCTAGGCATATGCAGATAAGTGAAACTGGAACGCTACCTCTTACCATATGCAAAAATTAACCCAAGTTGGATTAAAGACTTATGTGTAAGGCATTGATTTATTAAAATCCTAGAAGAAAACCTAGGAAAAACTCATCTGGACACTGGCCTAGGCGAATAATTTATTGCTAAATCCTCAAAAGCAAACGCAACAAAAACAAAAATTGACAAGCTAAAGAGCTTCTGCACAGCAAAAGAAACAATCAACAGAGTAAACTGACAACTTACAGAATGAGAGAAAATATTTGCAAAGTATGCATTGGATAAAAGACTAATATCTAGAATCTATAAGAAACTTAACAACAACAGTAAAGACCCATTAAAAGGGGACAAAGGACATGAACAGACACTTCTCAAAAGAAGACATACAGGCAGCCAACAAACATATTTAAAAATGCTGAACATCTAATCATCAGAGAAATGCAAATTAAAACCACATGAGATACCAGCTCATACCAGTCAGAATGGCTGTTGTCAAAAAATAACATATATTGGCGCAGATGTAGAGAAAAGGGAGTGTTTATACACTGTTGGTGGGCATGTAAATTAGCACAACCTCTATGGAAAACATTATGGAGATTTCTCAAAGAACTAAAAATAGAACTCCCATTCAACCCCGCAATCCCACTGCTAGGTAACTACCCAAAGGAAAAGAAATCATTCTATCAAAAACTCATATGTTTATTGCAACATTATTCACAATAGTAAAGTAATGAAATCAACTTAAGTACCCATCAATGGTAGATTGGATAAAGAAAATGTGGTACATATACACCATGGAATACTGTGCAGCCAAAAAAAGAACAAAATCCTGTCCTTTGCAGCGACATGGATGCAGCTACAGGCCATAATCCTAGGGGAATTAATGCAGAAACAAAAAATCAAATAATTGCATGTTCTCCCTTATAAGTGGAAACTAAACGATGGGTACACATGGACATAAAGACGGGTACAATAGACACTGGGGAATTCTAAAGTAGGGAGGGAAGGAAGGGGGTAAGGGTTGAAAAACTACCTATTGGGCACTATGTTCACTATTTGGGTGATGGATTCAATGGTAGCCCAAACCCCAATATCACACGATATACCCATGTGCAAAGCTGCACATGTACCACCTGGATTTAAAATTTAAAAAAAAGAAATGCAGGATCTCAACCCATCCCAGAAGTAAGGAATCAAAATCTGCATATTAGCAGGATCATCAGGTGATTTGTATGCACAGTAATATCCTAGAAACTTCGGATGAGAAATATGTTTCTTATCTGAGCATGTGGGGATATTTTAGTCATGAAGGGACTTCAAAATGTTCATGGAAATGAAATTAAAAGATAATTTTAAAAAAGAGCTTAAGGTAAAAAAAATATATATATACATATATATATTCCCTGTAATGCCGGGACATCAAAAAGTATGAGAGGAAAAGATTCTAGTCTTCATAAAGCATAAAGGGATTGGACGACCTTGAATTTGTACTGATCAATTATTCGAAAGCCTTTGTTAAAAATCATCAGATTTTTAATCATTTGTTTAAGTGTGATTTTATATGATAGTTTAATTATCTGTTTTCTTATCAAGTACATTACATATATATGTAATGCATATGTATGTAATATATATTACATATATATGTAGTAGTACATTACATATATATGTAATGTATATGTATGTAATATACATTACATATATATGTAATATATGTGTATATATTTATATATATATATATATATATATTTTTTTTTTTTTTTTTGAGACAGAGTCTTGTTCTGTCACCCAGGCTGGAGTGCAGTGGTATGATCTTGACTCACTGCACCTTCCACTTCCCAGATTCAAGCAATTCTCCTGCCTCAGCCTCCTGAGTAGCAGGGATTATAGGTACACACCACCATGCCCGGCTAATTTTTGTATTTTTTGTAGGAATGAGGTTTCACCATGTTGGCCAAGCCGATCTCGAACTCCAGACCTCACAGTCTGCCCGCCTTGGCTTCCCAAAGTGCTGGGATTACAGGCATGAGCCACCGGGCTGGGCCCATTACATATTTTAACAGAAAATTCAAAGAGAGCTATTCTTGTTACTCATGGCATTCCTAAATTTTAAAATGTAGAAATATGGGGAGAATCTTTATTAGTCCTATATGTGAGAAATAAATCAATTTCTGAATTCCACTACATATTAACTGTTAACTCCCCAATTTCAAAATTTAAGATGTTTTTTGAAATGCATTTCTCAAGTAAGTAGATGCTGATAAGCTTGAACTTTTTTGTTTATCTACATATATATCTGTCCCTTACCAACTGCTTTGAAATTGTAAAAGAACCAAGATATGTATGTTTAGCCTATCAGCTACATCCAACTTCATCAACTACTTTTTAATATTCAAATGAAAAGATTTTCAGTATCGTACAAAAGAATATCTAGAAAAACATTCATATCTTTAAATAGGATTTTGCTCTTTTCAGACATCATTTGTATTTTTCTTTGCTTTTATCTGTTTTTTTTTTTATTATTTTCAATTCATTGGTCACTTAGTCAGCATTCTGTCACTAAGGATTCCAGTTCCATCCAAGCTGTCCCTATGTTCTATCCATGTTTACTGCAAGTCAGAAGTGCGCTGCAGTCACAGATTTGCAGGGCTGAAGCCTAATGAGCTCTCTAAGCCTGACCAAGCCACAAAAACACAGTTGCTCTCTGCAGGAAGAGTCTGCTGTCCCTCCATCCTCTCAACTTTGAGCACAGGTTACAAATGCACATGCACTTACAGGTGCTGCTGATATTAGACCAAGGCTGAGCAAAACCACTTTGTGATCTTTTTTTTTTTTCCTTTGAGACGGAGTTTTGCTCTTGTCGCCCAGGCTGGAGTGCAATGTCACAATCTTGGCTCACTGAAATCTCTGCCTTCCAGGTTCAAGCAATTCTCCTGCCCCAGCCTCCTGAGTAGCTGGGATTACAGGCGCCCGCCACCACACCAGGCTAATTTTTGTATTTTTAGTAGAGACGGGGTTTCACCATGTTGGCCAGGCTGGTCTCGAACTCCTGACCTCAGGTGATCCACCCACCTTGGCCTCCCAAAGTGCTGTGATTACAGGCGTGACCACCATACCCAGTCGTGATTTTTAATACATAAAGTTATCTAGCATATGTGCAATCACAGATTAAAAGTTTATTGTAGTCTGTTGTGCTAACAAAGCATAGACCAAGGACTCTGCAAGTGTTCTTTGGCATGCCAGATCTTAAAAGCTCCAGAAGCACTCTTCAGCTGGGTCCTGTCACTGCTCAGCAGATTAATTACACATCAGCGCAATAAGCCATAAGCGTTCCAGGGGAAGTTATTGCAGTGTATCGTTTCAATGATCTGTAGATAGACTGCTGGGAGACTTGTTTCGAACAGTGCCTTTCAATCCATCTCTGAGCTTGAGGGTGCACCGAGGCATGCCAGAGTTGGAAACACTTCGGTGCCCCTCAAAGTATTCTTTCAGCTCCTTAGCCCATGTCTTACATGGTTCTGGAGCTTCTAATGACACTGTAACAGCTATAGCACTTATTATTTACTTATTCAACACACAGGCATCCAGGGCCCAATGGAAAGGTGAATGAGGAAGATATTTAGGGAGAGACTTGGCACTTAATGCTTAAGTCATGAATAACCTTGTTGGTCTCTGTGTAGCTCATGTTTTTCTCCATAAAAATGTAAATTTGGTTATAGAATTTTAGCTCTAGTGTTTATGATTCTGATACTGGAAAGAAAATACCTTGGTAGCTCTTCCTGAAATGTTGTATGAGTCAGTAAACCATCTAAGTATGGTTGATCACCAAAGTTGTAGAAGGAAGCATGTGATGCTTTACATAAGAAGAATTTGTGATATTTTAATGTAGCGATATAATAGTCAAAGAATGATGTGATATTCAGCTAGTGCACCAAGGCTAAATTATGGGGAAATAATAATATACAAACAGGTGACTTGCTAAGTGTAGTGCTGTAGATTTTATATTTAACTTAGAGTTTCAGATGATATAAAGTCATTACATAGTAATCTCATTATTGCAGAGTCCACTCATGTAGGATTTATTTAATGGTAGAAAGCTATACTCAAGATAGGTTTCAGCTCTTGGGAGGACAAAAAAGCATCCTAAGTATATAAATACAATTAGAGATTATTATACAAAGTTGAGCACACTGAGAAATCACTTTGAAATGATCAGTTTGCACGTTACAATTTTCTATACTAATTGTAAATCATTCATGTTGCTTTTTTAAAGCCCTAAAACACATCTGTCAGGATTATGAGAGCTTAATTTGTATTACCATAAAAGACTGAAAATAATAAAAACATGCTTTTCTTGCAAAATATTTGATAATTTAAACTCCAAGTAATTCAAAAATGGCTCCTCTCATCATTAGTTTTTCTTATTTTAACCACTTCTCCCAAGAATGGGATATGAGCACACGTGCATTTGTTTTAAACCAGCTATTGAGCCTCAAGACTTTGACTTCGTCTGTCTAAAAGTTATTATGGGCCGGGCGTGGTGGCTCATGCCTGTAATCCCAGCACTTTGGGAGGCCAAGGCGGGTGGATCACGAAGTCAGGAGATCAAGACCATCCTGGCTAACACAATGAAACCCCGTCTCTACTAAAAATACAAAAAATTAGCCGAGCGTGGTGGTGGGCGCCTGTAGTCCCAGCTACTTGGGAGGCTGAGGCAGGAGAATGGCGTGAACCCGGGAGGCAGAGCTTGCAGTGAGTGGAGATCACGTCACTGCACTCCAGCCTGGGTGACAGAGCAAGACTCCATCTCAAAAAAATAAATAAAAATAAAAAAATAAAAGTTATTATGGCCTGTGTCCTTCATCTCTGTTCCAGATCTTTCCCGCAGGGTCATGGTGCTCATTGCATAGACAGCCAGCTACCTCAGCAAGACACATAGGAACAACAGAAACTCTCTCTCGGGGTTTCTTTTTTCATGCCTGGTATTAGTTTATTTTAAGATGAATGCAGCTTGTCTTATAGAAATCAAAAAAAGAAATAGAAAAGCTAAGTGACAGAAAAGGTTAACTATGAAATTTTGAAGCCTATATATAGTCCCTTGCTGTGACAGGCAACGTTGCAGAAGATGATGGATGTGATTTTTCCCAAGGGGATCTTTTACTGTAATGGAGAAAATATCTGAATTAATTAGATACAAAAGCCAATACTGTTGAGCCTCTGCTGAGAAAAACTATATTTGTCATGAAGAATGATCACATCAAATGTTAAAACAAACCATGGTTTTTC